>NW_019154136.1:7581855-7670998 GCF_002288905.1 Enhydra lutris kenyoni | reverse complement strand
CCCCCCGTGACCCCCACTCCCGGCCCCTCTTGGTGGGGGCCAGGTCTGGAAAGGTCACGTGGCCCCCTCGGCCTCCGGGTGGGGGGAGGGGGCCAGCCGCCGAACCTGTTCTTTGTTAAGAGGTCACCGCCAGCGCCCAGCTCCGCCGAAAGAGCTACCGAGGACCTTCGAAGAGCGGCGCACCCGCAGCGCCCCCGCCCCCCCTCGCCGGCCTGCTTCTCCCCCAAACGGGCCTAGCTCACCGGCTCCTCGGCGGGGGGAGGGGGGAATCCTAAGGCCCTTGGGGTGGTGGTGGGGTGCGGTCCTCCGGGGCTGAGAAACAGGAAAGGGGCGGCGGGGGAGCTGGGGGGACTGGCCCCAGGGCCTGCGGGTGGGTGGAGGTGGGGGACAAAGGGGAAGGGGGAGCTCCTGGAGGGAGGGGGCCCTGGGGGGCGCTCTGAGCGGTGGAGGCGCAGGCTCTGCGGAAGGGAGAGCCAGGCCCAAACTCTCCGGGGTGGGGGGCGCCCAGGAGGGTGTCTCTCAAAGTGGGCTGCCTGCCCGCAGGGGGTGGTTCCCGCTGGAGCTGCCCCTGACCGCCCGGTCCTAAGATTAAACCCCCTCGGTGAGAGCGCGCGGGAGGCCCGGCCAGGCCCCGCCGTGCTCCGGAGAGCGGTGCTCGCCCTATAAGCCGAACCTCGGAGCCGCTGTTACTGTGCAACCCTCGCGAGGGCATCGCCCGGAGGTCGGGCTGGGTGCTCCGGGCACCTGATGAAACCTCTCGCTTCACGGTAGCTTCACCGCGGAAGAGGTACAGAATGTTTACTCCTCCTAAAAGAAAACAGAAAGTTGCCAATTTTCCGTCCAAAAACCTCAGAAATTCCCAGAGAAGACTCAGTGTTAACATGAGCTTGCATGCCCTGCCTGTCGTGTTTTTCTGTGCAGAAAAATTTCCCATCCAAAAATGGGAGTTGAGGGTAGAAAGGAGGTGAATAATAAAATAGGGCTTTCAGGATGGAAATAGCTCCGCATTCTGATTCTGTTACCTCGCCTTAAAAATATTTTTCTAGGTCACTAAATATTATTCAAAGGCGTACTTTTAATGACGGATTAAAATTGGACCGTATGGAATTTTATATGCCAGAATGTATTAACCATCTCCCTCCTACAGAACGTTCCTCTTGTTTAACCCTGAAGAAAGCTACCCTAAATTATCCCCTCTCGTGCAGTTATGTAAGTAACCTTTCTCACTGTAACCCTCGGCGCAAAAAATGGATACAGTTTCCTCCCGCCATGGGTTAGTGTGTTGACTTTGCTCTCTTTGGGGTAGCTTGGAATGTGAAGCTTTCTGGTGTTAAGGAAAGAAAACATTGCCCAAGTGACCCAGCCAAGAGCTGTTTCTTGTCCTTTGAGACCTCAGATGAGGGGAGAAGGATGCTCAGGGTACCCGGAAGGCGTGGCAAAGGTCCAGACATCCCAGTCTTGGAAGGAGCCTGGATGGGAGATTCCCAATGCACTGCCTACCACGTTCCCTTGGATAACCTGCAAAGCCTGCATGTTTCTGGTGAGGCGTGGAAATTTTCCCTTCTGTTACTTCTCTGCTAAATATATCCTTTTCAAAAAATTTCTATATGCATGCACATTTTCATGGAATGGTGGCTATCACTGATTCCATAGAAACTGAAGGACTCGAAAGGCCCAAATCTCGGTGTGGTGGGACAAGACGGAGGCATCTCATGGCAGGACAGGAGTTCCCTCCTGCTAATGAGAAACTTCACAGGCCTGGAAGGCATCATGGTAATCAGCTTGAACCATCCCCTGTTTTTGTGCCCATCACGTGAACCGTCTGAGCGAATTGTTTCCAAGTTACTTCACGCGCATTTTTGTATTGTACGTAATAAGAAATGCGAGAACAATATACAGCCTTTCCTTTAACGAAACATCACCGCCTGGAAGTTCTCTGTGCTGGATGACAATAATTCCAGAACCATCCTCCTCCTCGTCAGAACACTCACATAGTGGGTTTTTGTTCTTTTGGTCAACAACTTCAGTGTTAAAACGTGATCGATCGTATATATCTACTCAAGAGAGAAGAAAGCATGTCCACGTTATTCATAAAAGCCAAAAAGTGGAAGTAGCCCAAAGGTTCCTCAACAGATACACAGATGAGATAGAGTCTGTCCATACAATGGAATAGTATTCAGCCATAAAAAATAATGAATTCCTGATGTGTGCCACACGGTCGAACGTCAGACATGTTATGCTAAGACAGGAAAGGCTACGTATCGTGTGAGTCCATTTATACAAAATGTCCAGAAAAGATTGATCTAGAAAGACAGGAAATGACCCAGTGGTTGTCTCGGGACACAGAAGCAAAGGGATGGGGAGTGAGAGCCAGTGGGTACCAGGTCTCCTTTGGGGGGTGATGGAAATGTCCAAAAATTATATCATAGTCACGATTATACAATCCTTCCTATACTAAAAAAAAAAAAAAAAAAAAAAGCAACAACAACTCTGAATTGTACTCTTACAATTATGGCATGTAAATTATATCTCAAAAAATTTTTTAAGTGCAATAGTGCAACAGAATTTTTTCAGGCACTGTCTCAAAGTGGATAGGGAATCCTGGCACAGACCTATTAAAGGTAGGTAAAAATACCTTCAAAATAGGCCACCCTGAAACTAGCAAATGCTAGCGTGAATCTGTGCCAGACATTAGCATTTTCCTGGACATTTTTCTCTGCGATCCTGCCCCTTCCCAGACCTCCGTCCTCATCACTTTATGTTAGTTTGGGGCTCTGTCCTGGTCCTGCTTTGCTCTGCTCCTTTTCCCGCGTAATCCAGAATGGATCAATTTATGCAACTATCCCCCAATTCTTCACGACAATTCAGGCTTTCTCCTATGTTCACCAAACTTGGCCGAGCTGTTTGTATCTCCTTCTCTCCCACTAAACCACCATCCACAGGCAGAAGCATATTTCCCAGGGAAACCCAGGACCCACACACTTAGACATACGTGGCCGGAACCAGCTGCTCACAAAACCATCCTTACCTTTGCGACATGTGATATACTTATTGTGTTTATGCATTTTCATTTCATTTTTTGCAATACTGGTCATCACCTACTCCACCAAATTCACAACCAAGTAGTTATTTGAGGAAACATCCCTCCTCCCCCAGTTTGAAAAACATGGGTCCACTGGGGATCTTAGGCAACGACGGGAGACAGTTTGGGTTGTCACAGCTAGGGGAGGGGTGCTGCTGGCATCCAGTGGCTGGAGGCCAGGGACACTACCCAGCACCCTACAGTGTGCCCAGGGGAGCCCCCATAGCACAGAACAATCTGGCCCCAGATACTCACAGTGCCAGGATGGAGAAATTTTGATCTCAATTCTAGTAATGTCTCAAGGGTCCTCATCTATTCGATGGGTCTTGGAGCTAACTCTAAGGTGGGAGGGGGGCCCCTGGGCGGCTTAGTAGGTTAACCATCTGCCCTCCGCTCAGGTCATGATCCCAGCATTCTGGGATCAAGTCCCGCATGCTCTCTCCCCCTCTGCCCCTTCCCTTACTCATTATCGTTCTGTCTCTCTCACATAAATAATCTTTAAAAATAAGGCGGAAGGAGAGACAATTGTCCTTAATCAATAAAGGTAACCTTGCTCCTGCCTCCTCTTCCGTCTTCTTCCTTAATATCTTTACCTTCTCGATCAGTAACGTGAAGCAGACAATTCGGGTCCCCAGCCCACGATAGCTCAGAAGAGTGGCCCTGACCGCGTGATCAATATTGAGCTGAGGGCTGATTCGTGCTCAGTGGATTTGCACATGCGTCTGTCCGCATAACCTGTGGGGAATATTTATCGTATCCCTGTGACTCCCCACACAGTCCCCCTAATTTGAACCCTCTTTCTCATCCTATGTCTGGCCCACAGAGGAGTGTGGGTTCTTCTGACGAGTGTCTTCCGTTTTTCTGGCTTTGAGTTCGAATGTTCTGAAACGAAGGCTAAGTCTTGCCCACACCGCTGCCTCAGCTGGGGCCCCTAGCCCAGGCTTGGGAAAGGCAGGTCCTGGCTCCCTACATGTGCCTTGGCCCCAGTGAGTGTCCATGTGTCCGCCCTGCCTCCTGCCATTTGGCACTTTCCACGCATGTCCACCTTGGGCTCCCCCATGCAGCTCCCCCTCCTGCCCTGCCTTCTGCTCCTTTGGAAAGTTCCTCTCCCTTCCCTGGCATTGCTCCCCCATTCTTTCTCATTAAGAATTCAGAAACTGTCCAGGATGTAGCTGTTGGGTCTCGGTTCCCACCTCTGACCCCACGCACCCCACGCCTAAATCACATGCACCCTGACACTCCAGCCTGCCCCACAGCGGAATCACTCCTGGGGCTTTAAAAACTCTGACCACAGGGCGCTTGCGAGGCTCGGTCAGTTAAGCATCTGACTCTTGATTTCGGCTCAGGTTGTGATCTCTGGGTCCCCAGATTGTGCCCCAAGTTGGGGACCTGCTTAAGATTCTCTCTCTCACTCCCTTTGTCCTTCCCCCACCCTTGCCCACTCAGGCGTATGCTCTCTCTCAATAAATAAATAAGTAATTAATTAAAAACTCCTACCACCAGAGTCCCAACCCCTGAAATTGGGATTTCTTTAGTCTGGGATATGGCCCCGAGGATCTCAATTTTTCAAATCACCCCCACCTGAGAACCACTAATTTAAAAAGTATACAGAAGTTAAGTTTCCGCTTTGCTGTTTTTGACAACATTAAAAATGTATACTTTTTCAAACTGCTCTCTGATGTTACTTCATGCCAACTGTCCTTTGTTTCACTGAGTAGGGAGAGAGTGCCAAGCCTATTCTCCCAAGGACTCAAAGAGGAAAGCCACAGCAGAGCCACCGGAACAAGGCTCACAATTTAGTTGGGGGCAAAGCATGACAATGAGTTCAATGAGATTAGCAAAGGCTGGGGAGCCGGCCAGCTCTGCTCTCATGACCGCTGGGGCTCAGGAGTTTCCTGCTCAGGAGTGGCGCGGAGCACTGTGGCACCTCCCGAATTTCCTTCTGCCTCCTTACCAGGCAAAGGCACAGTCCTGACTTTGGGGCTCATGTCATCCTTTCCCTCCCTGCACCTTCAAAAACACCCTGAAATACCTAGAGAGCGGCCCAGGGGTGAGGAACGAGAAGGGGCAGGGGCAGGGATACTCTTGTCTGTTGTGCACAACAGTGAACATTCGAGCCAGATTCCGTCCACCTGCTCAGTCCTGCACAGAGCTGTGCCAGGGAAAACCAAGGATGATTGTCAGTTTTTAAAAATAAACAGAAAAAAAAAAAGAGGAAAAAAAATAAACAGAGCATCGATGCATGGATGGATTTTTTTTTTTTTTTTTAATTTGCAACCTTCACAGAACTATGTTAGGAATTTAAGAGAAGGAATTGGCCGTTGGAATTCTTTCCTCTGAAGTGTGTGAGTCATCCTCTTTACCGTTCTCTGACCTGCGGGCAGCGTCCTACTGTGTAAAGCTGTGTTCGTATATGACTTACACTCAGACCTACCACATAATTTGTCGGACAGAGGGCAAAAGGCACTTTGTGCAAAAGTAACCTGTCTTTGATAGCCTCCTTGCCCTGTCGTGACTTGTACCATCGCACTTCTTTGACACTGTGATACTCATGGGACTAGTGTGGACCCACATAAGGGGCCAGGGGCCCAAAAAGCAGCAAGTAGAGCACATGTCTGATGACCCCAACCGCTTTGTGCCCCGGGGCAGAGCGTAGCTGGAGCGCCTCGGTGACCCTCAAGCTCCAGGTTCATGGTCCATTCTCCCACTGGATGGCACTTTCAAAACACAAAGTTGAAGGATACAATGCCGGAGGATTTCCATAGGGTGGTTGGATGTAGTGTGATGCCCAACCTGAGCATCGGGCCATGTGTGGTTGAGCTATCACACGGCCACAAAGCTGGGCCTGCTCACACTTCTAGAACTAGCTAATACTCTCTGTAGTCCAGTAAAGGATACAAAAATAAAATATTTTGGAGATCATAAGGTTGACTCAATAACCAGTTCCACAAATAATTCACTCTTCCAAGGACAGAATAATGCTTTAAGCACTTTTGCGCTTCTCGATTGCCAAAATTTTCCTTTTCTCCCCCCACATTGTTAGCATCTATACAGCAAAAACATGCATTGTACATTTTTTAAAAATCAGTTCCTTAAAGAAAAATTCAGTTCCTTTTGTTGTTCCTGCCATACTTTTTTTTTTTTTTTTGACTGATTTGTAAAATAGCCAAAGAGAACTAAGGAGATGTGATTTCTGTGATGTCCAAGAAAATGTGCATTCCACGAAACCAGCCCGTTGCTCTCTCAGAATATAATGAAATCAGTTGCTGGTGAGTTTAGCAAGGGCTGAAGCGGTCTGGATTACAAATGGCAAAGCATGACAGGAAGGGATTGTCAGTAGATGTCTCGCTTCTCCACCCACCAGTGCTTCCTGGCATGGGAACCGTGAACTTCCTTCACCAGAATCTGCCCGGCACTGGGGACCAGAGCTCCAGCAAGGACGTCTTGAGAGCCTGCCTCTCTAACAAACAGCTCAGGTGGCCGGAAGGCACCCGTACTTTGAGAACCACCGCCAAGGTCCCATCGTCCTGACTGACTGTCCCTGGGCCATAGGGACGATACCTGCTCCTCCCAGACACACTGTGAACTCCCTCTTGTTCTAGCTGCTGGGCTCATTCTTACACATCACTTGGCTGGAACAGCCCAAAGCCATAGACACACCTTGTCTGAAGGTGTCCACACCGGCCCCAGAGGTGTGGAGTCATGCAGCAGAGTTGTGAGGGCGTGGGGACCCGTCTCCTGACTCCACACTCACCTCTTAGGCCATGCTGGGCGGAAGGTGCACATGTAGGAGTTAATCACATCCTTCCCAGCATCTGGGCTCTCTGAAGCCAGGTACAGAAAAATACAATCGCCCTTTGTTCTCCGTGTTTGCACTCTGCTGACACAATCCCGGCCTGCAAGGTAGGAGCGAACACCCTCCCAGTGCAAATCCTTTATGCTCAGGAAACACCTTCCTGTCTTTTCTGAGGAGGTGAGTTTTTTTCAACTTTAAAAAACCATCCCCATATAAAATGTTTTTGTTACATCCTTGAGACAGCCATCTGCTAATTCGATACATTTTTTTTCTCAAGTGTAATTCTTCCACTGTCATTGCCAATGACTTTCTTGGGGGGAAATTAATTTTCATTAAACCCTATACATATTTTCTTCCACTTCTGAGTGTCTAAAACACCATCTTTCTGTCCCCTCTGTTTATCAAGTCGTGCACTTATAGGGACTTGTTGGCTCCAGGACAATTAAGTAGAAGAGCTGGTCTTTGTTTTTTCTGCAGATTATTTTTTTTTGAAGGATCACATCTGGCCAAACTTTGCCTGCCTTCCTCGAAATTTTAATTTTGGCCCAGGTGATGTGTTGACTTCATTCTTTAAACTATGAATACATTTTTAAATGCCAAGAGCTACGAGGACTCCTAAGCCCAAAAGAAAAGTCCTTAGGGCAAAATAGAAAGAAAATAAAGAGATGGCACAGATGACTGCCTAGAAGCTTCATAAATTCTGCAAGATGGTGATAACGGTCGATAACCTGGCAAGAGTTTCAGAGAAATGCACAGGAAGCAAAAACCCACTGCACCCGTAACGGCCCGGAGTTTCATTGGGCAATACCCCACAAGTCTTTAGGGTCCTCAGAACCATTGTGAAAGCTACACAAGTCACGGAGAGGCCCCAGCCTCCTGAAGGCCACCCTCCAGCCAGGCTCCCTTGTAGGTCTGGTGGGACAAAGCTTCCTTTGAAACAACAGCTCAAAAAACTGGGGGAGGGGTGAGCAAAACTGGACTCTTCCCCAGAGTCTCGAGGTATCTGGTCTTGCCTTTTCTCGTTCTTATCCTCCCGGCTTCTTGCTCTCCATCGTTCTTCTGAGTCAGCAACGAATCGCTTCTCGGCCTTTTGGCTAAGATCAAGTGTTGAGTCAGCAAGGAGGAAATGTCAAGGGACTCACTCCTCGGGAACACTCGTGATAGGGCAAAGAAGGAAAAGGCAACATTTTGCCTGTTCTTTTTATTAAGAAAGCTTTGTTTGGTTTGAGGATGCGCTGTTCAAAGTGAAGGACTCCTCGGAGATGCTCTGGGTAAGAGAGACACATGGTAAACCAGCTCAAGGTCAGGCAGATCGAGTTCTGCTTGGCTTGGTTTTGTAGTGAAGCCCAGAGGCTCTCCAGGAAACCCTTGAGCAGACATCAGCGGGATGTCTCGGAGCACGGAGTCACTTTTCGTAAGGATCCGAAGGTGCAGGGGACCGGCTACCAGGGACAGCTGCCAAAAATCGCTGACATTCAGGGACGCGGAGAAATCGCAAGGCCAGCGTAAAAGGACCCGTGTCACACCCGTGAAAGCATCGATGCCCAACAGTGGGCTCCTGTTGGTTACAAAGCGCATACATGCCTGTTGGGAAGGACACAAATAGAAAGTTCCGCACCGCAGTAGTGTAGTATTGTGCTGCGTCTCGTCGGGGGAGCCAGGGGTAGGGCGGCAACGGTTACCAGGGTCTGAGGCGCTGGGTTTACGCTACATACAGTCTGCAGCTCCCCGGGCTCTGCGAACCCAGGGGCGGGGATCTAGTTCCCTAAAATGACAACAAAATCGAGCTGGGGGATTCATTAACCTTATCCTGACTTCCTCCAAAAGCAACGTGGTGTATGCTCAAGTGATGAGGAAAGCCTAGCAGACAGACCCCAGGGTTGGTGGCGTATCTCTGTTTGGAAGAAAATAAGTGCCTTCGAACGTATGATGTTGTTCCTCGAGATTCTCCCGTTTTACGCAGTTGAATGACCACTTAGGAGGCAGAGCAAGATGCTAGGTATGCAGGGAGGGGAGACGGGAAGGATATGCCCGAGAAGCCGGGGCTCCGGGGAGCGATCTACAGTCCTTGAGTACGGACTGCACACAGTTACAGTTCCCAAGACAAAGCAGTCAACAGGGCAAAGGTTTACAATTACTGGGTCCAAGGAGGCCTAACCTCAGGAGCTTAAAATCGTTTTGCATTTGCTCGTACTCGTACTCGTTGAATACCTAAAATGAACCACATTGTGTGCAAAGATTCGGATGCAATGTAGGTGCAAATGTCCTAATTCTCCCCATCCTCTCGCCCCACAAGTGCATTCAGAGTCTTCCACCTTGAGGGTGACTTCCAATGGTTCCCCCAGTTAGTGGTAAGGACGCATCTGGAACCCCCGCCGGTCCCACACGAAGCTGTGAGAGTAACGGCAGGGAAAGCAGCTGAGGAAGAGGAGGTAGAGGAAGGGGGGGAAGCCACCATTTGTTAGAAATCCACTGCCTGCCACACACATCACGGGCACAGCCTCAAATCCACCAGCTAGCCACCCCACTGTCTCCAGTCTACACACAAGAAGAATGAGGCCCTGAGACTTGCCTGTGGCCACAGATGAATGTGTGTTAGCACCTGGCTTCAAACCCACATCAGATGGGCTTTGAAAGCGTGGAATCCTTGCCCCCGCGCCGGCGGCTCTCAAACTTGACTGTGGGCTTGTTGGGACAGTTTCCTGGGCCACGTTCCCAGCAGTGCTGATGCGTCAGGCCTGAGTGGGACCCAAATTTCCGTTCCTAACAAGCTCACAGGCGAGGCTGAGGCTGCTGGTCTGAGGTCACACCCGAGCACGGACCGAACAGTAGAATCTTGTTCTGCTCAGATCCCTGGGGCTCGCTCCCAGGGTTTCTGACGCCGTGGGTTTCAGTAAGTTCAGAGGCTGTGCCTTGAATCCCTTCCCTGGGAAAGTTCTAGCGTGGCCAGTCCCCGCTCTCATTGCCAGTTGGGAGAGGATTCCAGGTGCAGACCGAGCCTGTGTGTTCCGGGAAGTGCGAGTCATCGGGGAGCACCAATGTCCAGGAAAGGGGAGAGGACATGGATGAGGCAAGACCCTTCTGTGAGCTTAGCAAAGGGATTCCACGGGGAACGCAAGCCACTGAAAGGTGGTGTCGTGGTTTCCATAGAAACCAAACAATCATTTATTCAAGAGCAGGAAAAGTGTGCTCTTGGAGTAGAAACTGGGCAACTCAAGAGCTCTTTTCAGAACCCGCAGCCCACAGCGTGCAGCTGCACATGGGCACGTGCGCGTACGCGCGCACACACACACGCACACTGCATTGCAAAACAATAAATCAATGCATAAAAACTAACACCATGTGTTCCCTCTTCGCAATCTCAGCGATTGGTAGATGCATCCTTCCGGCTGCCAGGTGGAAACATGAGGGGCCCTCTTCGCTGCTCCGATTTTTGACACTTCTCCGTCCGGTCCTTACCACTCGCCCTCACAACTGTGTTTGGGATCCAATCACTTCATCACCTCCAGGCTACTGCCCTGTGGGAGCCACCATTTTCTGTGACTGCACAGCACGACTGGGAGGACAAGGGCCTCCTAATTTGACTTCATGCCCCGCCCTTCCACCCCTGCCCCATACAGAGCCTGCAGGATCCTTTTAAGAAGAAGTCAGATTGGGGTGCCTGGGTGGTGCAGCTGCTCGAGCCTCAGACTTGGTTTCAGCTCAGGTCATGATCTCAGGGTCATGAGATCAAGTCCCGAGCGGGATTCTGTTGTGGGCATGGAGCCTGCTTGGGGTTTTGTCCCTCCCTGTCCCTTTGCCCCCAAGCCCAGCTCCCATGCTCTCTCTCTCTCTCTCTCTCTCTCTCTCTCTTTAAAACACATGTACGAACAGAAGTCAGAGAGTGCCTTTTCTCAAAAACTATCCAGAGCGTCCCTTTCCTTTCAGAATAAAGCCAAAGTCTGAGTATCGCCTGCAAGATCCTATACAATCGCCCAGCCCTCTCCCCGACTTTCGTCTTAGACTTTGTGGAAGGAAGAGAAATGACCCCCTGACTTTAAGATACAGAGATTATTTCTGGATTGTCTCAGTGATTCTAATGTAACTACAAGGGTCCTTAAAAGTAGAAGAGGGAGGGGGGCCTGGGTGGCTCAGTGGGTTAAAGCCTCTGCCTTCGGCTCAGGGTCCTGGGATCGAGCCCCACATCGGGCTCTCTGCTCAGCAGGGAGCCTGCTTCCCTTCCTCTCTCTCTCTCTATCTGCCTCTCTACCTACTTGTGATCTCTGTCTGTCAAATAAATAAATTAAATTTTATAAAAAAAGTAGAAGAGGGAGGCAGAAGACGAGGTCACAGTGACTGCGCATGAAAAGGACCAACCCACTCCTGCTGGTTTTAAAGATGAAGGAAAGCGTCAGAAGCCAAGGAATGTGGGCAGCCTCTAGAAGCTGGAAAAGGCAAGGAGAAGAATTGTCCCCTAGAGCTTCCAGAAAGAAGGCAGCCCTTCAGAGCTTGACTTTAATCCTCTAAGACCCATTTGGACATCTGTCCTATGTCGTCCTAAGCCACCAAGTCTGTGGGATGTGTTAGAACCGCGACAGGACATTCCTACAGACCCTGCCTCCTGCTGCCCTCACAAGCCCTGGCTCACACGGCTGACCTTGCAGGTCCTTGAGCACGTCACACAAAATCCGTCCACGCGTAGGGTGGCCATAGCATGGATTTTCCAAAACGACATTCCTGGGCACCCAAAGGCGGCACTGGTCACATGTACAGAGGGACAACGGGCATGAAGGGAGACTGCCTTGGACAAACAGAGATGTGTGGTGACACCAGCCTCAGGGGCTTCGCCTGGGGTCGTCCCTCTGCCTGGACAGGTAAGCCTCTCACAGATGCTCCTGAGTCCTTGTCCAGGCATCATCCTCTCAGGGAGACCAACCCTGTCCATATTTTAAGAGTCTGCCCAGGGTTGCCTGAGTGGCTTAGCTGGTTAAGTGTCCGACTCTGGATTTGGGCTCAGGTCATTTTCTCAGGGACCTGGGATAGAGCCCCAAGCCGGGCTCTACGCTCAGCTGAGAGTCTGCATGAGGATTTTCTCTCCCTCTCCCTCTGCCCTGACCCTTGCCCACTCACTCTCTCTCTCTCTTAAATAAATACATCTCTAAAAAATAAATAAGAATACAATACTATGGCTGCCTGTCCCTACATTCATATTCTCCAGAAGCTTTTTATCCTGGTCTTTTTCTTTTCTTTTCTACTGTTGGTCTCCCCCGAATGCATCCTGTGCTTTTCTGACTTCTCGCAGACCTTACTTTTGTCCATGTCCCCTAGCGGAGACGCCAGCGCTGTGGAACAGAGACCGCCACTGGGTTACTGCGAGTTTGATCTGGAATGTCGTCTGGCATGTAAGAAACGTCTTGACTAGATATTTAGTGAATGGGTGTGGGATCTGGGTGTCCAGAAGTTAGGCAGGAAGACGGACACAAGGGGCAAAAGCGCAGATCAGAAGAGCTGAGTTTTAGACCCTACTTCACGAAATATTTTGAGGACGCCCCAAGCATTTTTCTTTTTCATCTACAGAACAGGAGCTCTGAGATCATGTCACGTTCTCAAATCTAGGACCTAATTAGATGATCAGTAAATATCTCACGTACAGCCTCAAAAGGTAGGGGTCACCAACCGCGTACATAGAACCAATCGGCGAGAAACATCCCCCGTAGTAAGATCTGAAACAAAATGACCTCGTATCTGAGCCCCCTTTTCAGCCAGGTCTCCCCGGGCCGCCTCGAGGTGAGCCACCTGGCTACCTGTTTCAGCCTTTAAAGCAGTAATGAGGTTTGCTGACATATCAGAGTCTCCATCGCACATACATGCCCGTAAATGTCTATCCGCCCGCGGTACAAGATCGCTTTGAGCGTGCGCACAAACCCAAACAGGGAAACAGGGCTTGCCTCGGCGGAGGGGAAGTGGATTTCAGAGACGAGAGAGCACGGGGGAGCCTTGCCTTTCACTACTCGGACATGAGTAATTTTATATCATGACCATGCACGACTATTACGAAAGAGAGAATTTTGTTTCATCACTAGGAAAGTAAGGAAAGCTTAAAGCACACAACCCACAAAAATGGACATAAATGCTTTTTCACAGATGAATATCAAGTTGGCCGTTTACAGGAGATCAGATTTTTGTCTTCTTTGGGGGATGAAAGGGCATCTCAGAGTCAGTCCATGTGACTAGGTTTTCCCTAAACTCAATTATAGCTGCTTCCTTCAGTCCATCTTTTGTCACGACCGGAGCTAACAGTTCTTGATCCCCCTCCCAGTCATTAGAACCTAAATGTGTCTCCATGAAGGCATAGTGATACCTCTTCACAGCTCAGGCCGGTTTTAAGGTCATTAACATCATTTTAACAAGTCACGACGATTTTAACGTCACGACTCCGTTTCATAAGAGTTTTCTCTTTCCCTACTTGCGAGGTTCTTGCTGTAATATCCATTTTAATTACGATTGCTAGACGTCTTGTACTTCATGTTCACAAACAGTAACTATGTGGAGAGGTTCCCGCTGAAAGTTCACAATTCTCGTTGAAGGCAGATCTCCCGCTAGAACGGACACGCGTGCTCTTTCTTTCCTCCTGCCTTGCAGAATGCAAATCCTAGGAGAGACTGGTTTGGGGTGTGTTGTTTTGTTTCTTTTTGCAATATTTCCTGATAATAGAAGTCCTTGCCGGAAGCTCCCTGCCCCTCCTCCTCAGTATTTCCAATTCAGTTGCTAACTACAAAGAAGAAATGCAGACTTTTACTGTTACAGGGCAAAGGTTAACCATTCCGACTGAGCCAGCAGAAAGACTACTAAAATGGCCAAAGCCAAACGTTTTTGTTAGTTAAGGATTCTTAAGTTTTTTAAATCCCTGAAAATACTGCAGTTCTGGAGTAGTTAGAAAATAATCTTCAGGTCCCTACTCTTGCATGCCCACTAGATTTAAATTCGGAATCTTTAGAAGGTCTGTACTTGTCAGCTTTTCCTGCATAACATAATTTAATGACTTGAAACAACTACCATTCATTTTGGTCAAAATTCAGGGCTGGGCTCAGCTGAGTAGATCTTCTAGTCTTGGCTGGGTTCATGCAGTGGAGCCCAGCCAGAGAGTGGCTGCTTCTAAAATGGTTTATGTCTGTACCGTAGAGACCGTTGTCTTCCAGAAGCCTGGGCCGGGTGCTGAGAGAGACGAGGGACCTGAGACCGCTTGACAGGAAGGCCTGGAAGTGACCCGTCATTGTCCGGGTGTCACATTCTATTGGCCAGAGCAGGTTACCAGGCCAGATCAGAGTCAAAGGGAGGGAGGACAGATCCTGGCTATCGAGGAAATAGTTGTCAACTCCGGTTGCACAGGCAAATGTGTCACATAGGACAGAAGGACGGTGGTCATTTGTACAGTCTGCAGTAGCACCGATTTCTGTTTTCCTGATCATGTTCTCCTACAGGGTAGCTCTTAAAATTTAATCCTATGGAAAAGAATGGGGCCAAAGGGTGGAAAACCGGAGATCTCCCTTGGATTCTGATTTGACACGAGACCAGATACCTGAATGTACGTTATTTAATGAGCTTTGAAAAGTCGGGCTAGGGGCGCCTGGAGGCCTCGGTCGCTTACGCTGTTGCCTTCGGCTCAGCTCACAATTTCAGAGTCCTGGGATCGAGCCCCACATCCGGTTCCCGTTCCACGGGCAGCCTGTTTCTCCCTCTCCATGGCGTGTGTGCTCTCTCTTGCTCTAATAGATAAATAAAATCTTTTTAAAAAAAAAAGTCTGGTTAACTATCTGTCCTCAAAATATAATCTTGAACATCTGATTCTTCCATTACTCCCAAAGCTATCTGTTTTGTGCTTGGTGAAATAATTATCCGTCTCCTGCGGGAGTGGAAAATCACATGATCTTTATAGAGATAATGCTGTTATGGCAATGGAGAAAAATTTGATTTGATATAAGTTTTATATAGCTAAAGCTCATTGACGTTGAGCAAAACAGCCTCATTATTTTTGCATTCCATTCAAAATGCAAAGGGTAGTGAGGAAGGAGAGGCAAGGCAAACTTACTAAATGGGAAAAATATTGGAAAGAATCATTAATTTCTTATTCATGAGTGAGAAGCACCAACAAGGAATAAAGAAAAAGATGATCAGTGGCATCTTCCCTGGTAAAAACCACACTTCAGCCACAACTAAAAATGTCCCATGGCTCACAGCCTGTGACCCGTACTCTCCCCAGCTCCCACCGCACCACCACATTCCCAGTACTTCACAGGATCCACTACGCACCCACATGGCATGACTTTCTAAATCAGAGGGGGCTGGGAGAGCTGCACTAAATTACGTCCTGACCAGGTTGTTAATATTTGGAGCACATTTTCAAAAGATAAAATTATCCATTGCCCCATATCTTTGGTGTTAAAATGAGAAAAAGAAATAAGAAAATAAGAAGAATTGCCTTTGATGATGGGAATGACAATTACATATTATCGAACATATACTGAAAATACAGCCCATCGAGGGGACTAAAAATATCTCAAGGAAAGACAAAGTCAATGAAGAAATAACGTTATGGACTCCTGAACCTGTAGGTACTTCTGCTCTTCCCTTTCATTAATGTAACAAATAATTCATTGAGCACTTCATAGGAACAAGGCATTGGGCTAGTAGTGGGGAACAGATTACTAAAACATCAGCTCCTTCTTTCAAGAAAATTATAATTTATCAGGAAAGAGAAGTGCTTCCAAAAAAACAGCAATACCAGGTAGAAATAAATACAGTCGACCCTCGCGATCCATGAATTCTGAATTTGCAAATTTGCCTACTCGCTAAAATTTATCGGTTGCCCTGAAATCAATATGCCTGGTGCTTTTGAAGCCATTCAAGGACACCTACACTGCAGTGATAACTTCTGTGTCTCTTGACGTGTACCGTCCCCGCTGAGCCGAAACAAGGTGCCGCTCTCCCATCTTGTTTCTGCTCTGAGACAGTAAACAGGCTTCCTTTTCCCAGCCTGTCTACTGCCATTTTTTTTTTTTTTTTTGCTTATTATTTTTGTGCTTTCGGTTGGTGATCTCACTGTTTAAAATGCCACCTCATGAGGAACTGCTGTCTCGTGCTTCAAAGCACAAGAAGGCTGAACGTTGCCTTACAGAGAAAATATGTCTTAGATACCTTCCTCCGGGCATCAGTTATAATGCCGTTGGCCATCAGTTCAATGTGAATGAATCAATAATATTTATGAAGCAAGATGCCTTAGGGCGCCCCGGTGGCTCAGTCGGTTAAGCGTTTGCCTTTGGCTCAGGTCTATGTACCAACAGGTTGATGAAAGTTTTATGACCAGAGGAGTACAGGAACCTGACCCCACAAATCCCCTAGGAACAAAGGTTCAATATTTGCTAATTCAGTGTTCATGAAGACTGTATAGAACACAATACTGCAAATAATGAAAACCAACTGTACTTCCTGAATGAATGAATGAATGAATGAGGATTCACAAGAGGGATAGCTGAAGTGCCCCAAATGTTCAGAGACAACTTCCAGTTGAAGGAAAGAGGAGGAATTCATTGGAAGAGGACACAAGGGAGCTGAGTCGGTCAGGTGTGGAGAAACGGACTTGCCAGTGCACGCCCAGCAGAGTGGAACAGCATGAGCAAAACCATCGATGTGGAAAACGTGGCTGCTTGTCCCACTTAAGAGCACAAGTCCCCAGGTCTTAGAATTGCAGTTCTGTGACTTATGGGGTACACGGTGTGACTCAGTGAAGTTACTCAGTTTCCAGTGAAGCAGGTTAAGAATAGTATCTATCTCATAGGCTGATGTGGGTGTTAAAATCTGTTACATCTTGGGGAGCCTGGGTGGCTCAGTTGGTTAAGGGTCAAGGGATTAAGCCCCGCATTGGGCTCCCTGCTCAGCAGGGAGTCTGCTCCTCCCTCTCCCTCTGCCGCTCCACCCTACTTATGCGCTCTTGCTCTCTGTCCATATAAATAAATAAAATACTTTAAAAATAAATAAATAATAAATAAAATTTTTTAAAAATCTGTTATGTCTTTCTCAAGAGCCTCCAACCTCATGGTTGTTAAACATTTAGGACAAGTCAGCTATGGCTGTCATTACTCTTAATGCTCCTGGGACAGGGGCTATTTCCATCGGGCTCACTCATAAGGCAAAATGAGGCGAAACTGCGGGAAGCAACACTGGACGTACACATCCATGTTGGGTCCCAAGGACGTTGGGTTCTAGATGACAAAATCTGCACAGCACTAGGGAGCAAGACTACATTTTTCTGCAGGGAACAGATGTGACAGGTTGTGCTCCAGTGGGAAGGGGAAGGCATGGGAGAGGGAACAGAGGGGCAGGTGCGGAGCTGGAGCCTGGGAGAGCAATGGGGAGATGGACCAAAGCTGGGGCGTGTTCCGGGAGGAAACAGAGAAGAGAGCGTTCATGACATCTGCAAGGAGTCAGCTCCTAAAGGTGCGGGTGCTGGTGGTGTCTTTCCTTCCTCATCTGGTGCTGGTTCCATGGGGGCAGTTCGGTTGTGAAAATCGGGGAGCCATTAACTCACCCGTATGCTTATTGGCTGACGAGCTCGTGAACGGGTGATTTAAAGGGTTTAGGCAGGCAGAATGGTCGGAGGACCGATCCATTTGGATACACAAGATGGGAAAGAGGCAGAGTTGGGTGGGGAAGATACTGAGCTCCGTTTGTGGTCTGCAGAGTCTGAGAAGCTTCGTAAACAGGGGTGATTTTGATGGAGAACTGATCGCCTCATGCTACCACGAGGTAGCCTCGGAAACCTTCAATCTCAGAATCAAGAGTCTGGAAACAGGGCTATCATCCTCGTGGTTCTTAAGTGAAGCGCCAAGAAAAGGGAAGGAGGGAGGGAGGTAGGGAGGGAGGGACAAAGAAAGGGAGGGAGGGAAGACTGGCCTTAGGCAGTGAAATGTAGGGTATTTATTAACAAATTGGCTGACTTTTTTGTCTTCTCACAGAGCATAGCAGGGGCTTGGAAGCAGGCTTCTGGGTTCTGTACAAATCTGATTGCCAGTTTTTCCTATAGAACACGAACGTACCACAGTCTGACTGAAATTCTAATAGAACACTCAAAAGTTCTGCAAGTGTCTTAGCTTTGCTCGAAACACCAGCCGTCCAGTGGGGAGTAAACAGATGCCCACAGAGGAGGTTTTAACCGTCCTCAGTCTTCCTCCGTCAATCCCATTCATTCCCCCTTTGAGAAACAGCCTGGGGTAGAGATGGGGAATAAAACCAAAAAAGTGAAATCCTTTTTCTCATATAAAAACAAGTCTCTTTCTTACTTTCAAGTGCAAAAGCGAGTAATCCAAGATGGCAGCTGTAACAGGCGCCCTCATCTTCATTAACCCACGTGTGCTCGTTAAATAGCAGGGGGTACGCAGGGCATTTATTTCAATAAAAACAATTAAGTATATATGTCTGGTCCTCTCAGCCTTAATGAGTCCCTGTGGACAGGGCTGCCTGCAGGGTACTTCTTGTGTTTCAAAGCAAGATTACTGAACAGAAATGACTGTCAAGTCTTATAATTTGGGTAACTGCCAAACAGACCATGGATAAAAGCAGAAAAAGAAAAGGAAAATAGGAGACTGATTACCAGAAGCACTTTTTTTTTCCCTATTGGAAAAATTACCTCTGAGGCCCCCAACACTTATCTACTCTGGCCGCGCAGCCTTCAAAATGGAACGGCCGCCATCACACCGCGTGGGACTACATGACCTTCTCTGTAAGCCTGAGAAACCACTTCTAAACCACTTTTCAGGTACCATGTCCAAGAGGAAGGATTAATTAGAGGAAGTGCATAAAGCAAAAGAAAACCCATCAAGGAGTCTGCGTCGGCCATTGTTCTCTCTAGAGCTGAAGAAGGTTGTGCTTCTGCCTAAGTTCTCACCAGACTGGCTGAGCGTCTGCGTTTCATTCTGATACTCCCACTCAAATAAAAGATAACGTGTGCCCTAAAGTTAAGGAATATTTAAGATACTGTACATTCTCGATGAGCCAGAATGTACCCAAATCAAAATTATGTTTTATAAAACCTAATTTCAAAAAAGAAGTAAATGCTGATGAAGGAGAAAGTGTCTGGGACTTCACTAAACATACAACTTCCAGAGGGTATCTTGGGGCCGATAGATAGCAATCAGCCCCCAAAGGACGGTAGGGTACTTGTTACCCCACCCAAATGCCAGCTCCTGGGCGATGCTTGTGCCAGAGTCACAGGACGATGAAACTAGGCTCAGTATGCTGAACTTGCTTCAGAAGGAGGAGGACTAAAACATATCTGGGACGATTGCAACAAGGCAAGACCTAAGGAAACTAGGAAATTCACTTCAGGCCCATAACCCACTCCCGAAAGTTTAACTGCGCTTTGAAGTCTGAAATTATGCCTTCTTCACAATAAAGGTAGATATAAATAAAAGCTAATCCAATAAGAAAAAATTAAGTACTCCAAATGACATATGCCAGGAATCATGATTTGGCTAGTGGGAAGTCCAAAGTCTATAATTTCTGCTCACCCTGTTGTGAGTGAGGCATTGCCACGATCACACACCAGGGTCCAGTTTGTGTCTGAGGCCATAGGACTGGCTGGGTGCAGAGCCCTGAAAGGGTATCAATTGCCAACATGAGTCACTGCACATAATGGTCTTTGTCATTGACAGTTGCTTAGCCATTGACCCCAAGACGTGGATCTGGTTCTAACAGGCAGGGTTCGCACTTGACATCTGGAGGCAGATAGGTCTTGATTGCTGGGGGCCGCCCTGTGCACTGGCCTCTACCCTTTAGATGCTGATGTGTACTCTCACCCATGTTGTGACACCCAAAAATGTATCCAGACATTGCCAAGTGTTCCCAGAGGGTGTGTGGGGACAACAATCCCTCCCCAGTGGAGTCACTGGGTTTGGAAATAGCAGTGTGGCCCTGCCTACCCAGATCTCATCTTCAAGCCCAGCCAGCCACCTGAGGACCTGCTCCTCCTGACCTAGAAAACAGTTGTAATGGCCGTACCTCCCAATAGTGCACCCAGTTGCCATTCTCCTGCAAAGAAGAAGATTGGCTCTTGGATTCCTATCTCCAGTCCTGGATATGAATGAGACCTACTTCTGACCCCCTCATAAGAATTATTGGATCTCCCAACCAGCCCTTTACTCCAGGTCTCCAGTCCCTGCACTGGGGTCTCCGGTAGGCATCAGCCCAGGAACCTGAGAACCTCACCAACCACTCCCGTATCTCCACCATCCTGGTCTTACTTCCACTCGCAGTCAAGGCAAGTGGATTTAATACCCACCACCTAGACTTGCTTCTGCTTAACTTAAGGATAACACAGCAAAGGAATCTGCAAGTTGACAGATTAAGACAGATTATGTCTCATCACTTGCCTCGAACAACTGTGTTTCAATTAAGGAATCAGTGATTAAGGGTTCAGCCTTATCATGAGAAGTTGGTGACCAGAGTCTGTTCAATGCAAAGCCAGTCCCGTGAGGACCTGACAGTCTGGGAAGTCTCCAGTGTTCCTTCCTGCAGGAACCCACTGGAACAAGGGGCTCATGGTTCAACATTGCGTCTTCCACACCTGGAGGAGAGTCTGAAATAGCGTTGAGAGTCAATAAATATTTGTTGTATGAGTTCATATACTTCTCGAATACACAAGCCCAATGAATATTGATTAAGGGCATATTGCATGTGCTGTGCTGGTTTAAGCTGAATGAATGAATCAATCAATCAATCCATCAATTAATCAGTTATTCTTTGATAACGTGGTAGCTTTCAAGTGGCAGAGAATGCCATTTTCATATCAGAAATTGCAATCCACAGAATTCTGAGATGCCCCTGCCATCCCTGACCCCTGGCCTATACATACCTTCTCCAAATTATTCATTCACATACTAACCTAGGTGTTTCCATAAAAGGAGTTTGCAGGAGGAGCCCATAAATCCCAAATCAATTGACCTTAAGAAGGAGAGATTATCCTTGGTGGGTCTGACCTAATTAGAGACTTAAAGGTGACAGGGTTTCTTCTGGAAAGAGATTTGAAAGGTAAGGGGGGATTGGGTGAGGCAGAGCCTCTGTTGCTGGGTTTAAAGATGAAGCCATGTGGCAAAGAATGTGGTTTCCGCGAGCTGAAGGCAACCTCCAGCTGACTGCCAGTGAGGAACCAGGGACCTCAGCTCTACAGTTTCAGAGAACCGCGTTCTGCCCCAATCACACGAGCCTGGAAAAGGACCAGACCTTCTGTTGAGAACCACAGCTGCAGCGTGCAGGTGAGGCCCAGCCCTCTGGGGTATCCTGGTGAGATCTGAACAGAGAGAGTGGCCACACCATGCCCAGGGGACGAAGCGGGAGAGGAATGGAGGGATAGGGCCAAAGTAAGAGCCCATGAGGAGCACCGGGCTTGAGAGCAAACTGGGGAGGGGTCGCAGGTGGCAAGAAAGAGACTCTGAGCACGTTAGCCATGTGTACATGATAATAAGAGAGAGAGAAAGTTCGGTTACAGTGGACTGTGGATGAAAACCTGGTTTGGGCAACTGCACAGTTTTTATTATTTTTATTATTTCTGAGACACCAGATTGACGTTTTCAAATGTGACTTCTTGGGGGAATGGCTCTTCACTCGGGCACAAAAGGCCCAGCCTCCTTCCTACAGGTCACACTCGTATTCTCAGACTGGCCTACGGGAAGGTGAAAATGAACCTCCTTTCCCCATTTTTGTCTTCTCCCAGCTCTTCCTTGTCCTGCCTCGAGGCCTCGGGTCTGGGAAAATTCCTTGAGGATCCATAAACGCAAGTCTACGTTATAAAAAAAAAAAAAAAGAAAAAAAAAGCCTGTCTCCCTCTTGAAGGTTGCTGCTAGGTAGCTCATAGCACAGCAGAGGCTGCAGAAATGGGCAGGGGATGGGGGGTCGGGTGCTACTGCACAGACGAGAGATCTTGTGTAATATCCCTCAGTGTGCAGGACAGCCCCCCAACAAAGGATATCCAGCCCCTAATGTCAACAGCGCCGAGGTGGAGAAACTCTGATTCGCAACCTTCGTTGGGCAAGGATTGAAGACCAAAGCCAGCACGGGGAGTGATGGAAACCAAGCTCCCAGAGGCAGGTTTCTGTGTTTGGAATAGTTGATGTTTTCCGGCAGAAAAGAGAAAAGCACCATTATTTCTCAGGTTAAAAAAAAAAATGATGGCCATGAAAAGCACATGGCGACTGAGCTGTTCAGCTGCCCACAGAGTAATCGTGAGTGAAAAGAATGCAGAAAGCTGCAAGCCAGTGGCAGCAGCCCCTCCCCAGAGCTGCGCCCCAATGATTCTCCGGGACGCATCTCTCCTCAGTGGCTGTTCCAGGCCTCCTGGGGCTGCAGGCGTCTCACTGACCGGGGTGATGTTTGCAGGATGGAAACAAGGCCGAGCCAGTTTAGGGCCCAGGGCTGGGCATCCACAGGCTTTCTAGGATGTTCTACAGAAAGGAGAGATATCAGCAGTGGGGATGAGTGGACAGCAGGACTGAAGACAGCAGACATGGGCTGGCCATTGAGGTTCCAGCCAACACATGCTCTTTCCCTAAGTAGCTTCCCAGATGCACGGGACACGCGCCTCACAGGCAGATGATGGCCAAGGTCTGCTTCCAGGGGGAGATGGGACACCACGGAAACCAGTGCCACAGTGCAGAGACACAGTTCCCTCCTGTCGGACGATTCCACGTCTGCACACTTTCTGGCTTTCCTTCTTACGTGCCTTGTCCAGGAGTGAGTAAATCTTCAGTTTCTATGCAACAGGGTTAAAAGAATCATTTAAAGCAGCGTATAGAGAATTATCCATTTCATCTTCTCTTTTCCCTTCACTGCGGCAGAAGCAACCAGCCTTCGGACGGCTTCCCTAGACGCTCCTTCATCCCACGTCTACTTGCCCCGTGAGGTGGCTGCAGCTCCTCCTTCGGCGGTCCTCTGCCTTGCTCCAGAACATTCTGCATGACACGGCAGTGATGGAGCCCAAAATCTTTGTCTTCCTTGTCTTTTCTTTAAAGTCTCTGTCCCCAAGGTGGGGCCCAAACTCACAACCCCGAGATCAAGTCGCACACTCTACCAACTAAGCCAACGGGCGCCGCCATACTCTTTCTTTCTTAATGTGAATTTGATGCCGCTCGTTTTACAACAATCCTTTGATAGAAACTACTTGAGCCTCACGGACTTTACCATAACCCTTTCATGATGGTTTTGAGCTCTCATGGGCCCCATCTCTCTCTTTTTTGTCTTTTTCCAATTCAGCGAAATTTAACATTTATTGAGTTTCCAGGCAGGGCCGCGTTCTGTGCTGTTGGGACGGGGGTTGGTTTAAAGCGGAGTCAAACACCCATCCGCTCTTGAGGTGCTTTTGTCGTCTTTCTCTGCCGCGTGCCAGTGAAACCAGTGGGTTGGTTCAGTGAGACGATGAACTGAGTGCCTGCTCCGAGCGGAAACACAGGGAAACCCACCCGGAGGAGAAAGACAGGTAAGACATATGGGTATCGGGCAACTAAGACACATGACACGAGATCAGGGGGACAACAGCACACAGAATTTCTCTGTATTCGGGGGAAGGGTGCCACGTTGAGCACCAAGCTTCACAGCAGCCAACTGAAAAGAGAAATGTGATCACCCGTGTATCCCCAGTACGAAAACAAGCAGAGAAAAGACACGCGAACACTCCTACTCTTCCGGAAAGAACGTTTTCTCTCTTATTCTCGTAACATGGACTCACCCATGGTGTGACGCGGTGACGTACCTGAAAGACGGAGAGGGAAACAACGTCCCTAGGCATGCACGCCAGAGGGTTCGAGGGCAGCTCGTGGATGAACATGGAGGAATCTAGGAAGAGGACGCCTCAAAAGACCTTCAGGAACGGGCTCTGGATATCCAGAAGCAGAAAGCCCAACATGGCAAACAGAGGGTACAGCCGAAGCCAAGACTTAGAGTTCGAAGGAAACGGAACGTCTTTGGACACATTCAAGCTGGCTTGAGCGTAAGTCTCAGGGCCACCGGTGAAGGGAGATGAGCTAGAAAGTCAGGGTGAAGCCAGATTGTGAAATTTCCTGAAGGCGACCTGAGGAGTTGACATGAGACATTATTTTTGATGTTGTGTTTGGTATGCAATGGGGAGGCCGCACCCAGGAGCCCTGAGGTCGATGGGTTCGAAGAAGAGGAGGTGGCAAGACCCAAGCCGCGGCTGGGGAGTAACAGTGTAAAGATGAGGAGGACATGGACTGTGGACGGGGTTACTGAGGAGGATAGAAGAAAGAACTATGGGAAGGTGGTACTGACTGGCTTTGGCTCACGACTCCATCCTTGGCAACGATCCTTGGCTTGGAATATAAACACTCTGCAGAATTTGCTAGATGAGGAACTATGTGTTCAAGACAGGGGGAAAGGGTATGACCAAAAAAAAAAAAAAAAAAAGGCTCTGGGATTTATAACTTGTGAAGCCGGAAGGATTCCAGGAGCCTTAACTAGACAAAAGAAGACATAGAAGTCTGAAGTGTGTTTACAATATGCAGATGGAGTTTCCAATCTGTGGTTGCGTGAAGGGCATGGACTGCAAAAGGGGCAGAAGCAGTGATAGAAATATTCTGCACCTTGATTGGCTTACTGGCCACATAGGTGTGGCCATTTGAACCCCGCCTCCCCCCCACCGCCCAGTGGCACAAATAAGAGCTATGTGTTTTATTGCATATTGATTATACCTCCATAAATTAAAACTTTTTTAGAACAACTTTACAATTTCCAGCAGACGAAGGGAAAGGGACTTAGTTCTGCCCTGAAGGAACCCATACGGGCAAATAAATACAAAAAAAAAAAAAAAATCCAACAATAGGCAGAAATATAAGGTGTGGATTATAAAGGGCAGGGCAGGGTCCTGGCTGTGGTTTGGGGAAAGCTCATGGGCGGTGATATTGGATCTGAGTTTTGAAGAATAAACATCCTGGAAATAAAACTGCCAGAAGGAGAGGCAGGAACCGTCATTCGCTAATGACTCATGACAAGATCGAGTCGAGACACATTTACGGCGACGCATTTTAAGGCGTCACACAAGTGTGCACGAGTGTATGGCTCCCAAAGGGGCTGGTGGGCAGTGTGGGAGAACGCGGGCTGGCACTGGGCTGTTTTCAGGGTAAGTTCCAGCTATGCCTTTTATTGGTTGTGTGGCACTGGGAAGCTTCCTGCGGGTACGTATGCTGATGTCTGTACTACCTGGTAGTGACGACAATGAGGTCAGTCAAGGAATGCGAACTTAGTTCACAGTGTCTGGGCTTGGCTCTATGACTTGCTTTGAACTCACGGTGGGCAGAGCGCCGTACCCTACCTCTTGACCTCAGCTCAGCACTGTGCCTCGCTGTGCCGACACGCGACATGACACAGGAAGAGGCTTGAGACGGGTTTGCACAGTTTTGCGGTCCTCTTGCCTATCTCCCATCATTGTAGGAAACACATACTCCAGTCACATCCCTGGGTCCTAGAGAAAGAGGCATGCCTGGAGTGAACCCCATCTGCAGCTTGGGGCTAACTCCAGCTGTGCCCAGACTGGATCCCTTGAGTCCCTGCTGAACCGTGGACAGCGGACACAGTAGGAGAGATTAAACGATCAGTGTGTTAAGCCGCAGAAGTTTCGTGGGGATGTTTGTTACACGGTATTGCTGAGGCCGTGGCCGACCGATGCAGGAGGTGATGATAGTCCGTCACACGGGGACAGGAGGATTGCATGAGATGATCCCGGTAGCGGGCTTAGGACACTGTCTGCCACCAAGCCTTCCTCAGAGCCTTCCGCCCACTTCTCAGCGTGCAGGTTGCCCCCACATCCCGTCCGCTGGCCCCCGGCCCTCTCCTCCTGGTGCACGTGTTTCACTTGCTCCAGTCCTCCTTGTCCTGCCCTGAACTCTGCTTCCTCTTCTCACCCCTCTCCACACCTTTGCAGGTGGTAAGCAGCACATGGGACTAATTAAGCCATGGTTAGTACAATGGTGGGAAAATATGCTTTCCACCTCAATTCCTCCCACCTTCCTGGGAATCCGTGATCTGTTATTTCTGTTTGTTTTAAACATTTATTGGAGGTGAGGGCTTCTTTTGTCTCCCCAGGAGCAATGAGTCACGGGGAACAATCCGGAGAAGGGTGCGGGATGGGCAGGCTGCTTCAGGCCGGGAGGCGGAGGAGGGCTGCTGGAAAGGGAGGACAGCTGCTTTGAAGCTGCTAGAGCCCCGAGGCAGCCTGGCCCCTCAGAACACACAGGTCCCATTCACGTCCTCCAAGCGCTCCACCTACGCTCGGGGCCAACGGCCCCCACCTGGGCATGCAGATGCTCACTGCTGAGCACGGGAGCTGGCGCTGCAAACGCTGTCCCAGCAGCGGGAGGTCGGGGGATGGGAAGCCCTGCCTGGCCTCATCTACGGGAGTCTCCAGCATCCCCATCAGAGCTCACAGCAGGGGTGGGACGCCCTGTGAGGGGGCACATGGTCTAGCCAGAGCAGCGTTTCTCAGCGTGGGTACTGCACACATCTGGGTCTGGTTCCTTCTCCGGCGGGGTCTGCCCTGCACAGTGTAGGGTGTCACGTGACATCCCTGGCCTCTGCCCGCCAGATGCCAGGAGCACCTGTCCACCCCAGGTCATGAGAACCGAAAATGTCTACAGATATTGCCACACGTCCCCCGCCCCTGGGTGCAAAGTCTCCTCCAGCTGAGAATGCCGGACTGTTGACGTTTTGCCTTCGCTCAGCAGGCGGTCCCCGGACTTCTCTCACTTGCCAGTCATGGTGCTGGGATACGGGATTGCGGGGATGAGAGAGGGACAAAGACCGGTAGATGAGGAGCCCCAGCATCGTGTACTTATGGTCCCAGACCTAAGTGGGGAGGAAGGTGGGGACGGTCAGAATCATGAGCTCTGTGTATCCCAAAAGCCAGAATAGGCGTTGGTATCCCAGAACCCCATGCTTCCTCCTTTCCTCTGACAGCTGGTCCCCCTGGGGAAGCAAGCCCCGCATCCTTCTCCGTCTCCCTGTCAATGGATTTATCCCTGGCAAATCAGAGCCCCTCTCAGCCCAGAAGACCCCAGAGCCGTCCAGTGTGGGCCCTGAGGCTAGTTCTCCATAGAAGAGCGTGTTTTTCCCACCCCAGTTGTGTCCCCTGGAATAACCCAGGAATCCTTACAGAGCCCTGATGCTGAGGCCGGACCCCACCCTCCAACGTCTGCTTTCCTCCGTCCAATGCGGGGCTGCTGTGAGGAGCCAGGATGGGTAGAAAAGCTCTCATCTCACCCAGGAAGGCCTCTCCCTTCTCCGGAATTTTACTTCTACTTCTGTCTGTTTCCACAGACAGAAGTTTCCACGTGTCTCTGGTGCTCTTAAAACTGTGCGTGATTTGCCCATTTCATTCTGGTTGTTGCGATGGAGGCAAAAGCCCATCCCTGACCAGTAGCAAAAGTCACCATGAGATTGTTTGAGGAGGAGCTCTGAGCCCCCAGTCTGTGCTTACTCTGGACCCCCAGGTGATTCTGAGGCACATTTCAAGGGTTTGAATCACGGCTAGAGGTGGCTGGTCCCTAGTTCCGTTCAGCTGTCCCAGGCTCTGCCCACCTCGGCCCTGACCGCGTGCAACTGGTCACCCCCACGGCACTGGGCCAGGCTTGCTACGATGGAGCTCGGCATCTGTGCAGGGCCCTGGCCTCCCGGGACGCCCGCCCAGGCTTCCGCTTGGTTTCTCTATTTTGTGCTCAGCTCCAGGAACGCGGTGATCTGCTCTGAGCTCCGCCTCACAGGGACACCTTGGGAATGCCTAGTCAGCTTCCTAGAGCCTTGGTGGGTCCCAGAGTCAAGGTCCTGCATCACCAAAGCCCAGGGACACCTGCACCCAGGGTTCTTCCCCACCACGGCAAACGCATTGGGTGCTACTGTAGCCAAATGGGCACACTCATATGGTGAGACTGGCCTCACCGCTGCAGGAGCAGCCCCAGAGGCTGTCCAGCTCTCATTCCCTTGCCCCAGGTATGGCCTCCACCCTTCCCGCATACAGCCTCCGTGACAAGGGACACCAGCCACGCTGGCTCGCTAACCATTCTTCCTACTTTCCTACCTATTCCAGGATGAATTCACTCCCTTTCCAGAGAGAGCTTTCCTGCTACCCAAAACATAGAACACGTCAGAGGCCGAAGGGGTTTAAGCCAGTGATGAGGAGGGAAGAGAAAGAGATACAGCAAGACGAAAAGCAGGTTAAGATTCAGTGGGGAAGAGATTGGGCCAGAAGAACATGGAGACAGAGACACAAGAAAGCAAAATGACTCACTGCAGTGGAAAAGAAAGGAAAAGGCAGGGGGAGGAAATCCTACGAGTCGCGTTGGAACGTAGAAGGACAAGAAAGCATAAGTCAATGTATAGAGATCTGGAGGGAATTTGGACTCCAGCAAAGTTTCTCAACGAGTCCTAAAAGGAGGAGGGGGGAAAAAACAGATAATGGAGACAGAATTTAACCTATAAACTTGTGTGGAAACTAGCATGTTCCCATGGGTCTCGAGCATGGGAATTTGCTTTTGTGAGTTATTCCTAGGATATTTGCCTGGCTTCTTAACCGGAGGAACAAAAGACCAAGGTCTTAAAGGGGGATCATGGCTGAATTTTAATGAGGCCCATTGTATCAGCTCGGATTCCTCGTTGTAAACAGTAGGACTTAACTCCGGCTCGTCTAAACGGAAAATGAACGTATTAAGGAATATTAAGCAGCTCGCAGGATCTCCAAGAGGGTGCATCAGACTTGGAGCAGACAAGGTCAGCGACGGGGCTAAAACACCACCAAACAGCTCCAGCAGAGCCCAGCCTGCCCACAGACCTGGAAACAAAACGGCAGCCGGACCTCCCTTGGGAGCCTAGGGGCTGCCTAGATACCGGAAAGAGACCCATCTTGCCGGCAAGGCGTCTCTTACGATGCAATTCTCCCTCCCGTCCCTTTCACAGCCATAGTCAACCCCAGGCAACTTGACCCACAGGGGCCATCGGGCAATGTCTGGAGACATTTTTACTGGTCACTGCTCTTTGGGGGTGGGGGGCGGTGGGGAAGAAGTTACCGGCTTCTGGCGGGTGGAGGCCAGGGATGCCAAACACCCAGCAAGGCACAGGACAGCCTCCCGCCACGAAGAGTCTCCCTGCCCCAAACGTCCATCAGGCAGGGGTGGAGAAACGGTGACCCGCAGAATCAAACCTGCTGTTTCTCACTGGCCACCCCAAAATAAGGATCACATTCTCCGGCCCTATTTATAGCAAGGAGCGACCGCGGGACTAAGTGCCAGCCATTGGGTTACAGACAGGCATGGTGTGTGCGGCTCCGGGCGTGCGCCCTGTCCTTGCCAGCGCAGACCGTCCCAGCGACGCACACGTACGGCTCACCGTGCTGGCGGCCGGGAAGTCCAGGGTCAGGGGCTGGGGAGAGCCCCGCTGGGGAGGGCCTGCTGCCTGCTTTGCGGACGGTGGTCTTCCTGCTCTCGGATCCCACTTGTTTCCTCCCTGCTCCCCATCACAGGCAAAGGACCACGTTAGCCCGAGTGCCGCACACGCCACAGCTGCGGCTTCTGGAAGCAACGCTGAGCAAATAACCCTCAGCCCTCGGGCAGGATGCCTCTGAGGCACGTTCCACAGTGGCCGAGGCGCCCGTACGTGCGCTCCGGCCGCCCAGGGTGCTCGGAGACCTGCCGTGCCTCCTCTGCCCGCGGCTGCCTCCCGGGATGCGCGCACACGTCAACTGTCCACACCGCAGCTGTTTCAGGCTCTGCTCTGAGGGGGCAGGTCCCAAATCTGGAAAGTCTTATAACGTAAAAGCCCAGCTCGAGGCACGAAGGCAACGCAGATCAATTAATATTTTTATTTTTTTTAATTTTATTTTTATTTTTTTATTTTTTTAAAGATTTTATTTATTTACTTGACAGAGATCACAAGTAGGCAGAGAGACAGGCAGAGAGACAGAGAGGGAAGCAGGCTCCCCGCTGAGCAGAGAGCCCGATGCGGAGCTCGATTCCAGGACCCTGAGATCATGACCTGAGCCGAAGGCAGAGGCTTAACCCACTGAGCCACCCAGGCGCCCCTCAATTAATATTTTTAAATAACAGCAATGCAGCAAGGCAGAGCATAGAGTGTCCAGTTCGGGGCTGGGGACGGGAACACATAGGTGTCCCCCATGGTCTGAAAACAAGGAACCCCGTTAACAAGCACACACAGACTCTGGACGGTCAAATCCAGGCACCAGATTAAATGTAATTAAGCTTTCGTGTGTGTGTGTTTGGTTCATAAACATAGTATGTGAAAGCAAAATGAACTGCTCTACAAAACAGAAACCTGACCCTTCACAGAGTAATGTCTTTGTGGCCAAAAGAATGACGAGAGGAGGGCATATGTGGGATAGCACAGTCCAGCCTCAATTACTTACTGGATCAGAGTTCTCGAGCAGAAAAGATGAAATATTGATCCTCAGTGGAGGGGGCAAGGAGAGGGTCTTTGTTTCCCCATCCCTACTCCCCGTGTCTGCGCCTTCAGCCCCTCCGTGGGGGATCTGGCAGGTCCCCCTCCACATCCAGGACGATATCCCACCTTTTATAGGATAAATGATTTTGGGGAGAAACGTCATTGGCCATAATTGTCACTGAAATAATTATGAAGCCCCCCGCCCCCAACACACAGAGAAAATAGAACTTTACATAAGTGCCAGGGACAATGGCATGTCAGAACTATTAGGTATTAGCATTAAAGGTTAATGCAGAAGCACAAGGTGGAAATGACTCTTTACCGTCTCTCGTGGGCCAAGATTTTTTTTTAGGCTCGATTTGCTTCTATTGTAACAGAAAGGGAAGTTGGTATTGCGCATAATAGAACGCACCCACGAGACTCAGAAAGATCCTTCAAAAATCTGCTTTGTGTCACCCTTCTGCGCGTTCAGGTGGATAATTTCCAATTTTAATTAGGAAGCCTAACACATTCTTGGTGTGACTGCTTTACATTCGACACAAGTCATGATGGTTCATTTCAACCAGTTTAATCATTGCAATCTTTTCTGTTCGGGGATGATCACGCCCGGGTTCGTATGCACACTAAAAATACGCAGGGATTGTTTTATCTGAGTTTTCAGCGCCGTCCTAGATTCCTGAAACAGTGTCTGCTCCAGGCATGAAACTCCCAGAGATTTTGTTGGGTATTTGCAGAAATATAGCAAGCTTGCTTTTCGGCTGTTCGTCAGTGCCAAGGAGGACAAAGCAGCTAGATTTTACTATCAGGAGAATTTCCAATCCTGCTTCGCAGAGGAAGCCAAATTGAGAAGGGAACCCTTTACAAGGCCGGAAGCGTGGGGGCTGGGAAGGACCGTGAAGCCAGCTTCTCTCCGCTTCTGCCTCCCAGACGGACTTACTGTAGATCCTAACGCCGCTTGTGTCCCTCTTGAAAATGACAACAGACCCACAACCTTGGCCTCTCGTCGGGCAGTACGGCCACGGGTGATGGCATGTTCCAATAACTCAGCGTGTACAAGGACGGGTCACGGCTGATTCACAAAGGAGCCCAACCTCGCTCGACCACAAGACTCCCCTGGCTGAGCCTGACCCTAAAGGCTGACCCGTGAGCCTCGAGCTGAATGCTTGGTGGCTGCTTGAAGCCGTTATATTTTGGAACTGTTTGTCCATTTAAGATAGCGAAAGCCGATGGATACAAATACTTTAAAAGATTATTTTTTTTTCTTAGTCTAATGAGTATACAAGGATGTTGATCTGAAAATCATATCCCAGCTACTCAAAACACCGTTTTCGATGGTGAAAACAATTCAATGCCTAAAAGTAACTTTTTAAAAATTAAGTGATCCTGAGAGTACCAAGCAAAGAGGACGAACGAACGTTACCGCCTAAAATGCAGGGACAGGCCTCACGGGATTCAGTCATTGCTCAGATGGAACAGTAAGAAACAAGGTATTTATGTAAATTGTCTTCCTGTCCCGAAGCAGCAGAGTATGGCTTTGATGTCATTGTTTTAAAATTGACGTTTAGTCTACAAACGGTGAAATGCGTAGGTCTACATGGGTGCTTGGGTCGGTTTTGGGGATGAACGCATCTCGTAACCCAGTGGAACACAGAACATGCCTCCATCCAGACAGGTTTCCTCGTGTCTCTTCCTAGTTACTCCTTCTCTATGCAGAAGCAGCCGTAGATCTGCCGTCTGCCACTGCAAATTAGATTTGTCCTTCTAGAACGTCGCATAACCCTGTCATTTCTACTCCTCTGTGACTGGCTTCTTCCAGTTGGCGTGATGGGTGGGAAATCATCTGTGTGTTGTCATGGGTAGCGATAGGCCATTCCTTTTTATGAATGAGCGGTAGTTGGTCTGATGGCTACGCCACTGCTTCCTTTGCCATTCTCCTGGGCGTGGACTCCTGGATGGCTTCCAGGTTTCGGTGACTGTACCTAAGACAGCTTCCTGCACAAGGTTTTTGTAACTGTATCATTCACTTTCTCTTAGGTAATTATCTAGAGGTGAGATTGCTAAGCACCAGAGAGATATGTGCTAAACATCTTTTTCTTTTTTTAAGATTTATTTATTTATGAGAGAGAACACACTCATGCTTATGAGTCGGGGGAGGAGGAGGGTCAGGAGAGGGAGAGAAGCAGACTCCCGATGAGTGCGGGCTCTAAGTGGACCCAATCTCCCTGAGATCATGACCAGAGCCAAAATCAAGAGACAGTCAGCCAACCAACTGAGCCACGCAGGCACCCCCAATACATGCTAAATGTTTTCCCGAGGTGGTAGCGCTAGTTTTTTTTTTTTTTTTTTTTAAGATTTTATTTATTTATTTGAGATAGAGAGAGAGAGAGCACAGAGGGAGAAGGAAAGGAAGAAGCAAACTCCCTACTTAGCAGAGAGCCCAATGCAGGGCTCGATCGCAGGACCCCAAGATCATGACCTGGGCTGAAGGCAGACGCTTAACCAACTGAGCCACCCAGCTGCCCTGGCACTATTTTTTTAAGTGAACGCTACACCCTCAGTGGGAGTCAAAGTCACAATCCCAAGACCCAGAGTCGCATGGTCTACCAAGTGAGCCAACCAGGCACCCAGCGGTGGCACTATTTTAAACGCCCACGAACCAGCACTTTCTGAGAACTGTGGTTACCCTTGTCCTCCCTGAATGTTTTCATAACATCAGCTGTTCCAGTGCACGGATATTGGGGTTTCATTGCGGCCTACATCACTTGTTTTTCAAGGTTTTCTTTGCATGCGAGGGTTGAACAACACATGTCTTCCTAAACCATAACGACCCAGGGTAACAAAGTCTCAGTATGGAAGCGGCCAGTTCAACATTTTGGAAAAGATTAAATCAGAAGCAATAGGAATCTAATTTTTTTTTAAAGATTTATTTATTTTACAGAGAGAGCATGAGCAGGAGGGGCAGAGGGAGAGAGGGAATGAGGTGACCTCTGTGTTGAGCACAGAACCCAATGTGGGGCTCGATCCCAGGACCCTGAGACCATGACCTGAGCTGAAACCAAGAGGTGGCTGCTTAAGCAACTGAGCCACCCGGGGAAACCCAATGTGAAACCAGCTCTTAACGTAAAGACCCATCCAACAACATTACATTTTTATAGTTATGTTTCAAATTAGTGGACTTTATCGAGGGAGTGCAACATGGCCTCCAAGTGTGCCATCGTAAGACGAAGAATGGCTAGGACACGTGATAGTAATGAATAAACAGAAATGAGTGTGTGTGAGGTAAGGGTTCAGGCGGAGACCAGAAAGGAGGCCACAAACAACCACGATGAACATCCACCTGTCTCTTCATCATCCTTGATGGGCCTGATTAAGTCCCAGGGTGATGGATGCCACTGGCAACTTCATTCCTTCAAGTATCTGCTGAGCCCCAGCACCGTGCTGAGAATGGGGTGTGAGGTCACGGCACTGCCGATATGTCCTCAATAAGTTCAGCGTATGATTACCCTACGACCCAGCAGCCCTACTCCTGGGTGTCTACCCCAAAGAGCTGGACAGAGGTCCTCAAACCAAAGGGTGCACACCAGCATTCCCCGTGGGAGCTACTTCCAGCAGCCCCAGATGGGAAATGACCCAAGTGTCAGTGAATGGACCCATGGATAAATAATTATGGGGTTGAACTGGAATGTTACTCTGGTATTAAAAAGAACGAGCGACAACAGACTGCACTGTGGCTGAGAGGGAGAAGCAGGCTCCCCACAGAGCAGGGAGCCCAATGTGGGACTCAATTCCAGGATCTGGGGATCATGACCTGAGCCAAATGGCAGATGCTTAACTGACTGAGCCACCCGGGCTCCCCAAGGGGGTGGGGCTTCCTTTCAGGGTGCCATGGTGGCACAACCCCGTTTGTGTTCTAGAGGGTCACTAGTACTCAGTTTCATGCTGTGGGTGTGTTTTACGGCAGCCGTTTCCAAAGGGAATGTGATGGCCGGGATTTGTTTTAGGAAGACTGGGGTGACTGCAAATTGAAAGAACAAGACCGGCGTCACAGAGACCAGGAACGACTGTGTAATTCAGGAGACAAGAGATGGGGGAGGAGGAGAGGGCGGCGGCGGGAAGGTCACGGATGGGAAGTCCGGGCTTGGTGACCTAGCTTCTGGGGACCTGGAATGCCGAGACTCCAGAAGGAAGCGCAGATTCCTGGTTTGAGCCGCAAGGTCATCAGGGGCGACATTTCCAAAATATTTTGCTCTGTTCCCATTTGCCATCTCCGTCTTTAAGCCTGGATCATGCGTTGTCACTGTTTCCATTTTATACGGAGCTCTGTTTATGCCAAAGCACTGTGGCTTTCAGCCGATGGCCCTGGGGCCCAGGTCCCTGTGGAGAAACGGCTGTCAGCCCGTCCAGAAGGCTGGCTACCGTTTGGACATCCCGTCCGTATCCAGCATGATGCTGGCTCCAGTGAGCTTTTGGGGTTGCAATTTCTGTTTCGAGCTATAGGTACAGAGAACTCTGCATTTTACCGGATCAACCAATCACCGGGAGATACAAGGTATCTTGGGCAAAGAGTCGTTATAATGATAGAATCAACCAAGGCTCATTATTCTGTGTAGTTCTGCTGGGCACCAGGATAAACACTTTCCATCTGTGAGCATCCGTGACCCTCAGAGGACCCCGTAGGCAAAGGGAGATAGTATCCGCCACCAGCTGAGGAAACAGAGAGGTTCTGACATATCACAGCCTCAGAGGGAATGGGGATTTGAACTTACTTCTCTCACCAAATCTCCTCACCTCCTTGCTCTCCAGAGGAGAAGACAGGTTAAACGTGATGAGAAAGGTGATGAGATTGGAGGAGCTGGGTTCTGCTCAGTGAAGCCCTAATCCTAAATATTCCAAGGCCTAGAGCCCAGTTATAGATTATCTAGGGCTTTGGGTTCTTGTTTCCATTTTTCTTCCCTCCCTCAGGAATCAAAAGCAGGAAGACGCCCTATTGGAGCGTTTGGGTTTCCACGGTGTTGACCATCCAGTAAAACCGCTTTGAATCAACCTGACCCTGGTGGCTTGAATGGCTTTCTTTTTCTTTCTTTCTTTTTTTTTTTTTTTTAAGATTTTATTTACTTATCTGACGGAGAGATAGAGAGAGCACAAGTAGACAGAGCGACAGGCAGAGGGAGAGGGAGAAGCAGGCTCTCTGGTAAGCAGGGACCCCGATGCGGGGCTTGATCCCAGGACCCTGGGATCATGACCTGAGCTGAAGGCAGCCGCTTGACCAACTGAGCCACCCCGGCACCCCTTGAATAGCTTTTTAAACCGGAGGTCAGCAAAGGTTTTCTGTAAGGGCCAGAGAATAAATATTTTAGGGTTTGCCATCCATACAGTCTCTGCCACAGCCACTTAACTCTGCCACGGTAGCTCAAAGCCACCATGGACAATATGTTCACGAACGGGCATGGGTGAACACCAATAAAGCTTTATTTGCAAGATCAGGCAATGGGCCAGGTTTGGCTCATGGGCCATAGTTTGCCCGACCCATGTTCTAAAGTAAGGATTTGGGATCATGTTTTTATTTCCTTGGTCCTCATCACCAAAAATAATCGAGGAGTGTTGTGTGGGCTACCAAGGACAAGATTATGGGAGAGTTGAAAGTGCAGTGTCTTCTTGAGGCCGGTGCGGGATCAAGATCATTACTGTCCTTTTGCCGTGACTGTCTCCGATATCGCGACGGTAATGGCCTAGTTAGAGGCTGTGCTGTCAGGTTCTGCTCAGAGATGGCTAGCCCTCCCTCCAAGCAAAGGAGAAGAAAGAGAAACCATCCAACTAATTAATTCTTTGGTCCCCAGCAATTATGCAGGCCAGGACTAGTGAATTATTTAAAGCTAAAAATTAATTATTCAATGAGAGTTCCCAAGACGCATCTCCGGCCATGCAGTCAGAGGAAAAAGCAGGCCACATTTCGACTACAGAATTCAGAGGCAATGAAGCAGGAGTGCGAGCTTGCTGATGCTGGTTGCGTCTGGGAGTGGATGAGCCAAACAGGCCGCTACGGGCATGGGGCGTAGGGCACAGACCCCCTAAAGAGGACCGCATGATTTGCTGAGAAAAAGGTGTAGACATAAATGTGTAAATGATCTTAACATATACATTCCTCTCGGTTAGCCGACCAGGACGGAGTGATTAACTTACCCTATGTTTGGCATTTCTTGTTTCTGTAATAGCAGAAACTTGGAGAAAATATGAATTCTAGACAAAGGTACTGTATGTAGACATTTGGTTCTCTTCATAGTGCCTGCTCAGGGACAGAACATGAGAGCCACCCCAGCGTGAACTTTTTTTTACCAGGCGTATGAATGAACTAATCCGACAGATTTCACAGATGATTTTCCTAGGAGCCAATATTTTTCCACCAAAGATTTTCTAGCTTTGTATTTTGAAATAATTATAGACTCACAGGAAGTTGCAAAAATAGTGCAGAAAATCTCTCATTCCCGCCTCCCGTTTCCTGCCAAGAGTGGCGGCTTACAGAACCGTAGTCCGTGATCAAAACCGGGAAATTGACATAAGTGTAATACAACGAATTTGTCCACAATCCCTACTTGGATCTCACATTTTTTCGTGTACTTGTGAAATGTATATGTCATTGTGTATAATCTTAGGCAACTGTACCATTTCTGGGGATTCCTATAAACCAGTCCTATCAAGACAGAGACATCACCACAAGGCAAGTAACCTTTTACAGTGACATCGACTCCCTCCACTCCCAACCCCTGGCAACCAGGGATCTGGTCCCCATCTCTACACATTGTGTTATCATGAGGATACTTCACAGTTGGTCATACAATATGCGACCTTTTTTTTTTTCTTTTTGAAAGATTTATTTATTTATTTGAGAGACAGAGCAAGCAGGGGGAGCGGCAGAGGGAGAGAAGCAGATTCCCTGCTGAGCTCGGAGGCCGACAGTGGGCTCCATCTCTCCATCCTGAGATCATGACTCCAGTCAAAATCCAGAGCCAGAAGCTTAAACAACTGAGCTACCCAGGCGCCCCCCCAATATGTGACCTTCTGAGATGGGCTTTTTACAGTCAGGCTAACTTCCTGGAGATTCATGCAAATTGCAATGTGTACCAGTAACTAGTGTGTTCCTTCTCACCGCTGGGCTGTATTTTGTGCTTTCGATGTACCACTATTCACCCGCTGAAGGACATTGGGGTTGACGTCAGGTTTTGACAGCTACAAATTCAGCAGCTATGGACAGGTGTCTGTGGGTACCTAAGTTTTCATTTCTCTGCAACAAATGCCCAGGAGTGATTGCTGTTTTCCAGATTTCCAGAGGGTACCCAACGAACTGACAATGGTTTTATTTATTTTTTTTTCTAAAGATTTCATTTATTTATTTGACAGACAGAGATCACAAGTAGGCAGAGAGGCAGGCAGAGAAAGAGGAAGGGAAGCAGGCTCCCCACTGAGCAGAGAGCCCCCGATGCGGGGCTTGATCCCAGGACCCTGAGATCACGGCCTGAGCCAAAGGCAGCAGCTTTAACCCACTGAGCCACCCAGGTGCCCCCAATGGTTTTATTTTTGTCCCCACATTCCAGTTCCAAAGAAAACCATTCTACACGCCAACCATTCAAGTTTGTGATATGACCTACCGTGAGCCCCAAAAGTCACAGAACACCCTAGCTTTGGTGACTGAGCATGATTCAATCCCTTTGGTTTACACAAGAAGGCTGCATTAGGAATAAGCTTTCCCCATCCAGCGGGGATGGGAGGTGGAAACAGACTTTCTCTGGAAACAGGTGGTTGGTTCCAAAAGTGGCTTTGAGAACAACCAAAGGAGAATAGAGGGCTTCCAACAGGTATCTGTCAAGAGCCAAAGAAGTCTAGCAAACAATGTCCTCTTTCATTCAACAGGGCTCACGTGAACGAGAGTGTTTACGCAGACATGGATAACAATGCCGCGGGTGGCTTTGCAGTGCCTACCCCCCACCCCCCACCCCCCACCCCCAGCTGAGCACTGCTGAAGAGAATCAGCAGTCACATGGAGAGCACCGGTTCCTTTCCAACTGCTTCATCTTGGACGGAGATCTGAGACCTGTGGTTGGGACCTGACATCTGTTGAGACCGGCCAAAGACCGGGCCTCCCTGCCCCCCAAGCCCCTCTCCCATGCCTGTAGTCGTTCGACCTGGGTGGTTTTGAAACCGACTCTTTTATGATGAGTAGGTAAAAAAAAAAAAAACGAATGCAGGTCCTACCCTCCCAGATTAATTCTACAACACACTTTGATGGCACTGCTGGTTTGCCTTGCCCACAGTAGACACTTAGCAATGCTTTTCATGCTCCAGGGGAAAATCATGCTGAGTAAGAAAGCAAGTTTTCAATTATTTCGTTCTCACTAGAAGGAGATGCTGGGTCCCAGACTCATCGAGGCAAGAAAGAGGCCAGCCTGGCCCTAATTGCCATAGGCGTGGATGTCCCGGCGAGGGCCACTCACACCCCACTCTGCCTCTCCCCACCGCAGGGCTGAAAGCTGACGGAGTGCCCTGTGTTAAGTGCCTGAGCAGGTGCTTTCTCATTCTTTTCTGCAAAGGCACAGACAAGGGTGCTCCCTGCTGCCCCGACCAACCAGAAAGGGGCTGTAATGGAAGTGGATGTTCAACCAGCATTTGCAGAAAGCTTTCTTCAAAGCTTATTTGTCCACAGTCATTTGAGTGCTATAAAAATATAACATCACAGTCCTATGTGACTCTACCGGTTATCAAATCAATAGGGCAAAATGGTTATGAACTCAGGAATCAAACTAGTTGGGCTCGAAGACATCTGTTGTTGGCCAGAATATTCCTTAGGCCATGCAGAAGTGCCAAGAGTCAGGGGTGAAGTGTTCCCAAAGGGAACCTTTGGGAAAAACAGGAATGTCTCACCAGTGGACAGGGTGAGACTTGAGCCATAAAACACAGCTGTCACAAACAATGAAGACTCTTGACATGCACCAGTGGAAGACAACCACCAACGTTCCTTCTAGTGGACGGAAAACAGTCCCATGATATGGCAAAAAAAAAAAAACAAAAAAAAACAAAAAAAAAACATTTGGGACGGCCGTTGAGAAAGAGGTTGTTATATCCATCAGCAAAAGCATTCCACGGATGGACATAGCAAGAAGTTTCCCTTTCCAAATGCCGCCCCTGTAGGGAAGGGCGGCCAGTGCGAGCCCTTTGCTTGCTTGAAATGCTTCTGATGCATTTTCCAATGAGTCTAGTCATTGGCTCGCTACAGACAAGACTTTGTTTCATTTCTACTGTGTTTACATTCAAAAAACAATTCTGCCCAGAGGAAAAGCCACCGAACATTCTACTTCTCCAAAATGGCATCCATGACTCTGTTACCATGTTTTTCCCATGGTATTCCAATATGATTCATTTCCCGGGGCACCAGCAGTGACTCCCTCCAGGGCTGAGGTGTATCTGTATGAGGCTACATGAGCCTGCAAATTAGGAAAAAAGAGAGGGATACAAGGAGACACAGAGACATAGAGACAGAGACAAGAAACAGGAGACCTCAATTTGAGCCCTTCAAAATGGTGATCCAAAAAATCTATCAGACTGTCAGAATTTGTTTTTTTTTTTTTCAAGTGTTCGAATCTCTATGGAAAAAGCAATTTTTTTTTCCTAGTGAGTACATGGCAAATCCCATCAGTGGTGAAATCCAACAGGTGAGACTGCTTTCTCTGAAAACGTAGTAGCTGGGGGAAAAGTCAAGCTATTCGGTGGAGAAGTAGCCAACTTGAAAACCAAGTTTCCTGGACTAGGTGAAAGAGGAGAGACAAGAGCCCCCTCGCGGGTCCTGCCCATCTCCATGAATATTTTCAGATGCATGCTGAGTCCTTTTAAAACATGCACGCTGAAATTGTATTCTCAACAAATGCTATCCCAAGGATGCATTAGCACTTGTCCTCTATCTGTAAAATCATCGAGGGTGACCTCGACAGCCGGGCAATGCCAGGAGGAGGAAGGATTCCAGGAAGAATTCATGGCAAGAGGAGCTGGGGGGAGGTGAAATTTGCTGCCTTGGTGGCAAGGGGCAGGAGCCTGGTGTCGGACAAGAGACCGAGAGGACTGAAGTGACCCACAGACGATGCCATGGACCCACTGACGTGGGGAATTGGTTGGCAAGGACAACTATTTTGAAACTTGTTTCTTTACATGGTACAAGGAGAAAGAGATGATAAAGACCCAAATTCTGGCAAAATTTCATTTCATACAAGGAAGGTTACCTGGCCAGGAAGCTCCCTGGAATTAAAAAGATGTATTAAGTCAAATGAAAGCATGCACATAGATCAGTCAAAAATTACTATAAAGTTTGGGGCACCTCGGTGGCTCAGTGGGTTAAGCCTCTGCCTTTGGTTCAGGTCATGATCCCAGGGTCCTAGGATCGAGCCCCGCATCAGGCTCTCTGCTCAGCAGGGAGCCTGCTTCCCTCTCTCTCTCTGCCTGCCTCTCTGCCTACTTGTGATCTCTGTCTGTCAAATAAATAAATAAAATTTTTAAAAACAAATTACTACCAGGTGAGAGAGGCAAGACGGCAGAGGAGTAGCCGACTAAGATGACATCAGGTCGAAGGAGATCAGCGAGATAGTTATCAAACCATTCCGAACATTCACAAATCCAACAGGAGATCAAAGAGAAGAAGAGCAGCAATTCTAGGAACAGAAAATCGACCACTTTCTGAAAGGCAGGATGTGCAGAGAACTGAATCTGAAGCAACGGGAAGCCAGACCACGGCGGGGAGAGGCCGGCTCCCGGCCAGCAGGCGGAACACAAAGTCGGAACCTCTAGACGTCTGCTCCAGTGAGGGACGTCACTCCAAAGGCTAAGCGGGGGTGCAGCCCTCACGGGGACAGTGTGGTCTCAGGTCCCGCGGGGTCACAGAAAGACCAGGGGTGTCTGAGTGCGGAAGAGCTCGCAGGTATCAGAGCAGGGAAGGCGGCTGCAGACACGGAGCCGAGGAGTGAGCTCTCAGCTCAGGGTCACCTTAACTGTGATATGTGGCACAGTCGGGACACTGCTCTGTGAGCAGAGACCCCACAAGGGGCAGATCCGGGGACACTCACCTTCCTTCTCTGGAGGAAGGAATCTGCGGGGTTCGGAGACTCCAGGCGGGGCTGTGCTCCAGAGACAGAAACACTCGGTCACAGACCTGGTGAGCTCGGAGCGGAGCTGGAGGCCAGGGAGATGACGGGAGTGACTGAGCACTTTTCTCCAAGGGCGCACAGAGGAGCAGGCCCCGAGCTCTCCGCTCTTCCGGGCTGAGACTAGGCGGCCACCATTTTTATTCCCGTCCTCCAGAGCTCTACGGAAAGTGCTCAGGGAACAAAAGCTCCGAGAGCGAACCCCGAACCCGAGCAGATTACTTAGCCCGGCCCCTGGCAAGGGCGCTGCCATTCCGCCTCGGGCAAAGATGCTTCAGAATCCGCAGAAGATCAGCAAGAAATCCAGGCAAGACCAAGCTCACGGATCAAGGAGAACAGCGGAATTCCAGAGGAGAAAGCAAAGCGTGGAATTCATGGCTCTCTCCCCATGGTTCTTTAGTTTTGCAAAGTTAATTAAATTTTTTTAATTTTATTTTTTTTCTTATTCTAATTTTTTATTTTTTATTTATTTTTTTAAAAGATTTTATTTATTTATTTGACAGAGAGAGATCACAAGTAGATGGAGAGGCAGGCAGAGAGAGAGAGAGAGAGGGAAGCAGGCTCCCCGCCGAGCAGAGAGCCCGACGCGGGACTCGATCCCAGGACCCTGAGATCACGACCCGAGCCGAAGGCAGCGGCCTAACCCACTGAGCCACCCAGGCGCCCCTTCTTATTCTAATTTTTTAAATGTTTCCTCTTTCCTCCTTTAATGTTTTTTAACTAGTTTATCTTAACAATATCTTTCTTTAAAAAATCCTTTTTTAAAAAATATTTATTTATTTGAGAGAGAGAGAGAATGAGAGCATGAGAAGGGAGAGATCAGAGGGAGAAGCAGACTTCCCGCCGAGCAGGAAGCCTGATGTAGGACTTGATCCCAGGACTCCAGGATCATGACCTGAGCCGAAGGCAGTCGCTTAACCAACTGAGCCACCCAGGAGCCCCATCTTAAAAAAAATCTTTTTAAACCTTCATTATTATAGTCATATTTTATCCTTCACTATATTTAACCGTTTTGGGGTATACATATAGGGTTTTATTTTTTTGTCTAAAAAATTTTGGGATACAATTTTTTCTAATAAATCAAAATATACCCTAAATCTAGCACAGAGCTTTGTTCTAGTTTCCAGCCTGGGCATATTCTACCCCACCCCCCCCCTTTTTTCTTCTTTCTTTTTTCAACCAACATATCAATTCCTTTTCTAGAATTTTTTAAAAATTTTCATCTTTACAGCCATATTCCACCCCTTCATCGTGTTTACCCTTATTTTTGTGTGTATGTGTATGTGTGTGTGTGTGTGTGTGTGTGTGTGTGTGTTTCTTTCTTTAAAATTTTGGAAGGTAGTTTCTTCTAAGAGACCAAAATACACCCAAAATCAAGTGGGTGGCTCTGTTCTATTCACCAGTCTAATATAAATATATATATATATATATATATATATTTTTTTTTTTATTTCTTTTTACCCCCTTTCTTCTGTTTTGGGGTCTCCTCTGATTTGGTTTGCGTACATTTTTCTGGGGTCTTTGCTACCTTTTAGTATTTTATTCTCTCATTCATATATTCTTATCTGGATAAAATGACAAGGCAGAAAAACTCACCACAAAAAAACGAACAAGAGGCAGTACCAATGGCTAGGGACCTAATCAATATGGACATCGGTAATATGTCAGATCTAGAGTTCACAATGACAATTCTCAAGGTGCTAGTGGGGCTCGAAAAAGGCATGGAGGATATTAGAGAAACCTTGTGTGGAGAAATAAAATCCCTTCCTGGAGAAATAAAAGAACTAAGATCTAACCAAGCTGAAATCTAAAAAGCTATTAATGAGGTGCAATCAAGAATGGAGGCTCTCACTGCTGGGATAAATGAGGCAGAAGAGAGAATTAGTGATATAGAAGACCAAATGACAGAGAATGAAGAAGCTGAGCAAAAGAGAGACAAACAACTACTGGACCACAAGGGGAGAATTCGAGAGATAAGTGATACCATAAGACGAAATAATATTAGAATAATTGGGATTCCAAAAAAAAGAAGAAAGAAAGGGGGAGAGCAGAAGGTATATTGGAGCAAATTATAATAGAGAATTTCCCCAATATGGGAAAGGGAACAAGTATCAAAATCCAGGAGACACAGAGAACCCACCTCAAAATCAATAAAAATAGGTCCACACCTTGTTATCAAATAGTAAAACTTACTAGTCTTAGGGGCAAAGAGAAAAGCCTGAAAGCAGCTCAGGACAAAAACTCTGTAACACACGATGGTAAAAATATTAGATTGGCAGTGGACTTTTCCACAGAGACCTGGCAGGCCCGAAAGAACTGGCATGATATATTCAGAGCACTAAATGAGAAAAAACATGCAACCAAGAATACTATATCCAGCGAGAGGCTATCATTGAAAATAGAAGGAGAGATAAAAAGCTTTCAGGACAAACAAAAATTAAAAGAATTTGCAAACACCAAACCAGCCCTGCAGGAAATATTGAAAGGGGTCCTCTAAGCAAAGAGAAAGCCTAAAAGTAGTAGGTCGGAAAGGAACAGAGACAATATACAGTGACAGTCACCTTACAGGCAATACAAAGGCAGTAAATTCAAATCTCTCAATAGTTACCCTGAATGTAAGTGGGCTAAATGCCCCAATCAAAAGACACAGTGTATCAGAATGGATAAAAAAAAAAAATCAATATGCTGTCTGCAAGAAACTCATTTTAGGCCCAAAGACACCTCCAGATTTAAAGTGAGGGAATGGAAAACAATTTGCCATGCTAATGGACAGCAAAAGGAAGCTGGAATGGCAACCTTATATCAAATAAATTAGATTTTAAGCCAAAGACTATAATGAGATGAGGAAGGACACTATATCATACTCAAAGGAACTGTCCAACAAGAAGATCTAACAATTTTAAATATCTATGCCCCTAACAAGGGAGCAGCCAACTATATAAACCAATTAATAACAAAATCAAAGAAACACATCAACAATAATATAATAGTAGTAGGGGACTTTAACACCCCCCTCACTGAAATGGATAGATCATCCAAGCAAAAGACCAATAAGGAAATAAAGGCCTTAAATTACACACTGGACCGGATGGACATCACAGATATACTTAGAACATTCCATCCCAAAGTACAACAGAATACACATTCTTCTCTTGTGCACATGGAACATTCTCCAGAATAGATCACATCCTGGGTCACAAATCAGGTCTCAACCAGTACCAAAAGATTGGGATCATTCCCTGTATATTTTCAGACCACAATGCTCTGAAGCTAGAACTCAATCACAAGAGGAAAGTTGGAAAGAACCCAAATACATGGAGGCTAAAGAGCATCCTACTAAAGAATGAATGGATCAACCAGGAAACTAAAGAAGAATTGCAAAAATTCATGGAAACAACTGAGAATGAAAACACAACTGTTCAAAATCTGTGGGACACAGCAAAGATGGTCCTGAGAGGAAAGTATATAGCGATACAAGCCTTTCTCAAGAAACAAGAAAGGTCTCGAGTACAAAACATAACCCTACACCTAAAGGAGCTGGAGAAAGTACAGCAAAGAAAGCCTAAACCCAGCAGGAGAAGAGAAATAATAAAGCTCAGAGCAGAAATCAATGAAATAGAAACCAAAAGAGCAGTAGAACAGATCAATGAAACTAGGAGCTGGTTCTTTGAAAGAATTAGTAAGATTGATAAACCCCTGGCCAGACTTACCAAAAAGAAAAGAGAAAGGACCCAAATAAATAAAATCATGAATGATAGAGGAGAGATCACAACCAACAACAAAGAAATACAAACAATTATGAGAACATATTTTGAGCAACTATACGTGAGGAAATTCGACAATCTGGAAGAAATGGATGCACTCCTAGAGAGCTATAAACTACCAAAACTGAACCAGGAAGAAATAGAAAACCCAAACAGACCCATAACCAGTAAGGAGACTGAAGCAGTCATCAAAAATTTCCCAACAAACAAGAGCGCAGGGCCAGACAGCTTCCCAGGGGAATTCTACCAAGCATTTAAAGAAGAATTATTACCCATTCTCCTGAAACTGTTCCAAAAAAATAGAAATGGGAGAAAAACTTCCAAACTCATTTTATGAGGCCACCATTACCTTGATCTCAAAATCAGACAAAAATCCTTCACCAAAAAGGAGAATTACAGGCCAATATCCTTGATGAACACAGATGTGAAAATTCTCACCAAAATACTAGCCAATAAGATCCAACAGTACATTAAAAGGATTATTCACCACGACCAAGTGGAATTTATTCCAGGGCTGCAAGTTTTGTTCAACATTCGCAAATCAATCAATGTGATACAATACGCTAATAAAAAAACAAAACCATGTGATAGTCTCAATAGATGCTGAAAAAGCATTTGACAAAGTACAGCATCCTTGCTTGATCAAAACTCTTCAAAGTGTAGGGAAAGAGGGTATATTCCTCAATATCATCAAAGCCATCTATGAAAAACCCACAGTGAATATCATTCTCACTGAGGAAAAACTGAGAGCTTTTCCTTTAAGGTCAGGAACATGGCAGGGATGTCCATTATCACCACTGCTATTCAACATAGTACTAGAAGTCCTAGCCTCAGCAATCAGACAATAAAAAGAAATTAAAGGCATCCAAATCAGCAAAGAAGAAGTCAAACTATCAATTTTTGCAGATGATATGATATTTTATGTGGAAAACCCAAAAGACTCCACTCCAAATCTGCTAAAACTCATACAGGAATTCAGTAAAGTGTCAGGATATAAAATCAATGCACAGAAGTCAGTTGCATTTCTATACACCAACAGCAAGACAGAAGAAGAAGAAATTAAGGAGTCAATCTCATTTACAATTGCACCCCAAACCGTAAGATACTTAGGAACAAACCTAGCCAAAAAGGCAAAGAATCCGTACTCAGAAAAATATAAAGTACTCATGCAAGAAATTGAGGAAGACTCAAAGAAATGGAAAAATGTTCCATGCTCATGGATTGGAAGAACAAATATTGTGAAAATGTCTATGCTACCTTAAGCAATCTACACATTTAATGCAATCCCTATCAAAATATTATCCTTTTTTTTTTCAAATAAGTGGAACAAATAATCCTAAAATTTATATGGAACCAGAAAAGACCCGGAATAGCCAGAGTAATGTTGAAAAAGAAAGCCAAAGTTGGTGGCATCACAATTCCAGACTTTAAGCTCTATTACAAAGCTGTCATCATCAAGACAGTATGGTACTGGCACAAAGACAGACAGGTAGATCAATCGAACAGAATAGAGGGCCCAGAAATAGACCCTCAACTCTATGGTCAACTAACCTTTGACAAAGCAGGAAAGAATGTCCAATGGAAAAAAGACAGCCTCTTCAACAAATGGTGTTGGGAAAATTGGACAGCCACATGCAGAAAAATGAAACTGGAACGTTTCCTTACACCACACACAAAAATAGACTCAAATGGATGGAAGACCTCAATGTGAGACAGGAATCCATCAAAATCCTTGAAGAGGACACAGGCAGCAACCTCTTTGACCACAGCTGCAGCAACTTCTTCCTAGAAACATCGCCAAAGTTAGGGGAAGCAAGGGCAAAAATGAACCACTGGGACTTCATCAAGATCAAAAGCTTTTGCACAGCAAAGGAAACAGTCAACAAAACCAAAAGACAACTAACGGAATTGGAGAAAATATTCACAAATGACATATCAGATAAAGGGCTAGTATCCCAAATATATAAAGAACTTATCAAATTCGATACCCAAAAAAACAAATCATCGGATCAAAAAATGGGCAGAAGACATGAACAGACATTTCTGCAAAGAAGACATCCAGATGGCCAACACACACATGAAGAAATGCTCAACATCCCTCGGCATCAGGGAAACACAAATCGAAACCACAATGAGATACCACCTCACACCAGTCAGAATGGCTAAAATTAACCAATCAGGAAACGACAGATGTTGGCAAGGATGCAGAGAAAGGGGAACCCACCTACACTTTTGGTGGGAACGCAAGCTGGTGCGGCCACTCTGGAAAACAACATGGAGGTTCCTCAAAAAGTTGAAAATAGAGCTACCCTACGACCCAGCAGTTACACTACTGGGTATTTACCCTAAAGATACAAATGTAGTGATCTGAAGGGGCACGTGCACCCGAATGTTTATAGCAGCAATGTCCACAATAGCCAAACTAGGGAAAGAACCTAGATGTCCATCAACACATGAATGGATAAAGAAGATGTGGTTCATATACACAATGGAATACTATGCAGCCATCAAAAGAAATGACATCTTGCCATTTGCAACAATGTGGATGGAACTAGAGGGTATTATGCTGAGCAAAATAAATCAATCAGAGAAAGACAATTATCATATGATGTCCCTGACATGAGAAATTTGAGAGGCAGGGTGGGGGGCTTGGGGAGTAGAGAAGATAAAAATGAAACAAGATGGGATCAGGAGGCGACAAGCCATAAGAGACTCTCAATCTCACAAAACAAACAGGGTTGCTGGGGGGAGGGGTGTCGGGAGAGGGTTGTTGGGTTATGGACATTGGGGAGGGTATGTGCTTTGGTGAGTGCTATGAAGTGTGTAAGCCTGATTATTCACAGACCTGTACCCCTGGGGCAAGTAATACATTTATGTTAATTTTAAAAATTAATAAATAAAATTACTATCAAAATGCTCTGCTCCATCCCTCCAAACCCCATGCCATCCCACTTACCCATAAAGCAACAACTTTCCACTCTTACCTATTTCTTCTGTGATTTACCTGCATATTTCTAAAAAATAAGCGTGTACTGTTATTTTTTCATTACTTCATTTTAGTCATTTTGTCCACTTCGATTATGGTGGCTGAGGATTTGGCTGGCTAATACCCCAGTTAAACTCCTCCCTCTCCCTTCAATCTAGAGATTATGATTATTGTTTAGAGTCTTTACATTACGGCTTCCTACGTTCTCTGCAAGCGATGGCCGCATTTCCTTCCTTGTACAACTCTGAACATGTTCTGGAATTAGTAACTGTCCTGTGCCACTGCTTGGTTTTGTAGGGACATATGCCGATTGTTTCCACCTGTGTTCCAGTGTCTGCTGGGGCTTCTGCCAAGTGTTTGGGCTCACAGAGACACCTCACCCACCCCATTTTGCCACCCAGAGTGCACCTGTGCCCACCCTGCCCCCTCCTCCTTCCGAAGACGCTGGTTTGATGTTGAAATGGGCACATAGCTATGATCCTGAAACGACTCTCCTGCCCCATAACCTCTCTCCAGGCTGGATCTTGTCTATCCCTGGTTTGCCTCTTTGCGTTTTGCAACACATTTTCCTGGAGCTTCCCAAGAGAGCCATGCCAGGTACCTATTTTTCATCCCCACGTGATTAATAATTTGCTCATTCAGTCCTCTTTGTTCTACCTGAGTGAGAGCTGCCTGTCCCTCAGATTGTCCTTCTCTCTGCACTTGCTCTCTGCTTCTGCCCTCTGAGGGAAACTTGGCTTGCCCTCGTTCTCTGGCTCTTGGGCGGTGACCTGTTCTCTGCAGAAACTTTCAGCTCAGCGCTGTCGACTGCAAAGAGGACCTGAGCCCCAGAGCTGATTTTCCAATAGCCAGCATTGAAAAGTAAAAAGCAGAATGAATTTTAAGAACGTATTTTATCTAATCCAGTATTTTAAAATGTAATAATTTCACCCTGTAATCGATATAAGAATGATCGATGAGATGTTTCAGCTTGACCGCGTCTCTGAATTTGGGTGTGCATTTTACACTCCCAGCATGCCTTGTGATTCCATTCTCTGGGCTCTGCTCTCTGCCCTTCCAGAAGCCTTCTGGAACCATGCCTCCCTACGCCATTGATGCTACAGTGTTCTGCTAACACTGTAGATCCTACAGTCAGTCCCTTGGCTGCTTCATGCCATGGTTGTTCTGGAACCCTCCGTGCCTAGTCACTCGGGAACATTCAAGACCCCCCGCGCTCAAGCTTTTGGGTGGAGAAGATAGTGTTTTTGGATACAGAGCTGGCCAAACTTTCTGGTGGGTGGCCATCGCAAGGCCGGTCAGGTCAGTGCCTCGGGATTTCTCCTGCTCTATGGCCTGTGATCTGTAATGTGTTCTCGGAATCCCCGAGGACTCTGTAAAACGTTTTCAACATTTCCTGGGAATGAACCAGCAGTTCTTGGAAGGAATGACTTCAGCCTTACTGGGTAATAGGCGCCCAGGTGTACAGCCAGCAGAGGGCAAGACCCTGCCCACTGGGCTCTCGGGACTGGAAGAGAGGCAGGGAGGGACGAATACAGGACACATCTCTTCTTTTTCCCATGTGGTTGGGACATCAAGGATGCCAGGCACCCCCTGCTCATGCCCACCCTCCCTCCCTCCCTCCCTCCTTCTAGCTTCCTCTCCCCCTACCCCCTCCTCCTTTCCCCTGCCTCTCCCCAGGTCCCCATGGCAGAGAAGACCCAGAGGTCCCCACCATATGGAAGTAGAATTATAATCCTTTTATGCTCGCTTAGGTGACCAGATTCTTAACCTGTGTCTGTCATCCTAAAACAGACTGGAGCAGGTCTCCTAATTTGTTTGTCAGACGTCCACGTACCGCTTACTATCAGCGTGCCCCTGTTCTAAACCCTTCTACAGATATGACCTCATTTAATCCTAACAACCCCTGATGAAGGTACTGTTTCTATCTATCTCCATTTTACAGACTGAGGCCCAGGGAGGGTCAGTATGTACCACAGTGTGTCCCCAGGCAGTGGCTCCATTCTCCGTGCTCCCAGCCATGGGTGGTGGCTCCCTGTCTCCATGGGGTTCCTGCACAACTCAGTGGAGAATAGGAAATGTTTGGGTGTCTTGCCATGAAATGGTCTACTCTGCCGAGTGGGCTTAAATCCAGAGCCAAGCCTGAGCTCAGAGCAAGTTCTCAGTTCTAAATGCTCCCTGAGCTTCCATCCTTAAGCTGAGACCTCTGCCTGTCACCCGTGTAGAGTTCCCTCACTCAGAAGCCAGGACAGAGGCCTGGACCCCAGTTGTTGGGAAAGCCAGCTGAAGACCAGTGGACCTAGCCAGCTGTCTAGTAGTACCTTTGCATCTGGAAATCAGCTAAATTTTTGTCCATACTGATTTTCAATGGCGAACATGTGTTCTACTTTTTCCTCTCTACCTTATTCAACTTTCCTGCTTCCAGAGTTTACAACATGTTGGTGAATCTCAAATCCCTCATACGTGTCTTGCTAGGAACCGGCAAGCTCATAATTAGTAAGATCTAATGAGTTTGGACAGCACTAATTTGCATTCCATGATGATTTTGACAGAAGCTGGGTGGGAGTGAACTTCAGTCCACGAGGAAAAGGCTGGCTAATCATTTTCATAGTGCAAACATTGCAGGGACCAGATAAATAAATTTTCAGGTCGTGGAGCTATGAAGACTATTTATACACATATAAATAGCAAGTGCCGTGTGTTGTGTGCTGTCTCATGCACGTAGTGATATCACATCTTTAGTGTTTAAGGCCGTCATTTTTACTACATCATTGAGTAATACAAATGCCCTCTTGTTTTATTTATTTATTGGTTTGCTCGTTAATTTTTCATTTTTTATTTATGTATTTATTTTTCACTTTGTTGTAGCATTTGGGTTTGCCCTGTCTCCCGAGCCTCTTGGAGCCCACCTGGACCTGAGAATGGGTACATACATTTTCATGTCCTAACACCCTAGGCATCTCGCATATCAGTTCTGGGATGCTACATTCTTTACCTAATAACCAATCCTAGGTGGAGAGACAAGTGAAGGAGAGGAAAGTTTTTCTGAATCAAGTGCTGTGAATTTCCTCAAAATGGAATTGATGGGAATCAAGAGATCCCAAACTTGAGGGGCACCTGGATGGCTCAGTCATTGGGCATCTGCCTTCAGTTCTGGTCATGGTCCCAGGGTCCTGGATCAAGCCCCGCCTTGGGCTCCCTTCTCAGCGGGGAGTCTCCTTCTCCTTACTGCCCCCTGCTTGTATGTCCTCTCTCACTGTCTCTCTTTCTGTCAAATAAATAAATAAAATCTTAAAAAAAAAAAAAAAAAGAAATATTCCAAAGTTGGAGACAGACACATTGGAGATAAAGTCTGCTGGTTCTGGAGACAATGAAGGACCAGGGGTATATATTCTAGCCTGAGAAAGAGAACTGCACTTTGTGACTCTCTATGTGAACTCTGACAAGCGAGTGGAGCATGCCGGCGACACTGAAATTACCTTCAAGTTCATTATCAGGAAGTGAATGAATACAGGAAGGTAGCTTTTGAGTTTTAATGTGATTTTTCAGTAACGGTCTAGGAGTAATTAATTCAGGACAAGTGTTTTTAAAACCCTATTAAAATATAGCCCTGGTAAATTAATTGGCACGGGTTCTTCTGAATTCTCCTTTTAACAAAACTAATAAATTATTTTCCATGCATTTAATAAATATTAGATAACTAGAAATTGAGTTTTCCCTATTGTAGTACTGATATTTTTAGCGGGCATTGAAAAAATGTGACATTGGCTATTCCAGACATCCTCCCGGATTCTGACTTGGTAATTAGCAACTAACTTCACTGGGTTCTTTTCCCCTCAAGCTCCCCAAAAGTGCCCCATGAATTATGAATTATTCTCATTTGTTCATCAAAGCAAGCCCTCAAAGGACATCTTTCAGGTGACAATTTATTAACCTAAACCAGGTTATTCTGTGTTCTTGACTATAACAAAAGTGTAATTGTTTTAAAATATTTTAAATTCAGAACTTTCCTGTGAATTCATAGCCACCTCCCAAATAATCTGACTCATTGCCATTTTACCCTTCTTCCTGACCCATCCTTTTTCAAAGGGCACAGACAAGCAGGAGCCTGATGGGCCCTCTCCCCTATCCTGAGGATACGACCCTTGGGGTTGGACCCGTCTCCCTTGGCTCCGATCCTGGAGCAGCCTGGCATGCAGAACAGAAGCTTCTCCATCACGGTTAGCTGCGTGGCTGTGTGAGTAAATGCACTCACAGAAAGCACCTTGCTACTCGAGTTTCGTTCTACTCGGGCAGGGAGCAAATGATCTCTCGTCGGTCTTCACAATTTAAAGGTCACCCGTTGGCTCGAGGGTCTGAAATCTATTCAGGGATACAGCTAAATATCTCACAGTGCAAACGGCGGCCCCCACCACCACGATCCACCCAGCCCAGAAGTTCAGTAGGATTGAGACTAAGAAACCCTGCCTCAACGCAAAAAGGGATCCAGGGAGACTTTCAAGCACTTCTCTGTGCGGGACACATTTGGGGGACAAGCTTGAGAAGCCTGGCCCAAGCCATGTCCATAATTGTATAAATGAGCCCAGTGTGAGGGAGGAACCCTGTGTTTCCTGCCCAGATGGCCCCTGTCAACACTGTTTGTTTGTTTGTTTTTAATTGCAGTAGCAAACAACACGGCACAGACGGATCTTAAAGATGTAGGGAAAAGTTGTCAGAAGGTTCTGGAATTCGAGAGTCTCCTTGATTGGACAGGGATGTTTGAGCAGAGAACATATGATTTTGAGCCAGCGGACTCCAGAATAAGGAGATGTTAGCCCCGGAGAAAAGCAAGCGCTCCAGAAAGGAACAGAGGACAGCTGGAGAGTAAATCTCTGTGCCTCGAAAGTTGGCTGGTCGGAGTAGACCTTCAGTATAGGTGAACCCGCCATGAGAAGGATGACTTACGGTCGACTCCGGGAAGCTTGGCCTCGCAGGTGACATCTGCCGAAAGACAGGACCAGGCAAGTCAGAGGAAATGTTTGGTTCGTTACATAATTTGCAGTTCCAAGTTATTTTGTTTGTTTTGACTGCACGAACTGCTTCTCTAAATGGTTGTTGGGTTTCTGCGGGCGGCTCGGTTGACCTGTCCCTGGTCTTCCTTGTGTGTTTAATATTTGCTTAGTTATTTTATGGATTTACTTCAGGTGGTTGGACGTATGACTCTGAATGTCAGCTGAGCACTCTTACACACCCAGCCTGCCTTCCGACACTGCCTTTTGGAAGTGATTTGCATGGATTGCAAAACGTATTTTCCCACGAGACGCATGTCCTAAAACAGTGGGCTGTCCCAGGCCAGACAAAGGAAGCCCCTCATGGCCACGCTCTCCTGAAGTCATGGTGATCGTCGATCCCCCGTCTCAGGGCTTTCCTGGAGAAATGCCTTTGGTGGGTGAGCCAGTAGGGAATTTCAGATCTACGTGTACCCTGATTCTGTATCGGTGAGACAGAGGGCCGGGGAGCAAGGAATCCCTTAATGAACAACAGAAACTTCACTCTCCTGGTGGCCACTGGGTTCCAGATAAGGTGTGAGCAGTGGGAATGGGAGGGCGGGATTCAGGGGTCTGGAAACTGCGAACTGGGACGGGCACTTTACATGATGAGTTAGCTTGGGAGAAAGGACCCCTGGGAGAAAGACAAGCTTGAGCGGAGGGAAAGGATGAGTGTTGTGGGTAGAATAAAGACCCCCCCCGCAAAGACGTCCACCTCGTAATCAGCAGAATCTGGAGCGTGTGACCTTTTATGTGGCAGAAACGGGGGAGTAAGTTACAGATCTGGAGAGTGGGGAGCGATCCTTGATGGCTTGATAGCATCATGAAGGTCTTTCTAAGAAGGAGACGGGACGGTCAGAGGAGGAGAAGGAGGCCTGGAGATGGAAGCCATAGTCAGAGTCACAATGTCGCCTGCTGGCTGGGAGTATGGAGGGAGGGCCCGGGAGCCCAGGAACGCAGGTGTCCCTAGAAGCTGGAGGAGGCACAAAAATGAATTCTCCTATAGAACCCCAAGGAGGGACCAGCCCTATCGACCCATCACAGACCTCTGAGCTCCAGAACTGTAAGGGAATAACACGGTGCTGTTTCAAGCCACTCAGATTATTATGTCCAGCAGCGGCAGGGACCAGCAGCAGATAGTGGGGAAGGTTGGGAGTGGCCGGGAGAGGTGAAGGGCATTCTTCCCTCTGGTCCCCTCCCATCCCTTTCTGTCCCCCTGCCGTCTGCGCTGGTGCAAAACCTGAAAGGATGCACACCCAGGAGAGGAGGCCTCGCTCTCTTCCCCCCAGCCTCCCCCGTGCACCCGGTCCTCTCCTGGTGGCTTTTGCCGCAGCTCTCGGGACTGGCCACTGTTCTCACTGCACACTCTTTTTAAAAAAAATGTTTTTTATTATGGTGAAATTGACACACTACAGTTAGCCATTCGGACTATTTTTCAGCACAGTTTACTGGCATCAAGGACGTTCACACTGTTGTGCAAACATTGGCAATATCCATCTCTAGAATGTCTTGGCCCGTCCGAACTGAAATTGCGAACAGGGCAGCCGTCAGTCCCCAATCTCCTCCTCCCCGCCGCCCCCCGGCTCCTGGTTACCTCGCATTGCTCTTGTGTCCCGCAACGAGAGAGTTCGTCCAAGTGGGGTCGTGCCCCGTCTGTCCCGTAGCGACTGGCTTATCTCATCCGGCGTAGGACTTCCAAGGTCCAAGCAGGTGGTAGCCACGTCGGGCCCCGTTTAGGGCAGATATCCGTCCGTCATGTGGATGGGCCACGCTTGTGTATTGGTTCCGCGGCTGGTGACGGTCACTCGGGCTGCTTTGGGATCCCTTTGGCTCTGGCGAAAGACGTTGTAATGAACGTTGGGGAACGACCAGCTGTCCGGGTTTCTGCTTTTAGCTCTTGGCGATGTAGACCCAGAAGTTGAATTATCGGATCAAAGGAAGTCTGTTTTCTTTCTCGAGGAACCACCACGCCGTTTGCCTCAGGGGCTGCCCCATGTCACACCCCATCGGTGAGGTGGTGGCGTTTCTCTGCGTCTCCTGCCTAGACTAGTTGTTTCCTATTTGCTCGTTTGCGTGTCTGATTACATCCATCCTAGTGAGCGGGCACAGCACTCACTCTTGATAGAAAAACACCGTGCTGGGGCGTCCGGAGGGCTGAAGTTAAGCATCCAAATCTTGGTTTCGGGTCAAGTCGTGATCTCATGGTCGTGAGATCGAGCCCCACGTTGGGCTCTGTGCTCCACAAGGAGTCTGCTGGCGATTCTCTCTCTCCCACTGCCCCTCCCTGCCATAAATGAAGAAAATCTTAAAATTTTGAAGAAAATTTTTTTCTTAAAAAAAAAAAGAAAATCACAGCTGGATGGGTAAACAGGGCCAGGGAGGAGCACGGGAACCAGTGGAGGGGGAACACAGGTATCCAGGGGGGAGGTCTTCACCGCTCGCAGAATGGGCAGGCGAGGGAAGGTAACACCGGCAAAGGTGGCCCTTCCTCGGTAACCAACAAACCAGAGTCTGCTGAGCCTCGTGCTGACCCCCACCGTCCCTCCTGCCAGAACACAGCGGCCTGGCCTGCACCCGTCATGGGCACCCTGTGTACGGACAGTAGAAAAGGCACCTGTGCGTCTCCTCTTTATGGCGACCTTGGCCGAGCAAGAGAACTCGGGGTTTTCCACTCAGCTGGTGTCACTGTGAACCCCAGTGTCCGAGCAGCACCGTGGGGACACCCCCCACAGACTTGCAGTATTGTCTCCCCAAACTCGATGTGTTTGTGACTGGGGAGTTGTGACGTGCAGGTGCGGAATCAAGAGGCCATCACACAACCACCCAAGAGAGCTCCTGTCCTGGCAACACCATTTCTGAAGGAACATCCAAGAGGAAAAATGGGGGTAGATGGGCGCCGCTGCCTGTCAGACACGGCCACCCACGACGTGGGCCGCTGAGGACGTGTGCCTCGTGGTCTCTTTCCTTTGTGGCCATAACAGACGATTAAATGAAACACCATTTTATGTCTTTAAGAGATACAACTAGAAAAAAATCAACAGGACTTGGATGTTTTCACAGTTATCTTTATTTTAATTGAGGTAGAAGAGAAAAAAAAAAGCACGTCCCATAAAACGTACCGTCTTACTCATTTTTTTTTAAAGATTTTATTTATTTATTTGACAGACAGAGATCACAAGTAGGCAGAGAGGTAGGCAGAGAGAGAGAGAAGGGGAAGCAGGCTCCCCGCTGCCCAGAGAGCCAAACGCGGGGCTCGATCCCAGGAGCCTGGGATCATGACCTGAGTTGAAGGCAGAGGCTTTAACCCACTGAGCCACCCAGGCGCCCCCGTCTTACTCATTTTTAACTGTCTAGTTCCGTAAGGTGAAGGCTGTTCCCATGGCTGTGAACCAGATCTCCAGGAGGTTTTTGTCTTGCAAAACTGACTTTATACCAAGAAACAACTCCCTTTTTCTCCCTCCCCGGACCCCTGCTAACCACCGTTCTATTTCCTGGTTCTCTACCTTTGGGTGTTTTCTATACCTTCTAGACGTGGAGTCTTGTAGTATTTGCCTTTTTGTGAATGGGTCATGCCCCGGAACTTAAGGTTAAACCACACTGTAGCATGTGACAGAATGTCCTTATCTTCTAAGGCTGAAATAATGTTCCCCTGGGTGTACTAACCCCATTTCTTCCATCCGCGGACAGGCATCTGGGTTGTTTCCGCCTTCTGGGCTATTATGAATAATTCTGCTATGAGCTTAGGTGTGTAAATATCTCTTCCAGACCCTGCTCTCAAGTCTTTTGAAGTGGGACTGCTGCATCGTCCCGGAATTCTCTCTTCGGACTACCGCGCGACGAAATGGATAGTACAAAGACCAACTGACAAATTATTTGTACAGCAGGGGCAGCATATTAGAGGAAAACTTTCTAGCTCCCTGTATGCCTCGTTTACAGTTTTTATGAGAGCTATTTTTTTTAACTTATTACGGAAGAACACATACAGGAAAGTACAAAAACCTTAAGTGTACCGCTCGATGAATTTTCTTCAATGGAAGGCACTTGTGTAACCCACGTTCGTGATGAGGAAAAAGACATGACCAGACCCAAGAAGGCCTTTTAGCAACCTCCCCAAGGGGAAACGCTGTCCTGAGCTCTCAGCCTAAACGAGCATTTTCAGTACTCGAACATCCTAGAGGCAGAAAAGAATTAAAAAGGAAAAGAGAAAGAAAGAGGGCAAGAAGAGAGAGAAGATGGAAAGAAAAAAAGAGAAGAAAGAAAGGCAGGAAGAAGGTAGGAATAGGAAGGAAGGGAGGGACGGAGGGAGGCAGGCACACAGATAGGCAAGCCAGCCGGCCTGAGTGTGCAGGTCAACCCTTCCCCTTAGCTCTGTCACGTTAGGCCACATTTAACGGCTAGGACTCAGCATTTGATGGCCACAGTGGACATCCCCCCACCCCAGTGCCCAACCACCACTCAGCTCAGGTCTGCTGTGAAGGCCATAACCTGATTCCCGGATTTTATCGCAACTAAGAGGAAGGGATGTTAACCTGGGGGTGAGTGTCAGAGAGTTTCAGGGTCCATCCCCTGCTCTTGAGGATGGAAATTGTAAAAGAGCCCTTGTCACTCAGTCTTGTCCACTCCGCGAAGCTTATCTGGGATTTTGCAGGGCAGAAAGGAAGGAGGAGAGCCAGGTCCTCGAGGGCCGGCTTCCCGCCCAGCAGGGAAAGCGGAGAGTGGGTGATTGAACGCCGCGTGAAAAGAGCGTCTCCTTGGCGCTAGCGAGTCTTTGTTGCACCAGGTGGGCCTTTAATTTTCACGTTTATATTTAGCACAACTTCTGAAAGTCTCATTAAGGGAGGCGTGGAATCATTCCCCAACCAGAGGCGAGTGTGAAGCGGAGAGACGTTCTTGCAAAGCTCCGGAAATAGGAAGGGAGTGGGCCCACCTGCAGAGCCAGCAATTATCCCTCACGGGTCCAGGACAGGCTGAGACTCCCCAGGGGCGGGCTGTGACGCTCCTGCCTGCTCACTTTCTCTCTTGCACACTGCCCAGAGCTCTAACAAAGCCTCCTGTTCTCCTCAAAAGGGAGAACAACTTCCCCGATGTGTGGCATTTTGTGGGAGATCACATTTCAGTCCACAATCGTATGGCTTACCAATAATCCTGATATTAACAGGAATTAACAGAACTAAAAATAATATTGCCTCCGGTGACCAAGTGAGTTTTGTCGGAAAAAGGAAAATCTCCTTTTCCTCATTTTAAAGATAATCCAACTGAGGCTCCAAGTGGCTAGCCGACTTGTCTACCATCGCCCAGTTGATAAGAAGCAGTGCATGATCTTAAACCAATAGATCTTGGTGTCACTAACGTTAAAACAAGTAATTGCACCAAGAGTTGGTGAGGATGTGGAGGAACCGAACGCTCTCTCCCTGCTGTTGGAATGTCAGCTGGTATGACCACTTTGTGATTTCTTTTGTTTTTTTTTTTTTTAAACAAAGTTTGCTTCTTAAAAAGTTCAACATATACCTACCATATGGGAGGCAGCTATTCTAGTTCTGAGTTTTAATCCAAGAGAAGGGAAAACATAAGCCCATACAAAAACTTGTAAATCATAAATGCTCAGAGCATCTTTATTGGTAATAGGCCCAAACTGTGAACAACCCATCAATATCAGACTCAAATGTCCATCAATGAATGAATGGATAAAGAAAACACAGTACATACACAGAGTAATACTACAAGGAAATAAAAGGAATGAAGTATTTTTTTAAAGTTTTATTTACTTAAGTAATCTCTACCCCCAACGTGGGGCTTGAACTCACGACCTCAAGATCAGTACACTGAGCAGCATGGATGAATCTCAGAATTACTATGCTGACAGAAGGACAGAAGTCAGATGAAAAAGAATATACATTGCATACTCCATTTCTAGAAACTCTAAAAAACGGGACAGAAAGCCGTTCAATCGTTCCCTGGGAGTAAAAGAATGGGGAGAGGCCTGAGGGAGGGCATACAAGGGACAGGGGTAAAGTCTTGAGGGTGATGGTTATTGTGATAAGCAAAATAATGCCCCTCTCACCAACAATGTCCCTGTCCTGAGTCCCAGAACCCGTGAGTATGTCACTCTACATGGCCGATGGGAAATGTGGTTGCCCATGGAATTCTGGATGCTGGGATTATCTGAATTTAAGATAGGGAAATTTTTATCCTGATTAGCTGAGTGGACCCAGTATCAAGACAACCATCCTCAAAGGCAGAAGAGGGAAGTGGAAGAGCCAAGAGTCAGAGAAGGAGATGTCACTATGGAGATACAGCATCACGGGCTTTGAAGATGGCACATGGGGCTGCAAGCCAAGGAATGTGGACAGCCTCTGGCAGCTGGGAGAGGCGAGGAAATGGATTCGCTCTGAAAGGACCACAGCTTTGGTGGCACCTTGATTCTTAGCCCGGTGCAAATGACATAATGTTTCTGACCTCCACAACTGTAAGATACTAAATCTGTGTTGTTTTAAGCCACTCGGTTGGTCGTGCTTTGAAATCGCAGCCAGAGGAAACACGTGTGACCATGCTCATTATTTTGAGCATGGTGGTGACTTCGCGAGCTGTGAAAACACCAAATGTCGGTTTGCTCTGTTTATATGTCAGTGATACCTCAATAAAGCCATTTCAAAGAAAGCTTCTTACAAAATGGATCTTGACTGTGGTTCTTCTTTCCATGCTGACACAGCCACTGAGCACGCAGGAGAATCACCCATGTTGACGGAGTTTATTATGAACATTGTGCACAGCTCCTTTCAGTCAAGAGGTCTGCTAATGCTCATACCTGTTAGGTATTATAAGCTTGTCCAACATTTGTGACCGCGGATTACTTATGAGAATTTCTCATTGTTCTAACTTGTTAATAACATCGGTACCTGACGGAAATTCTTCTCTCTCCTTTGGTATTAAGATAACTAAGTTATCAGATTGCATCAGAAACCGAGCTGGGGATTGTCATCAAGGTTCTAACCGAAACCAGGGATGATTACCGACACTAAAACTCTATGGACACGGCTAGGAGAAAGAGGAGGTCTCTACCGTCAAAGAATGATTTCTGTGTGTGCTCCTGCTCTGGTGGGCGTGCTTCACTGCAGGAAAGTGGTGGTGGGTTTATAATCGTGAGCTTTGACTATAAGCTTTGAATTAAGAGTCAAGATGGTAGGCAGATTCCCACGTGCACTTGGGTGGGATTCGGTGCCGGTGTGTCAGCCAGCACCCCTGCAGGAAACAGAGGGCACGCACAGAAGTGTCAATGGAGGAGTTCAATGAAGGGGGTCAAGGGAATCCAGGGGGAGGCTGGAGGGGGAGAGGGCTGGGGGTGGGAAATTGCATTTTGCCTCTCAATTAACCATTTCTCCCAGCCCATGTCTTATGCTCCTGTAGGTGGATCGCACTCCCTGCCCTTTTGATCCTGGGTTTCATCAAATGACTTAGCTTTGGCCAATGGAATGTGAGCAGATGTGGCGTACACCGTATCTAAACAGAAACTTTAAAGGCACTGGTGTGGTTGACACACACTTGGGCGTCTGCCCTTGGCCTTGAGGAGAACAGGCTCCAGATAGGATCTGGCTCCAGGTATGGCGAGACATGTGGAGCTGAGCCAAGTCTAGCTCGGCAGAGCTCAGCAGGGCCAAAGCCGACGTGCACAGCTTGCGTGCATTGTGAGCAAGGAAGGGTTGCTGAAGCAGCAACAGAGAAAGCTCACAAAATCTTCTTCCCTTGATTGCGTGTGTGAGCTGTGAATACGAGATGCAATGCTGGGGACTGGGTAACTACTTAGTTGACTTTGAGTCAATCAAAAGGGAGACATCGTGGGTGGGCCTGGTTTAGTCAGGTGAACTTTATGAAAGGTGGGCCTGACCTAATCAGATGACCTTTATAAAAGTGGAGAGAATCTCCTGCTGGACTCAAGGACAAAGCAAACAGCTGCTCGTGAACTGCCTCTGAAAAAGACTATCCTGCAGTTGAGGGCCTCAGTCATCCTGATTACAGGCTGGTAAGACCCTGACCTGAGGACCCAATTATGCCATGCCCAGACTCCTGTCCCAGGAAATCATGAGCTCACAAATATGTGTTGTTCGAAGCCTCTAAATTTGGGGTAATTTGTGACACAACAGTGGAAAGACAATTCACCAGAGAATATACATCCTTAGTACTGCACTATATTGTACATTTTTTTGAAGGTGCTGGGATGAACAGAACAAAGGAGTCCCATTACCTTTGTAGTGTACCCCTGCCACTTCAGTGAAGAGGAGAGAAATCAGGCACATCCCTTGCAGAAGGTCTTTTATGATCCCTTTCCCACATAACTGGGGGCTGTTTTTTTCTGACATGGACCACAGCCATCCTAAGCCCTTCACTTGCCTGAATTCAAACCCCAGGTTTCCAACAGGTCCACTGTCTTCCCCAGGAAGGGACGCTGGCCAGGACCCATCCCCAGCCCTCTCTGTGGGCCCTCATTAGAGCACTCAGTATAGTAGGGGGATGGCTATGTCCTTCCCTGGGCTTCCCGCCCTTCCAGGCAGGAATCACGTCTCCAGTCTTCAGGTGTTTCCAAGCATATCACCAAATGTGCCCTTGCGATCCCCCTTTAGCTGGCTAAAGGCCTGAGCTAGTCATCCCATCCCAACACTGAGTTTCCCCAGCACAGCGTTCCTGAAGCGTGTTCCTCGGAACAGAATCTGCACCTGCTGGAAACTTGTTCGAAATCGTTCTTGAGTCCGACCTGCTGAATGAGAAACTCAAGGATGCAGGCCCAGCCATCTGGGGTTGACAAGTTCTCCCAGAGGTTCTTCTTGCTTTCAAGTTGGAGAAGCTCTGCCCTGGCCTGATGTTTTATATTTTCAGGGAGTCGGCCCCTTCATCATTCCCAGGTCCCTGACCCCCCACCCCTTGTTTCTGTAGCTGTTTTATTTTGGACTTTGCATTGAAGTCGTCACAGTCAGATCATTGATATTGTGCGTGCTCTCATTCTCACAGACTTTCGTGGAATCATCTTCCATGTGCTGAGCAGTTACTGGGGGTTAAACATGGTGCAGAATGCAGAGACTACCTTCCTCTCAAACTGGCCCCAGGAGGAGAGGCAGCATCAACCCCACGTTTCAGAGGCAGAATCTGGAGCACAGCCCTTACCAGGAACTCGGGCACCACATCCCCACAGCCAGTGGGGCCAGCCTTGAAATTCAAAGTCAGGGTGTGTTGGTTTAAAATCAGTGCTTATCATCCCAGGCTATCTAGTCTCAGAACCCTTGACTCTGACTTTTAAAAAGCACCACCTGTTCCTTGCCTCCAGATACCTGGCCCCAGAAAGCAGCCTGCAGCAGTGCCAGTGGTGGAGGTCGGGAGGGCACCGTCTGCGACCAGCCCCTTCCCGTGACCTCGTGGCATCGGTTAACACGAGACACGTTTGTCACACAAGCGAATGGGCCGAGCTTATTCTGTTTCTTCCAGAGGGAACGAGCAGCTCTATCCGGAACGGAGCCGACCGTGCCGAGGGCACACAGAGCTCTTCCTCGGAGCCGTGGACGTGGCGTGTGCGAAAGGCCCTCTGCCTCGCGCCGGGCTCCGAGCTCCCTGCCCCACCCAGCTGCCCCGGAAAGCAGCTCGCACTGCTGCCTTCGCGCCACCGTGCCCCCCCTCCGGCCTCCCCCTTCCCGGGGGTTTCCACGGACCCTTCCCTTCCACTTCTGGCCGCCACAGCAAGTGAGGTACGCACCATCCATCTCTCCATCTCTGACGCTGGATGTGGCACCATGATTACATTTTGGGGTTCTCTTTTTTTTTTAAAGGTTTGATTTATTTGAGAGAGACAGAGACAGTGACAGAGATAATGAAAGAGAGCACACAGGTGGGGAGGAGAAGGAGAAGCAGGCTCCCTACTGAGCAGGGAGCCCGACGTGGGGCTCAAACCCAGGACCCTGGGACCATGACACGAGCCAAAAGCAGGCGCTCAACGGACTGACCCACCCAGGTGCCCCATATTTTGGGGTTTTTAAGCAAAGCCCCAGACAACCACTGGCTGCTTCCCTTCCTGCCTTCTGGTCCTCTTTGGCCTGTGCTGATAAGCACCATCTCCTAGTACCTACGCATAGTGAAAACTGGGGGGAAGTGGATTAAGTCACTGGCGCCCACCTTTCTTCCTCTTCTGAGGTTCTCACCTCAGTGACTGCTTCCTTTGGGGCCTTCCAACGTTCCGTGTTCAGGGCTCACCTGAGAAAAGAGAGTAAAGCCATAAATCGTTGTCGTATTGGTCACATTTGTTGTTGTGCAAAAGTATGCAGAACATGGGCGCCTGGGTGGCACAGTCGGTGAAGCGTCCGCCTTCGGCTCAGGTCATGGTCCCAGGGTCCTGGGATCGAGTCCTGCCTCGGGCTCCCTGCTCAGCGAGGAGTCTGCGTCTCCCTCTCTTTCCACCCCTTCCCCCTGCTTGTGAGCTCTCCGTCTCTCTCTCGAATAAATAAATTCATTAAAAAACATTCATAACATAAAGTGTGCCGTTTTAATCATTTTAAAGAGCACACTTTCATGGCATTAATTGTGTCTACTGCCACTATCCCTTTCCAGAACTTCTTCATCATTCCCAAGAGAGATTCTGTGCTCATTAAGCAATAAGTCTCCATCCCTAACTGCCCCAGGCCCTGGTAACTACTCTCCGACTTTCTGTTTCCATGAGTTTATTTTTTCTAGGTACCTCCTAGGAAGAGTCACATGGTATTTGCTCTTTTCTGTCTGTATCATATTATTTTTTTAACCAGGAAGACTGGTTGTGGTTATGTTAGGTGTTAGGTGTGTTAGGTGTGGGAACAAAGAGTGGATTATTGTGGCAAAATGGAATTGGCCAATGGCCAGTGACATTAAGTTCTTTTTTTTTTTATTTTAATTTTTACGTATTTATTTATTTGAGACCCAGAGAGCATGAGGGAGGAGAGGAACAGAGGGGAAGGGAGAGGGACAAGCAGGCTTTGCACTGAGCACGGAGACAGATGGGGCTCTTGCCCAGGACCCCGAGATCATGACCTGAGCCGAAACCCAGAGGCAGACACCCAACCGCCTGAGCCACCCATACACCCCTATAGAAATACAATAAAAGCTTAGTACTGCAGAGGTGTGAACAGCAAGCGGTGGGCATCTTGGGGGCCATCCTACTGTCTGTCCAACAGGGTACAAGCAATAAGGGCATTTTGTTCCTCTTCTGTTGGCTTCAGTTGGACTGAATTCACTCACCAAACCTGAGACACGGATAGTCAGACCTGTCACCCCAATACCCCGTGGTGTTTTCCGAGAGCTTGTGATTAAGACTATAATGGAACTAGGATGCCTGGCCGGATCCCTCTGGAGAGCCTGGGACTCTTAAACTTGGGGTCACGAGTTGGAGCCCCATGGTGGGTGTAGAGATTACATCAATAAATGGATACATATATTTTTTTAGGGCGACTGAGTGGCTCAGCGGGTTAAGCCTCTGCCTTCGGCTCAGGTCATGATCTCAGGGTCCTGGGATTGAGCCCCGCATCGGGCTCTCTGCTCAGCGAGGAGCCTGCTTCCTCCTCTCTCTCCGCCTGCCTCTCTGCCTGCTTGTGATTTCTCTCACTGTCAAATAAATAAATAAAATCTTTAAAAAAAAGTTTATGAAAAAAAAATAGATACATGTATTTTTTTAAAAGCCTGCAATGACAGAAGATTGAGGGAAAGATTGGTTTCAAGTATTACTCAGTCATCCTCCTCCACCTGCAAATTTCAGCCCCAAAATAACTCGGGGGGTGGGGGGGAATCCTTGGTTATTTACATTTGCTCTCTATTTTTAACTGCCTTTCTGTTTAAAATATTTAATATCTTCTGAAGCCCTCTTAGAGCTCATGGAAATGGCAGCAGGATATTGTATTTATTTTTGTAGCTATTTTGGTCCTCTCAGAGAACTTTTTGTTTTCATCGGAGCTTTTAGGGAAGGTGAAGCGGGTCAACTTGTCTGGCCGCTTTGACAACGGGCTGTACGGGGTTCTTAATAAAATCGTGCTAAATTCAGATCTCATCATGTGTCTCTTTTTATGTGGCTCAGTTTTTCCATTACTTGAAGTTCCCAAACGCTAATAAACCCTAATGCACTATTTTTGGTGGGAGTGAATGCATTATGCTTTTCAGGGCTGATGTTTTTACATAACTAGAAAATGTTCCGGAAGAGAGGAAAAACCACCCTGGGAGGGCGCACATCAATTGTTTTTTTGTTGTTGTTGTCAGTGTCGTCGTTTTTTTTCCCTGTTGATCTAGAGCTGTTGAAGCAGAGATGCAGAGAGAAAGGTACATGCAGGCGAGGGAAAAATACACCTATGGATTCTGCCCGCTTCTACCCTCTGCCTTCTGGGCTACGGGTTCTTTTCACACCTGCTCATTTCACACCCCCTAAGCATCCGTTTTCAAAGGGGTCTCGTGAGAAGGATGTGTCTGCAAGACAGCAGAGCGATTCCGTAAGCCTCGGTAAAGACGCTGCCACAGAGTCATTGGAAATCATAAGCCCTCATTAAGACCCCGAGTGCAGGTATAATTAAGGTACGGCGAGGGGCACCTGGGTGGTTCAGTTGTTAAGGGTCTGCCTTTGGCCCAGGTCATGATCCCAGGGTCCTGGGATCGAGCCCCACATGGGGCTCCCTGCTCAGTGGGAAGCCTGCTTCTCCCTCTCCCACTCCTTCTGCTTCTGTTCCCTCTCTCGTTTTGTCTCTCTATTTCAAATAAATAAATAAAATCTTAAAAAAAAAACAACTAAGGTATGGCGAGAAAAATCAAAAGTGCGAGCAAACTTTTGTGGGAACATTGAGTAAGACGGAGAATGCGGGCCTTCTCTAGAAAAGTTCCGCGTCCTGATGTGGCAGGTGCGCACACGAGGAAAATACACTTGGTGTTACTGCGTCTTCAGGGTCCCTCCCCTCCCCTTCCTCGCCACGCCCCGGCCAGGCGCCCTCTTCCTCTTGTCCCCTACACCAGATATTTCTGTGACATGTTACTTTATTCTTTTCCAAGCAGCCTCTGGCACAAAGATGTAGCGTTTTAAGAGCTATCAGATTACTCATATTTCCTTCGTGAATGTTTTCTACTTCTATCCTTCGCTGCAGAGGAAAAAGAAGTGCAAACTGTATCTCTTCTCCTTGGTCTCGTCCAGCAGGATCCTTGCCAACAGGGGACCTGTATTTCTGGGAACAGGACAACCAGGAGGCACTCGCAGCTTTTCAGCGTGCTACAAATGACGCGAGCGTTGCTGATCTTTCTTCTTTTAGGGCAACTGATTTTATTTACCGTTCCTGTTAAGGAAAAAAAAATAACAGTTCTTTGCCCCAAGAACCTGGAGCAACGAGTGCCGGGGTTTCACTCCGGGTGGCTCCGGCGACAGAGGTGGCAGATGTCCGCTGGGATCTGGGCACACCCACGCTAGGATGGGTATCTGTGCTGGGTCTCATGGCACACGTGTTTCTCTTTGCAATCTTGCTACGGCTGAAACGAAAGGGAGGCCAAACACCGAGTGGGAGGGCTTTCTGTGTTTCTTCTGCCGTTTAGTAGGGAAATCGCTTTGGCTTACTTCTTCAAATACTAAATAAGCTTGATTTTGAAAAACAAAAAAGAAAACTTTAAATTTTAGTTACCCTAATGATACTTGTTCCTTACCTTTTTGGGGGGGGGTTAAGATGAAATTCACATAATTTTTTTTTAAGTGTATGATTCCGTGGTGTTTAGTATATTCACAGAATTGTACAAACCTTCACCAGTACGGAGACGTGAAACATGTTCATCATTCCCGAAGGAACCTCGTACCCATTAAATAATCACTCTTCTTTCCATTCCCCCTTTGCTCCAGCCCCAGGCAACCATTAATCTGCTTTCTGTCTCTGATGATTGACCTATTCTGGACATTTCATAGACATGAAATCATGCGATATGTGACCTTCTGTCTCTGGCTTCTCTCAAGGCATGTTTCTGAGGCGTGTCCATATTGCCGCGTGTCTCGGTAATTCATGACGTTTATTTTAAATGAAAATAATTTAAGATAAAAAATAATACTTTGAAACACACGTTGGACACTTATTTATTGAGCACCAACTGTGTACGCTCGTGCACTGCACTGTGGTCAGCAAGCTGTGAAATTCCTGTTCTCCCTGCACCACGACAGCCCGGGTTAGGACTAAAGTAAATGAGTGTCTCTCCACCCACACCACAGGCTCTGACATAAAACTAGTACAGCTGTGTCCTCAAGGCAGCCCAATTCTTGTGACTCAACGACGGTCATCTTTAGGGAATTTGTTCCCCCTCCCCCCCACCTTTCTTGAGAGCAATGTCAATTTTCCCCGAAACGACAGACATCATTTTATTTTATTTTTTTCAGACATCATTTTAGAACTGTCACTTTAGGTCATGATACGTCGGGAACAGAAGGGAGAGCCCTGTGAGCGTCACGAAGCAGAGTCAGCACTCAGGAGCCCTACACACTGGCCGGGGACAGAGGACGCACAGGCAAAATGGAAACAGCAGCTCTGAGCGAAGGCGGACAAGCTGGCCCTGGCCGGGGAGGCTCGCGGCTGGGAAAAGTCCGACGTGGCCATCTGACCCGATACTAGCCTTGCAGGAACAGTCAGACTCAGCGGAAAATGGGGCTCCGAGAACTCAGGGTGATGACCTCGAGGCCGAAGGGAAGATCTGAGCCGAGACGTGGCTGTAACACAAGGCAGATGCCCTTTTGTTCAGAGTCAAATATTTGTTTGGAAATGAGCAACATTGGTGTGACAGGGAAGCAAAAGAAACGGAATCCCTTCTCTTTCTTTCCTGCAACCTCCCACAGCCACCGTCTGATTTCCAGCCTGCTCCAACTTGGGAGGCAGTGACCCCAGATGACAACTGAAAGGTCTTCCTGCATCCAAGGAAGCGCGACCTGGCTTCCGCCATGGCTCCCAAGGAATTTCCCATCATGCCTCTCTTCCCATCCTGCAGAGCAGGCCGTTGTGGCTCTCCCAACAGCTCTCACGCCTGGATGCTTTGCTCCTGGAGGTTCCTTCTTTCCTCCACACGCCCCTGTGCCAAGCTCTTCTCCACTATTTCCAGACTCGTCCCTCCAAGTCACAGGTGGAGGAGGTCCCTCCTTTGATATTCCCATCAAGTGTATCTTACTGTTTGAATAGTGGTTCAGTCCAAGGAAACATAGTCACCCTGCCCAACGACAGGCGTCGCAGATGCTGCCCGAGCCTCGTGGACCTTCCAGCTCAGCCGGAGAGCCCAAGACGTCAAGTGAAAACCTCAGTCGGTGTCCAAGGCGGAGAACGGCAAGTTAGCGTCCGCTGGCAGAGCCCCTCAGAGTTCCAGGGAGTTGGAGGAGGTGGAAATCTGTCTGAAAAGCAGACCGAGAATGAAGGACGTGAAGGAAGCAGGAGGTCATGACGGAGGAGTAGGAGAATGAAGACAGGCTACAATTAAAGCCCGAGGAGAGCATGGGCACAGGCGATTAAGAGACACGTGCAAGAGTCCGGAGGTGGGTAATGAGGTCCGGGGGTGGGAGGCGGGGACTGAAAGGAGAGGCCAGCTGGTCGACTGGCCAGAAAGGCAGAAGGACGGAAGGCACCGCTGGACACGATTTGCTGGGGGTCGCGGGGAGAAGTGGTGGCAGATGGTTACGGTGGAGTCGGAGTGACTGGGAGATTGTGTTCTGACAGAAATTCAGAAATGGGGACAGCGTTTCCTCATTGGGTAAAGGGCATCATTAGGGCCAGATTTTTACTTGGAGCTGATGGCTACAGCCCCAAGTCCCTCAAGGCTGACTCACCCTCCTTGGGCGCTGGGGAAGATGACAGCAATGTGACACACGCAAGCTTTATGGCCTTTTGCTAGGCATGAAGCATGACACCTGTCACATTTGTTTATGGAATGCTTAGTTCTTCGTGTCCCCAGAGACTAAAGCGTGTACATCACCACACACCCCAGATGTCACAAGTTTCTGTGAACAGGTTAAATAATGCATTAGCCTCCACCAGACAGCTCCCAGCAGCCAAAGCCAGAGCTCCCTCCCTCGAGCTCTCTTTCCGACAGCTCTGCACAGCGAGAACCCCATTGCCGGACCTGCTGGGCTTCTCACGAGGGTCCCCAGTGTCTCGGGATGTCCTCCTCCTACAGCCACGACACAGGGTCAAAGATGCCAGCGCTGAAATCCATGCCCTCCAACACCGCAGCCAGGAAGGATTTCTTTGCTTTTTGTTCTTGGGGAAGGGTGGGGCCTGGGTCCTTCCTGGTAGGCAGTGAACAGAAACCAAGCCATCCCGGAGGGAACCTTCCAGAACACCAGCCAACCGATTCAACCAGGCTAGAGGGAAAACAACGCAGAGAAAATTTTATGTTATACTACACATTTGTGTCTCTATTGATTTTATTTATTTATCTATTTTTTTTTAGGACAGCACTGTAATAGGGATTGTTTAATTGGCCAGCTTCAGTGTTTCGGTGCACATAATTTTCTCAATTATCTGAAATCCGGAATGTCATAAAGTCACACAGAAGATGAGCCTTTAAAGGAAGTCAGGAGGGAGACAAACCGTGAGACTCTTAATCTCACAAAACAAACTGAGGGTTTGGGGGGTGTGAGTTAGGGAGAGGGTGGTTGGGATATGGACATTGGGGAGGGTATGTGCTATGGTGAGTGCTGTGAAGTGTGTAAGCCTGACGATTCACACACCTGTACCCCTGGGACTAATAATACATTCTATGTTAATAAAAATAATTAATAAAAATTGTTCATAGGAAAAGGGGGAAAAAAGAAAAGCCTTTAAAAACTAGGTTTTTAAAAAATTTTATTTCAGTATTTGTGCATTTCACTGAATGAAATTATAAGTAGAGCAATCTCAAAAAGTAAGGAATACAGCATGAGTTCTTGGAACACCCACTAGGTAAACTCCGAAATTAGGAAAATAGATGAATTCTTACGGGATAATCACCCTTCCCTCGCATATACAGTCACTCATTTCTACCATTTGTCACTCACAACTTTTAGTAGAGGTAAGTCTGTCTTCTACTAGAGGATAAGGTTCCAGAAGGCAGGGCTGTGTCGTATTTTTTTTGTTTTTTTTCTCCTGGGATGCATAAAATGAACTCAGTAAATGTCGGTCTGAACCGAATTAAATTTACTGAGTTTCTGTTTTCAGTTTGTTTATTTTTGCCAGACGCATGCTCGCTGCTCAGAAGGTTACAATTGCATGAAGTGAAGTTAATTTCTTACAAGCATCCGGATCCAGCAAGAAAATGCAATTTGAAAGGAAAAGTTGGGCGTTCTTTTTCATACAAGTTTCGGTTTTCAATGATTTTAGTATAAACATCCCTTGAGAGAAAAACTTTACCTGCCTTTTAAATGTATTTATCCAATTGGTGTTTCCAAAGTATTTTGCAGGGCAGATAAAACATACACCTTCATGCCTGTCACTCCGTTCCTATGGTCTTGTAGACGCCACTTCTGGAGTCTGAGCAAGGGTTCCAGCAACGCTGTTTGCGTCACACCGACCAAAGGGACAGCTCAAAAAATCTAAGGTGTTTAAATCCGAATTATTTTTCGAGGTTGTAGCAGAAAGATACCCTGTAGAAGAAGAAGAGGAAGAAAAAGGAGAAGGAGGAGAAGGAGGAGAAGGAGAAGAAGGAGAAGAAAAAGGAAAAGGAAAAGAGGAAGAAGAAGGAGAAAAAAATCCTTATCTTGTGCACTTGTGTTGAGTCTGACACAAAATCTCATCTCAAGGGAAAGTATAAATCAGCTCGTGTACATTTTTTTTTTTAAAGTAGGTTCCAAACGTCCCATAGGGCTTGAGCTCACGATCTCCACCCGGATCCCGAGGCCAGGGCTCTGTCCACGGAGCCAGCCAGGCGCCCCTGCGCGGGTGGGTCTGTGAGCGACACGAATGTTGCCTCTCGCGTCTCCCGCAGTATTCTCAGGGGCCGGTTACCGTCAGGACTGTTGTTCGTACTGTTACTGTTATGTCCTCCCTGTTCTCAAAGGGCACCCGGAGCTCGGAGCTCAGAGGACACGGAGGGACTCGCTTGGCCCGCCCTGCTCCGCGGTAGCAAAGCCAGGTGTCTGGACTGCGACGGCTGCGGACCTTTGTGAAAACACCAAACCCGGATCCCGCACAGCCCAGGGATGCTGGACTGTGTGTGCCCAGCTCGGAAGCAGCACGGGGCCCCCGGCTCCACAGGAAGCCCGGGAAACTGCGCCCGGGCGATGGAACATGACCTGGGCGGCTGGAAAAACCTTGCGTGGCTCCCGCAGCACGCTGGGCGGTGCTGAGGTCCGGGGCCTGCCCGGCCGCAGGAGTCCACGAGCACGGACGACTCGGGCACACCGGGACCAGGGGTTCAAGGGCACCCAGCAGCCACTGCGGCCTGAACTGGCCTCGGGCACTTCTCGGGGTGCCGCCTCGGAATTCCTTTCCCCCTTCTGTCCTTGCTGTGCAAATCCTCTCTCTCTCTCTCTCCTTGCCTGAACGGGGGAAGAGAGACGACAGGGGACTGAGAGTTCACTCACTTGACCATTGCAGCCTGTTTAGTATCTGTTCCCATCGCTCGTTTCTCAGCTCCCGCTTTTGAGTCAGTAGCCTCTGGTCCCCCCCAGGCTTGGTGTTTTTCCGGGGCTGGATGGTGGGCGTGGGTTTGTTGGGCACCGGCTCCCTGTCCCCATCGGCCGAGCCCCCTAGCAGGACACCCGTGGCGGCAGGGAGGGTCGGTGCCCTGTTCCCGCTGTGCACGGCCCAGAGACCACGTAGGGGAGAAAGGCTGAAGGAAACAGAAGGACGGCGAGAGGGCGAGATGGTGCAGACAGCTCTGTGGGCCGTCCTCAGGTCCCTGAAGATGCTACAGGGCCAGTTCCTGGGGGTGGGGGGTGGGGGGTGGGGGACAGGGGCCACTGTTCAGCCAGTGGAATGCCCCCGAGGCCGCTCCCCATGCAGAGGGTCCCTCCCCCACCAGCAGCACTGCTCCCTGCCGGACACTATTTCCGCAGGCCCTACTGCCCGTCCACCAGAGACCCGCCGTCCCCCAGCCCCTGCGTCCCGGCCGTCCAGTGTGAGGACGCTGTGGTCCAGGCACCAGCGTGCTCAGGGCTTAGGGCCAAGCCTGCATCCCTGCGGTCAGGCCCTCCGGTCGTGCCTAGGTGCCTGCACGGGCTGGCCCGCGGGAGCTCCTGCGGCCAGTCCAGGGGGAGCACAGGGGCTGGTTCCAGGCCCTGCACCCCTGCGGTCCTCTGCACCGTGGTGGCCGCCTGAGGATTGCACACACATCCCAGCTTGGGAAGGAAGTTCTAGGCTGCCTGGAATGGCTCTCAACTCCGTCTGCAGAAGTGCACACGTTTGACGCAAAGTAGTTGTTACAAGCCAGATAGAGAAGCCTTAGGGGTGATGTTCCTGAGGGAGGGAGAGGGAGACAAAGGAGGAGAGAGAGAGAGAGGAGGGGAGGGACACTCCACTCAGAAGCCATCTCAGCCGCCCAGTGGGACCCTGTCCGTGGCCCCTACCCCACTCGGAGCTCACGTGTGCACCCCGCAGTTTCCCTCCCTCCACCGAAGGAGAGAAGCTGTTGGCCTATCTTCCTGAACAGCACACGCAGCCCGTTTCCTCCCTGTCGACCATTACCTCAGCTTGGACGACGGTCAGACCCAGAACAGGTGACATTGGCCCAAGCCTGCCTCGCACTCCCGGAGTCTCACCACCTCACAGCACAGACGGGAGCCGAGGCCCGGCAGAGGCCAGCCAGGGCAGAGACATGGGTCCCCGCGGCCTCCTTCCCCTCGGCCAGCCAGGGCAACGCTTCACCGCTGAGAACGTGGGCTCGGCTAACGTGTAGCTGTGTCAGGACCGCTGGGGACACCAGCCATGGTGGAATCAACTGTTTCCTCACTCAGGGACCCTTCTCCAGGGGGACAGGACTGGTGTGCTAGGAGGGGAGGCCTGGGGAACCATCCTCAGGAGGCTCGCCAGCGTCTGTCCTGCCCAATACCGAAGGGGGAGTAATGGGGCAAAACCCAAGCCTGTGCTGTGGGCTGTGGCCTGCAAAGGGAACCCAGGGGCCGAGGCCCTCAGGCGGCTGGACGGCCTGCCCCTGTGCTGAGCAGCCGGGGGAGGAGGCCGCTTCCCCGCACAGGCTCTCGGGGCCCGCCCTCCACCCTGCAGGACTCCCTCCTGCCGTCCAGGGAAGAGTGCAGGACACACGGCCCTTCACCCCCACGCTGGAGGCTGCGGAGTTTGAGGGAGCAGCCCCAGGACAGCCACTGAGCTATGACCTTGCCTGACTCAGGGGACGTCACTGGCTGGAGGCCACATGGCTCCCAGGAGCAGAGCGGGGACCTGGCCGTGTTGTCTGTCTTGGGCTGCCGCGCACTGCCAAGGGCCCACGGTCGTAAAGCCCAGGTTGTAAAGCCCACGTGGGGTCCGCTCTGAGGGAGGCAGAGGGGCTCGTGAGGGAAACTGGAAGTCCTTCTGAGGTCGTCTACGCTGCACACGAGGTGGTCTTGGAGGAGGGAGGAGGAGGCCCAGGGCACGGGGCTGTCTGTCCATCTCCCTGTGGGAACTGGGTCCCAGTCTCCATGACGTATCGTGTCCCCTCAGAGAGGATCACAGCCTCCGCCAGGTTTCCTAGAGGTCGTCTGCTCTGTGGGCCCCACCGTGTGGAAGGTGTCACACGCCGGCCTGTTGGAGACTTTGTTCCAGGAGAGCGAGTCACCGGAGCCAAATCTTATCACAGCGTTTGCTCCACAGACCGCCTGCGGACAATTTGGGCACGCTGGCAGCCCACGAGCTCGGGATTTCTTGGTTGGTTTAATTTCCCAACAAGAGTGGAGCCACACATGACAGGCGAGATCAGATCTCAGAGCTTAACTACCCTTGCAAATGTGCTACAGGTCTGCGAGGGGCGATGTCAGGACCCCAGCCTCGGTGTTGACAGCACTGTCAGCTTGTGGGTGTTTCCACTGGAGAGACCTGTGGGTCATTCCTGCCAAGACACGTTTGGACCAGAATGTACTAGGAACTCTGGCCTCCAAGGATGCTCCGTTGCCCACAGCCTGCAGCCCCCCCACACACACACCCATCTGCGTGGAGCTGCTTCAAGAAGGAAAATGGAGACCAGTAGAGGACTGTGAGCAGCCAGTGCCGCTGGGAGCTGGGGACTGGGGGCTTGGACAGGGCCATGGCTGAGGACGGCCTCCAAGACTCCTGCGCGCCAGCGTGCCAAGCTCTGGGGGCCGTGATGATGCCGGTTTCTCTGGTGGCTTGTTCTCGGGTGACGATCAAACAGATGTGTGTGACAAGGTCGCCGTTTCAGGCCACAAAATCAAAGAGAGACCATTTTCCTGGTGGCCAAGGACAGGGAGTTGGGGAGCCCACGCGACAGTGAGTGGAAGACACAGAAGCAAGGCGTGCGCTCCGTTCCACCCGCGCTCTCTTCTCTCTTCCAGTCACACGGGGGTGGGAGCTGAGGACGCATGCGCGACTTCAACGCCCGTGAGGACCGGAAGCAACAAGGGAGGTCCCACAACCACCACGGGTGGAGGACAGCGGTGCCCCTGGTGGCATCTAGCGTCCGCTGCAGACAGCTCTGGTCATTGCAAGGGCTGGAGGGACGCTACTGATCCCCTACGATGCAAGGAATGGGCCCACACCAAAACACAAGCCTGCCCTAGATGACAGTGGGGTGTGTGGGGGGGGGGAGGAGAACAGTGGTGTGGAGTACAGGGAGCCCCACTCCAAGTCAGAGCTGTGCCTTCCTCATTTCTAAATGCCCTTTTTTGGGACGAGGGGCTCCCAATTAGGGCAATTTTGTCTGCCATCGCTGGGGACACTGCTCCATGAATACAGACATTTTGCGGAAAGGGGACAGCACTGGTGTGTAGAGGCAAGAGGCCGGGGGAGCTGCTCAGCACCCTACAAGGCACAGGGGCACCCCATCAACAAAGAATGACCTCCAAACCACAGCAAAGCTGACATGGAGAGACCCCACGATTCCACTATTCCAAGTGAGGTCCGTGGCCGGCACCGTCAAGGGCACCTCGGAGCTGGAGAGAAGCGAGACTTCGGGCCTAGCACTAGCCGCTGCTGCTTGACAAGGTCTCCCCTACGGCTGGGGGTGCGCGGGGTCAGGAGGTGACGCTCTGAGATACTGAAGGGAGGGTCTCACACACCTCACCTGTCATGGGGTCTGGGGTGGGGGGCAAGGCTTCCTCCCAAAACATGACAAGGCCACGCGCGGCACGAAAAGGAAACTTTGAGGTTCCCTTCCCATCCTTTCTGCCTGATGCCTCTGTCACTCCCCACCTTCCCCTATGTCTTCCTCTCACGTTTCTTTGTTTGTCAGGTTTGGGGGTTGGTGTTCAACAGCTGTACTGACGTATAATTCACATACCGTGAAATTCATCCTTTCAAAGTCGGCCGTCCAGTGGGTTTTGATACTTTGTTGGGCTGTGCCCCCCGTCACCCGGCCGCAGGACGTTTTTCTCATTTCCAAAGGACACCCGGAGCCCGGGGCAGTCAGTCATCGTCCCCTCCTGCCCCGGCCCCGGCCACCACTAATCTGCTTTCTGTCTCCGTGGATCTGCCGTACCCGGGGCCTTCCGTCGCGACAGGCTGGATCGTGTCCTCCCGGGAGTCACCCATGGAAGGCCTCCTTCTCAGCACTGCAGGATGGGACCGAATGTGAGCGCAAGCTCTTTAAAGCGGAGATTAAAGTGCAATGAGGTCAGTAGGGTGGGCCCCGATCCCACAGGGCTGGTGTCCTTGAGAGAACACGGGATTAAGACAGAGACCAGCGCGGACAGGCGACCCCGTGAGGGCGCGGGGAGGAGTAGGCGTCTCCACCCCAAGGAGGGAAGCCTCGGGAGGAACCAGCCCTGCCGACACCGAGAATTTGAATTCCAGCATCCCCAGCCGCGACAGAATCCTCTCTGGTTGAGTTGCGGGGTCTGTGGAGCTTTGTTCCCAGAGCGTCGCAGACTAATCCGCGGTATAAATAGAATCCTGCAGCTTGTGGCTTCTTGGGCCGGCCTGCCCTCCCTTTCTGTCCAGCTCCACCCGTCCGCCACCACCTTTCTCCCCGTCCCCGTCCTTCCCGCTCTTGGGGTCCACCCCCCATCTTTGGGAAAGCTCCAGCTCCTGGCCACTGCTGCCAACCCGTCCCAACAGTCACTCACGTTAAAGCCATAGGGAAAACCTTGACTACCGTGGAGGCAGAACTGAGACGCTAAGTTGATTTCTGAGATGTAAGGTTATATCTGATCCGAGCCCAGCGTCTCAGGAATGTCAGTAATGGCACTCGCGATCTCATTGACTTACCACGTTCACGGGTTAGCTGTGAAGATTATTTCTTTCTAGTTCTTCTTATAAATGATATTTTCACCCACGATGTTTTGGATTATATTCAAGGCATATCATAAGCACGTTCATGCAATTTACTGTTGCAAATAAAGAAGTCATGTTCCTAGTGGCAATAGGGCTTGAGATCCTGTGTGTCTGTAACTGGTAAATTCAAGGTAATTCTTGGATCTGGATTCAGCAGCCAGGATTCACCCTGAGAAAAACTAACAGAGGATATGTGCTAAGAGATTTATTCCAGGGAACTGGCTTGTGCCATTGTGGGGGCTGGCTGGGCATGCCTGAAATTAGGAGGGGTGGGCTGGAATTCTCTCAGAAACTCACTGAAATTGCTGTATCCCAGGAGAAATTTCTTCTTTTTCGGGGAGACTTCAGCCCTGCCTGAAGGCCTCTTATCTGATTGCATGATGCCCACCCAGATGCCCCAGGATGATTGCCCCTGCTTTAAGTCAACTGATTAGGGACCTCAATCACATCCACAACAACATTTAGATTAGTGCTTCTAATGGGCTGAATTGTGTCCCCTTTAAAAAACCCTAACTCCTAGTACCTGTGAAAGCGACTATTTGGAAAGAAGGTCTTTGCCTATGGTGTCAAGTTAAGGCAAGGTCGCTCTAGTTTAGGGCAAATCTTAAATCCAGTGACTGGTGTCCTTTTAGGAAAAAGAGACAGAGATTTGGACACACACACACACACACACACACACACACAAGGAAGAAGGAGCCCATGTGAAGATACAGGAGAGATGGGAACGAGGCAGCTATAACCTTAGGGATTATATAAGGTTATTATAAGCAGGGTTTGCTGGTCACCACCAGTAGCTGGAAGAAATAAAGAAGGATTCTTGGGGCACCTGGGTGACTCAGTTGCTTGAGTTTCCAACTCTTGATCTCAGCTCTGGTCTTGATCTCATGGTTGTGAGTTCGAGCCCCACCTTGGGCTTGATGCTGGGTGTGGAGCCTACTCAAAAAAAAAAAAAAAAAGTAAAGAAGGATTCTGCCCAGAGCCATCAATGGGAATGCCGTCCTCCTGACATCTCGATTTCAGACTTCTGGCCTCTGGAACTGTGAGAAAGTGAAGTTGTGTTGTTTTAAGTGCCACCGCCCCCCGCCCCCCAGTTGGTGGTACTTTGTACTTTCCGGCAGAGCCCTAGGAACTGGACACAGTGTTTGAGTTATTTACTGGACTCATCAAGAGACCATGACGGGTGTCTTCCCTTCCCATCCCTCCAACCAAACCCTCCTCTCCTCCACTGAGCTCATACTTGAGTTAGTAGAAAAGACCGTGCGAACAAATGAACAAAAGAACTCAAGCATGTTGGCCCAGGAAAGGCAGTGATGGAGATGGAACGGGAGGGGCCTGGATCCCAACGGAAGCTTGAGAGCCCTGAGGGGTCAGGAACAAAGAGGGCGAGAAACGGACCCTCAGGAAACACAGTAGGCAAAGGAGTCAGGAGCAGGCAGGAGACAGGACAGGAACAGCACGGGCCTGGGAGGTGAGGCCCCCTGTGGAAGAGAGTGCAGGCGACGTGGGAGGAGAGCCTCTGCCACTCTCCCAGGGACCCGCTTTCCTGGTTCCTGCCCAAGACCCATTCTCCACGCTTCTCAAGGGACGTCATTTTCAGTTTCTTACACATGGAATTGTGTGTATGTGTTGATCCAGAAATGTTTTACATTGAGAGATAATTCTCCCAAGTCAACTGAACGCTTTCTAACTTGTTTAAGCAAAAATTTACATTTTAGACTACTTTTAGAGTTACAGACAGTTAGGGCTGAGAATTCTGTTTACCTGACGTCCAGTCTCCTCTACTGACAACACCTTACAGCTCCACGGTACACGTGTCACAGCTCACCGGTCAGCCGTGCTCCAACGCTACCGATCAGACTCCAGACTCGAACTGGATGTCCCCACTGTTTCCCTGAGTGTCCTTTATCTGTCCTAGATCCCACCCAGAATACCACATTGCATTTACTCACCGAGACTTAGGCTCCTCTGGGCTGTGAGAGGCTGTCTCCCTTCCTTGTTTTTGATGACCTTGACAGTTTTGAGGAATGTGGGTCAGCTGTTTTTTTTTTTTTTTTTAAGATTTTATTTATTTATTTGACAGAGACAGTGAGAGAGCATGAGCAGGGGGAGGGGAAGAAGGAGAGGGAGAAGCAGACTCTCTGCTGAGCAGGGAGCCCGACGCAGGACTCGATCCCAGGACCCTGGGACCATGACCTGAGTCAAAGGCAGATGCTTAACCAACTGAGCCACCCAGGTGCCCCAGGTTTTTGGACATTCTTAAGTTTTTATTTACATTTCACCACACACGTAATGTTCCGATAAACGTTAGGATATCTTAAAACTAGGACCATATATGTTCTTGTGATAGCTGTCATGCTTATCTTTGTCCTTCTTGTATGAAACTACAGAAAGCTAGGGGAGGGGCAGCCATCATTTCATATTCTTAGCTCGTATATGAAATCTTTCCATTTTAGACTTTTACCATTCTGGGTAGAACTTTAATATCTAAAAATTCAAACCACCTTGGGATTATCTACTCATTTCAAAAAGCTATTTTAGTCATCCAAGGGGAGCTGTGCAAAGGCAAACTACCCTTTGGGGAGCATACTTTTCGTTCCCCCATTCCAGAAAGCATTCCTTACTTCTGTGCTCTTAGCCACTGCTCAGACTTCCTGGGAAAGCCTCTGTCTGGTCAAGTCAGGCCCCCACCTGAGCGACTGACGGCCACGGCCACGTACTGGTGTGGCTTTCCGTGAGTGTGGGGGGGGGTGTGGGAGATTATGGAAACGTGACTCATTCTCATTGTTATCTCAAAAGCACATTAAAATGATCTCTCCCTTCCCCACTCCCTTAGGGACATTTTAAGAATTTTACCTGACAGATTTTTGGTCTTGTCAAGTGGCGGTGATGTGGTCAAAAGAACAACAAACAAAAAGACATCTTTACGCAGGTATGGCAGAAAACAGCCCTGGGGTGTAATTTCTTCGCGTTATACAGTGTTTTCCTCCAACCTTCTAAGTTGCCGTCCTTCCTTCCTTCCTTTCTTTAATATTTTATTTATTCATTTGAAATGGAGAAAGAGAGCACCAGGGCAGGGTGAGGAACAGAGGGAGAAGCAGACTCCATGCTGAGCAGGGAGCCAGAGGTGGGACTTGACCCCACAACCCTGAGGTCATGACCTGAGCCAAAGGCAGACGACTAACTGACTGAGCCACCCAAAGTGCCTGCCTGCCTGCCTTTCTTTTTTTCTTTTTTGTTTTTGAGGTTAGTTTTATTGAGGCATAATTTACATACAATAAAGTCTACCCTTCCAAGTACAGTCCTATGAGTTTGGGCCAACATTTACTGTGATGTAACCGGCACCGAAATCAAGACATAGGACCATTTGGTTACCCGCTCCCGCGCCCTCTCCCCAAATTGCCCCCTTGGCCCTCTGTAGTCAATGTCTCTCCTGATGCCCACCCCTGGAAACGGTTATCTCTGGAGTTGTGCCTGTTCTAGAAAGCCATTTCCTGTAAATGGAATCATGGAGGAAGCTGGGCTTTGAGACACTGGTTCTTCCACGTAGCGATTGGCGTAGGCCACGCGGGGCGTGAAGCTGGGTCCTCATTAGGGCTCATTACCGCCTCGCTGTGCGGAGACACCTAGTTCACTTATCCATTCCTCTGTCAAAGGACGGCTGGGTTGTTTCCAGGTTCTGGCAACTCTGAGAAAGCTATTTGCGGACCGATTTTTTGTGTGTGAACCTAAGTTTTCTTTTCTCTTGGGTTTATGATGAGGATGGGCTTGCCGGGGCCTATACGCGTCTGACACACGTCTGATCTTATCAGGTGGCTGTTCATTTTGTAAAAACAACATCAAAAAGGCTTTGTGACAAAGGCGGGGGGCGGGGGGGATGTGGGGAGGCAAACGTTCCTCCTCTGTGTGGCTTCACCTGTGCCTTTCTCGAAACTGCTGGATTTTCTTTGTCAGTGTGGCCTCGTGCTTCGCTATGTGGGAGACGAGCTTTGGGCGGTAACTATTTATAAAACCAGCCTCTTCTCCTGCTCGTTCTCTCCAGCCAGTTTTAAACATTCAAGGCACACGTGGAAACAAAGGGAGAAGTAAAAAAAAGCACGTCACTTCTTATAACAAAATATGCTTACCAAAGGAGGAGAGGAGGAGGAGCGGCCTTTTGAGAATTATAATCTCCTGGTGTTTTGGAGCCGTGACGGCTGGGTGTTATCTGGGCCGAACTGGGACTCTCGCCTGTCCTGGGCACTTGGAGTCAATCTGGGCTGTGTGTTCTGTACGTGTGTTCTGCGGGGTGCTGGGTGGGCGGGCTGTGAAATGATTCACTGACTGATAGGCAACAAGAATTCGCGTCAGAAAGACCATGCGTGGGGCGCCTGGGGGGCTCGGGTGGTTAAGCGACCACCTTTGACTCTGGTCGTGATCCCGGTGTCCTGGGATCCAGCCCCCTGTCGGGCTCTCTGCTCAGCGGGGAGTCTGCTTCCCTCTCTCCCTCTGTCCCTGCTTGTGTTCCCTCTTTCGCTGTCTCTCTCTCTCTGTCAAATAAATAAATAAAATCTTGGGGGGGATAAAAAAGGACCTTGCCAAGGAGAGATCATGATGGCTGATAGAGGTTGGCCCAATCTAATCCCTGGAAATTTTGGAATTGGAAGAGGAAGGCAATAGAACAGCAGGTGGGAATTAGGCGATGTGTCCCATGCCAGGGAATGTGGGCTCTGGCCATTGAATGTCCCCAGGGCCTGCGGGAAAACCCCAGCCCTGCCAGCGCCTTGATATTAGTTAGCCCTGTGGTTCCCACCTCCAGAAAGTTCAGATGATAACGTTGCTTTGAAGCCACTGAGCATGTGTTAATTTGTTGCAGCAGTGATAGGAAACCCGTACACCCACTAACCTGAGACTCAACCTGCTACCTCTGTAAAATGGGTATGTTCATAATTGTATCTCCCCCACCATTTCCTAGGTTGTGATGATGATTGGTGAGGTCATCTTGAAAATGTTTAGAAAACTGAGAAAACTCTGTGAGATAGGGGAAAATGTAGATTTCCATAGTCTCCGTGCTCCCTTTGCCCACCATTGTGTACGCCTATCAGAATACGATTAATTTTGCTGAGTCTTTCTGATGACCTTTACTCTCCCCGAGTGTGTTGCTGTGCCCTAGCTGTAGGCCTTTCTGCTCTTCCAGAATCCATCAACATCCACCAACAGGATGATGCTGCTTCCTAAAGACAATCTGTGCTTTTTTTCTACCATCATTGTCCTCCTCCTTTTTCTTAAATAGGAAAAAAAGGTGTCTTTTTTTTGTGTGTGGACCCCAACACAGGGCTTGAACCCATGACCCTGAGATCAAGACCTGAGCCAAAATCAAGTCAGATGTTTAACCAACTGAGCCACCCAGATGCCCCCCCAAGAACGTGCTTCTTAATTTAACTTAATCTGAAAAATTTTTTGGGAAAAAAAAAAAAAAAAAAGCACCCTAGTGAAGATAAAAAATTTTGTAGGAAAAGTTAACAAATTATGTGAAGAACGTTGAGTCACTCAGTCTTTCAGAAACAAAGGTCGGCAAACTTTCCGGAGCCTGCCAGACAGCGCACCTAATATATGTTTTGTGAGCCATAAGGTACGATACGTATCAGCCATGAAATCTGCAGTCATGAGCCAGAAGCAGTAAAGGATTGGGCGTTTTTGTGTTTCAATGGAACTTTACTGATGGGCACTGAAATTCAAATTTCAGATAATTTTCACACGTCACCAGGTATCAGTCTTCTATTGATTCCCGCACCCCCCCCCAGTCTTTTAAAAATGTATCCATAGGGGCACCCGGGTGGCTCAGTGGGTTAAGTGTCTGCCTTTGGCTCAGGTCATGAACCCAGCATCCTAGAATCGAGCCCAGCATGCATCCGGCTTTCTGCTCAGCGGGGAGCTGGCTTCTCCCTCTCCCTCTGCCTGCTCCTCTCCCTACTTGTGCACCATCTTTATTTGTCAAATAAATGAATAAAATCATAAAAAAAAAGATTAAAAAAATGTATCCTTAGCTTGTGGGTTGTACGGACACAGGTATAGGAGCCGTTGTCGGCCCGTTCCTGTCCTAGAACAGGTGCTCCATCAAGGTAGGGAGTTTAATCTGTAATCCCTCCTTCCCAGGGCTCAGCACCGTATGCCTGCCGGGTTCAGATCCCGTCTCTGCCTTATCGTTTGATATTTTTGTCCATCAGGGAGGGTGCTGTGGGTTTTTGTTTTGTTTGTTTTGCATTAATTGTGAGTTTTAGAATTGGTGTTATAATATTAATTAACCTGAGTATGGTTTTGGTGTTCCCTTAAACTCACCTCACCTTAATGTCACAGTCCAGGTCCCATGGGAGGGGTCCATGGTGGTGGCGGCGGCATGAATGAGTCCTCGGGTGGCAGGGTCAGAGAGGAGCAAGGATTCCGGCTTACCCTTTCTCCTCAGGCGGGAAGACTGCAGGGAGAGCTTTCAGGAGGTCTATGTACAGACACGGGTAGAAACTCTGCCACTTCAGGATCCCTAATCACTGACTGAAATTCAGCGTTTCAGACAACTCAGAATATCTATATTCCTCTCGGGTGAATGACAGGAGAATTAACAGTATTTTTAATTTGTTGCCAATTTGTCAACGAGAGAAGTCTGATCTATTTTTAGAGCAGGTTACAGTTAAAGTAGATTTGGTTTATACATATCACTATTTTGAAATGACAGAAGTTATTAGAGCTACTTCTAGAGCTCGCTGTTGGAAGGATTGAGAAGGAGGCACTTGTATTACGATATGAGAATTCTAAAATATATTTGATAACTATATTCTGACATAATTGGGTTTCTTTGTAATCCTGTGTATTCTTTGATGTATTTTATGCGTTTAGAAACAAGAGTCACTGAATTAAGGTCTAAGGCATAGAAATGGTTACAACCGTCCCCCGCCTTGATTCTTTAACCTCTCAGGGTTGGTCCTCTCCTCTTAATATTGGAGGTAAAAATCCCTGCCCTCCGATATTACTGGGAGGATCAGATCTGATACCCTGCAGAAACACCCCATTCCAAATGCAATTGTTCTCAGAACTCAAATGATGTGAACTGAATGTGACATTCCAAATGGAAAGCAAGCAAGCAAGAAAGCAACGACTCACATGCATTCGTGTGCTCTAGCCAGGATAAGAAAGCACCACGGCCTGGGTAGTTTAAATAGAATTTTATTTTCTCACAATCCTGGATGCTGGAAGTTCAATGCCAAGGTGTCAGCTGGGGTGATTTCTCCTGGGGGGTCTCTCTCCTTGACGTCCTCACATTGTCTTTCCTCTGTGCGTGTCTATGTCATAACAACTTTTCTTAAAAGGACACCAGTCATGGTGGAGAACAGCCTACCCTAATGACTGCATTTAATGAATTTACCACTTTGAAGGCTGTGTCTCCAAATATAGTCACATTCCAAGGGACTGGGGCCTACGGCTTCCTTTTATGATTTTTTTTGGGGGGTAGAGGGCACAATATCATATCATTGTCATATTATCATATGATCAGTCACATATCATCATATTAACAAAAGGACTGGTGCCGATCCAGGTCGAGGAGACCCGAGGGGGCTGTCCTCACATCCAAGGCACGTGATGGACCTCTTTGTCCCGTCGTGTTTACTCTTCCGAGTAACATAGCATGGGCGACCGCCTGCTACCTCCAGCTCCTTGCACAGTCTGTTTCCAGTCTCTCTAAGGAAAATTGGAGGCAAAGCCCCAGAGCAAAGAAAGGCTTGAGGTCCACAGAGTGAAGTGGGGAAGACACACAGGCCCCCTCCTTGGTTCATAAGGAAAGATCCCAGTGGGCGCTCACTGAAAGCTGAGACGTGCTCTGGGAACGTCAAGGAAGGATCCTTGCCCACACCCAGCCGGTCAGTCCGGGGAATCGCAGGGCTCTCTGAGTGGGCCACTCATGGAAACAAATATTGGCCTTCGTGTTTGGAATCTTTGAAGGTCAGATGAGCCCAGGGGAAATTAGATAGTGGAGTCAATGAAAACCGGACAGTAAATCTCATGAGAAGTTTGATACCTCTTCCTACTCCTTTCTTTTCCCAAAAGAATGGACTTTTTTTTTTTTTTTAAGAACAGTTTTAAATCTAGAAAACAATTTAGCATATAGTACAGAATTATCTGCATTTCACATACAGTTTCCAGTGCTAACATCTTTCCTAAGTGCGGTGCATTTGTTACAATTAATGAATCAATACCGATAAAATCCAGAATTTAGGTTAGAGTTCACTGCTGTGCGTGCAGTTCTAAGTGTTTGGACAATGAAAAGAGGTCTGCATCCGCTGTTACAGGACCATTTGGAATAATTTCATTGCCCTGAAAATGCCCTGTGCTTCCTCTGTCCATCACTTGTCTCCCATCTCCACAACTCATGGCTTCCACCCAACTTTTTATTTTGGCCCTTTCTAGAGTAACACAGGGTTGGAAGCATGTAGCAGATAGGCTTTTCAGATTAGCTTCTTTCCCTTAGTGATATGCATTTAAAGTTCCTCCCTGTCTTTTCAGGGCTTGATAGCTCATTTCTTTTTAGGGCTCAATGATATTCTGTCGTATGGATGGGCCACACTTTCTCCATTCACCTACTGAAGGGCACATCTTGCCGGCTTTCTGTGCTTGGCCATTATGCGTAAAGCTGCGATAAACATTACCGTGTGGGTTTTGTGTAGACATGTTTTCAGCTTAGTTGGGTAAATACCTAGGAGCACAATTGCTGGGTTATATGGTAAGAGTAGGTCTAGCATTTGGAAAATGCTGTCTTCCAAAGTGGCCATACGATATTGTATTCCATGGGCTAGGTATGAAAGTTCCTGTTGCTGGGTATCCTGGTAGCATTTGGTGGGGGCTGGGGTGGCAGGGAGAGGGGCCATTTTAATAGGTGTGAGATGGTGTTTTGTTTTATTTATTTTTTAAAGGTTATTTATTTAAGTAATCTCCACGCCCAGTGTGGGGGCTCAAACTCACAACCCTGAGATCAAGAGTCATGCACTCCTCCCAGTGAGCCAGCCAGGTGCTCCGTGTATTTTGTTCTAATGTGCAATTTCCTAGTGATAGATGATGTTCAGCGTATTTTCATATGCTTCTTTGCCGTTTGTATATCTCCTTGGTGAGCTATTTCTAGATCTTTTGCCCATTTTTAAATGTGGTTGTTTTCTTATTGAGTTTTAAAAGTTCTTTGTATATTTTGGATACAATCCTTTATCAGATATGGATTTTGCAAATATTTTCTCCCAGTCTGTGGCTTGTCTTTTCATTCTCCTAATGGTGTCTTTTGCAGATCAGGTGTTTTGAATTTTGATGAAGTTCAACTTAATAGTTTTTTTTTCTTTAATGGATCATGCTTTGGGTGTTCTATCTAAAAACTCACTGCTAGACCTGAGGTCATTTAGATTTTCTCCTGTGTTACCTTCTAGAAGTTTTATAGTTTTGCCTTTCACCTTTAGACCTATGATTCATTTTGAGTCAGTTTTTATGAAAAGCATAAGGTCTATAGCTAGATTCTTATTTTTTGCACATGGAGGTCCAATTTTTCGAGAACCATTTGTTAAAAGGCATTAAAATCCCTTTGCTCCTTTCCTCAAATTAGTTGAGTATATTTGCGTGGGCTCCTTCTGCCCTTTAATTAAAATTTTGGCTACTGTTTAGGGGGAAATACTGATAGAATTCGCGGCAAGCAGACTCTTGTTGAGTCCCTCCAGTCAGCAACCAAAAAATAATTGTTTGGCATATAGAGCTTGTGCCTTGGATAGGAGTGGAAATCATTGCTGCTCACTCCCCATATTAACCTTTACTCCTTTCACAGCGCTCCTTTCCTGCTCTGCTTTATTTCCTGTTTTCCTTGTTTTCTCCCACCTTATAGGACACACGTTTGAGAAATCTGCAAAACACATGCGATAAAACAGTCTCATTTACCCCCTACCTACCAGCCACCTAGCATTTCAGAAAGATGAATTTCAGCGATATCACGATAAACGTAGGCGGTCTATTTTCCTGCTGGGGTCTTACAAAGTCCCTTAGGGTTCCTAGGATAAGCTCTGTACCAGACTTGCAAGAAGACCTTTGGGATTGTAGGGACGTTACCAAAGAGACAGGATGGATTCTGAGCTCACTTGCAATGTTAGTTACCGAAGACCAGCTGTAAAAATTGGTCACAGCCGTCCTAGTTTGGAGTGAGGATTTCCACCACTTTCCTATACTTTAAATGATTGGCACCTGCCAAGTAATCAAAACATACAAAGAGGCCTTTTCCGCAAGTTCAGCTAGGCATTTCCAAGCAGCTAACGACCGGCAGGGCCGGCAAGCCAGAGGGCCAGTTCGGCTGCGCGGCTACTCGAGAGTGTGCGGTAGCCGAGGGCCGCGTCCCCGTAAAGCCGAGAGCTGTAATGATGTCAACTTGTTATTTACTTTCCAAATCTGAATGACTGAGCAAGGCGAAAGGAGAATCAATCAACCACAATGTGACCCTACAGGCGGAAAAAACGCAGCGCTCCCACCAGCAGGCGGTGGGGGAGGGGAAGCACGTGTAACCGGGGCAGGGTTGCATCATGAGCTCGCTCGGGCTCTCAGTTGCACCCTTGGTTTTTCGATTGCATGTAATACCTCAGCATCAGCCCGCACAAGCCCAGGGAGCCGGGGAGCAACGAAGGGCAGGCTCAAGGGAAGGCCCCCCACGTCCTTTTGGGGACCCTTGAATGGCAACTGATACATATTAAGACACAATCTATTCTGCTGATTCACAATTATGGAGACAGTGTAAGTGTGTATTTTTTATTGATGTGCTCTAATAATGGTGTAGCAACAGTCGTTTTTACATCATTGACGTTTTACTGCAATATTTTTAGGTCCGCCTTTATGAGGGAGGACCAGCCCCTTAAAAACTCACCTCGGGCCCCTCCCTCCCCCCCCAACAACCTGAACAACAAATGGTCTAGTGTCCCAGGAAGGAGCAAGTGAGGTTACAGTTTAAAATGCTGAGTGTACTGGGCTCTGCGCGCAACGCTCATTATACACCAAAGGGAGGGGCAAAGTTATCTTAAAATATTCAACAAAGCAGACGCCGAAGCGTAGGGTGGTGGGCGCGGTGTCTGTTTAATTGAATTAAGACTGCGAGTGGTGGGCAGGGGTCTCCAAACTGGGGGGAGGACGAAGCTCCGGGGACTTTGGTGCGCTAGGGCCGAGCCAAAAAAGTCATTGCAACATAAAACCCTTTGCAAAGCCTGTGGGTGGGGTGGGGGGTCGGGCGTGGGGAGGCCCGAGGGCCCAGGTACCCCCAACTCCAGAGGCCCAGCCCCCTCCTCTAAGGAGCTCCTGGCCTCCACTTATGTGTGCCCGAGTTTTTCTCCGCAAGCATTTCTGGCTCTTTCCGGGAGGTGTTTTGCAAAGGTCGAGGCTCCGCCTGAGTCCCCACTTTTTTTGGGAGGGGGGAAGAGGCCTTTGGGGTGTCCTCTAAGCCGCCCATTTTGAGACAGATGCACCCTCGGGCAGCTTGCAGGGGGTTGGGGGTTGTTAGGGCCGCCGTGGAGCTTCTTTTTTTGAGGTGGGGGAGGGTAACACGGTAGCTGTGGTTCGGGTTCCCCTCCCCACCCCCTGGAAACCGCGGGGGTGGTGGCCCGGGTTCCTGTCCCCTCTTGGCAGTGGGGGGAAAGGCAGGGTTTGGGAATGGGACTGCGTGGGGGTAGGCCCGTGTTCACTTCATCCCCCTTGGAGGCCACGGGGAAAGGGAGAGGTCCGAGTTCCCCTCACCCACGCTAGGGTGGGGGCCAGGGGAGAGCGCGGGGTGAAGGGCTGAGTAGGGTCGCAGGTTCCCCCACCGTGGGGTAGAGTAGGGGCTGGGTTGGGACTCGGGGCCTCCCCAGTAGCCGTGGGGGGTGCGGATTTTCACCCCTTCCTTCGCCGTGGGGGGAGGGGCAGGCCTAGCGTCCCCTCCCCCGGCCGTGGGGGAGGGGCAGGATTAGGACGCGGCCCCCCCCAGGGCGCAGGGGCGGGGCCAAGTGGACTCGGGTTCCCCTCCCCTGGCCGTGGGGGAGGGGACGGGTTGGGGGTTGGGGAGCGCTTTCCACCCCCCAACACCACCCCGGCCGTTGGGGAGGGGCCGGCCCGGGCGGCGGCGGCGGCGGCGGCGGCCCCCCTGGAAGTCCTCCCGGCCGGGGTCGGCGCGCTGGCGGCCGCTTCCCCCCCAACCCGGAGGTCACTGCCCGTGCCGGTCCCTCCCGCCGTCCCGCCCTCTCCCGCTGCCGCCGCCGCCGCTCCCGCCCCAGCCCCCCCCACTCTCCGCTCTCGGGAGCGAGGAGCCGCCAGCGCCCCCGCCCCGCCGCCGCCGCAGCGCCCTCGGCCGCCATTCGGCACCCGAAACTTTCCAGCGCCCGCGCCTCTCGGGGACTCGCGGCGGCGGCGGGGCGGGGGCGGCCCGGGGG
>NW_019154136.1:7364825-7581455 GCF_002288905.1 Enhydra lutris kenyoni | reverse complement strand
CGGCTGCTCCGGGGCGCCGGGCCCTCCTCGGCCGCGGCACGGCCCGGGCTCGGCGACGGCCGGCGGCAGGGAGGCTCGGAGCGCGGCGGCGCCGCCACAAGTTGCGCTGCCGGCGGCGAGGTGAGTGCGCGGGGCTCCGGCGGCCGGGCGCGGGGCGGGGGGCGCAAACTTCTCCAGCGGGGGTGGGGGGCGGCGGGCAGGCGGCGCGGGGCGCCAGCGCGCTGCGCCCGCCGCCGGGGCTCTGGAGGGACGGGTCCCCAAGTGTGCCCGGGCTTCGGGCTGGGGTGCGGCGCGCTCCCTGCAGGCTGAACAATACCCCGCTGCGGCCGCTCCCCGAAGTGCCGGCGCGCCGGGGGCGGGGGCGGGGGGGCGGTGTGGGGAGGGGGCGGCGGCCGGTAAGTTTGGGGGAGCGCCCGGCCCGGCCCCCGGGGTCCCTTTGTCTGCGGGTTCTGGGGCCGGCGGGGCGGACCTGCGCCGCCGCGGGATCCCCCCGTGGGGGAGGGGCGCCCGGCCCGGGACCGGGTGGCAGCGCGGCGGCGCGCGGCGGAGTGAGGGGCGGGCGAGGCGGCGCGGCCCGGCGGCTGCTCCGTTTCCGAGACGCGGAAACTGTCAAGGAAGTCCGGGGCTCCAGGCAGGAGCGAGGGGACCCGGCTGAGGGCGACATCCGTGTCTGTGTGTGGCGGGGGTGGGGGGGCGCCCCTGGCGAGGCGGGGTCTGCCGAGCGCGGCCTGGACAGGGTGCAGACCTGTTGCTCCTGGGGCTCGGGGGACGAGAGCCCCCAGGTCGGTGTCGTGGGCTGTGCTCCCCGGGGGCACCGTCCCTGCGGCGGGGGGGGGGGCGATGCCGGGAGCGGCGTGTGGTGCGCCTTTGGGTGTGGGTGCCCACCTGGTGTATGACAGTTTGGGGTCGCTAGAGGCCCGCCCGCTCGGGGGTAGGGCCTGGGCTTCACGTGCGCCGCCCGAGCGCGCGGTCAGGCCTCGGCCCCGGCTCGCTGCACGGCCTGGCCTTCCCCGAGCCAAGTGCGCTGGAAATTCCACAAAGTTAGAGGTGGAGGCGGGTTTCTCGTACTCCCCCCTAGTCGGGGATGTTGTGGAGCAGAACCCCCAAAGACACAGACTCCCACCGCCTGCTGCTCCGGCTGCTGTTTCTGGCTGGCACGGTCACATGGGGCTCGACCCGACTTCTGGCTGTTTTTCTCTCCCGACGCGCCGCCCCAGTCCCTGGTGTAACCTGGAAGGGGAGGGGCGGGACTCCGGATGGGAGGGGGAGGGGGAGGGGGAGGGGTGGGGGCGAGGGGAGAGCCCTGCGAAGGTCCCCGGCGGCGGCTTCCGGGTGGTAGTTGGCTCTCCCCGATTTTATAAAAAGTTTCCAACTTGTTATTCCTAGAGAAGAGGCGATGAGTGCGGGCCCGGAATGCTGAGTATGGCACAGGAAAGACATTAAGATGACACTTTTATTTTAGAGGATCGTAGTGGTTCACTTGGGCTGCAGATTCTGCAGAAAATCACCCAGCCGGATGACTAATCCCGGGATAAAAGTTGAAGTTCATCATTTGACCCACTTATTAAAATGGCCCTTAAGGGGGTTCCAGTCCTTAAGTGAACACACACCTGGGGGACAAAACCCGAGATTTTTAGGTATTTTACTGGGCAGTGTGCACTTTGGGACAAGTAGTATTAGCTGGATCTTCTGGGGCTGGCTTTTCCTTTTGCTTGTATACAGGGCTTCATCAGTCCGGCAGTTACCCATACCCACGTTTCCGCACCCTTCTTGAATGTTTGAACGTTTTAATGGGCTGAGTAGGGATAGAGCGGCTCCGAGGTCCTGGTTAGTCTTAATCTGACCTTCCCCCGTGGGAGCTGTAGGCTCCTCCCCCGGGCAAGGCATCAGGAGTTTCCCTGAACCCACTGTCAGGAGGGGGATCAGTGGTTCTACAAAGAGGTGGACAGAGCCCTTGAGTCCAACTTTGTCTTGACACTTACTGCTCGGCTAGAAACCCAACCTTTGCCCCATTTGGCCTAAACTGGTGAAGGGCCTGCCCTGCTGACCTTGAAGGCCTGCAGCTTTTCTGAACATCATTTCCATGTACGTAAAGTAAGAAAAGGGAATGGAAATCGTGGTCCTCACTGTGTATGGTGCAGACAGAAAGCCTGTGTAAGTTTTCCTAAAACTGTAAAGCGGCCTGTACATGTTAGTTTTGCTGTTGCACAAATCGAATAATTTTCTTTAAGCTATTTGAGTGTCGTGCACTTAATGCTGCGTGCGTGGCGATTATTATTTTTATTCTGCGGAGAGAACACTGACTTGCTAACACAGGGCGGAGGGAGGATTGTCTGATTCCCGAAGCCCAGCTCTTAACGCTTGCTGTTCCTGTTTTCATGTCTGCCTGGCAAGAGTTTTCACGTTTGGACAGCTAAAGCTCTCCAGATGACATGCACACATTCACAAACGGGGATCTGCGGTGAAATCCGTGAACAGATACAGATGTAGCTGCACGGAATCAAGAGGCTTTGACCACGGTGGAGAAATTGCTTTCATAACTTCGTTGTCCGGGAGGGTAACCACCGGCCACATGTGAACATGGAGATTCAAGTTAATTAAAACTCCGTAAAATTAACGGTTCTTTCAGTTTCTGAGGCCATAATTTACATACTCAGTGGCCACTGTATTAATTAGCGCAGGCCACACAGAAAGTTATGTTAGAGGGTGCTGCTCTAGTTAACAGCAATGAAATCTTAATAATTAGTGTACTTTTGTGGGGGGAGGGGAGAAGCTATACAAGTGTGAAATAATTCACAGGTGAGCTTAAGAAAAATAAAAAGGACCCATTTCCGCAGGTGATTGACCCAGGAAAGTGATTTCAGCGAATGGGTTCCTTTTTTTTTTGTTCTCTCTTAAGTAGGCTCCAATGTTCAGGCCCAAATGTGGGGCTTGAACTCACGACTCTGAGATCAAGAGTCGCGTGCTCTACTGACGGAGCCAGCCCGCCCCCGGTGAATGATTCTTAACTTGCAGTTGAGAGCTATGGTTTTGGACTGGGGTGCTTTGGATCAGTTTTGAATTAGAAAACCGGGACTCCAGGCCAGAGTCCCTCCCTGAGCCGGTAGCCCTGGGGGACTGGGGTTGGAATCTCTGCATTGGTTTCCCCTTCGGAAAAAAGACATAGCTGTTGGCCAGTCCCCAAGATGCCTACCTAAGGAGAGTGTGGTGAGCATCTCCTGGGCTCGGGGAGCCCACGCTGTTAGTCTCGGGGAGGCCCTGGTGTACGTATGGTAACCCTCCCTCACTGTGGCTGCCGCGGGGCTGTCAGCACCGCCGCCCCCGTGAAGTTTGAGTCTTGAGTCTTGAGGTCAGAATCTTCCATATTAAAAAGGCTGATAGGAAATCTTTCCAACAAAGTGAGATTCCACAATCGTCAAAGTATTTTTTTTTTTTTTTTAATGGCTCAGTGCTACAGCTGTTTCCTGTACTCCCGGTTCCTGAGTCAGGGTGTTATTTTTACTACTTAGTTGATGTGTCCTTTTCACAATTCTTTGTATTTTTTTACAGTAATGGGTTAGAAATTTTATTTGTAAATGAGGGTTGGGACCCCGTTTGGGGAGGAATCAATTTTGTGGGTGTCAGAGTGGTGATCTCCCAGATGACCTTTCTGCCCTCTTTCCTCACTCACTGTGGCTTCCTCAGGGCTCTGCTGTGACGGTCAGCGTTGGGCTGCAAGTACTTACTAAATACCGAAGTTCTTCCCCATTATTTTCCAGAGGAGGGAGAGGGGCCTCTGCCAAGGGAGGCCGGGCCCAGAAAAGCCGTCCCGATTTCCCGGCCCTGTGCGCATGGCTCTGCCAGGTCCAGCGCCCGGCCTAGGTGACGGTCACAGAGGCTCTGTGTCCAACATGATGCTGTCTTAGCTGTGGTTTCCTGATACCTTGCATTTGTGCCCCCACCCCCAATAATGTGCTACATCCAGTAAGATAATTTTTCACTCTTAAAAACATTGACAAAATAGTTTCAGTCAGGAAGCAAGACGAAAGTCATTGCGTAAACACTTCTTTTTTTTAAACTTGGAACGATATCCCCCCCCCCCCCGCCCCCGCCAACTATTTTTAGGATGAAGGAAGTAACCGGCCTCCTGAGCAGAGACTGGGATGCGAGCTTTCCCCCTGGGTCTTGCCCTCCATGGCCCTTCCCCCCTCTGCATCCTTTCCACGGGGACCTGACCAAACCGACTATACTGGCCAGATTGGCACAGTGAGACCCAGCAAAGCCAGAGTAAGAGCTAGATGTGAGGAGGGCCTTGCAAAGTCAACATGTTTATACGGTCGAGAGGGCCGAGTCTGAGAAAATGCATTGCAGACCTCAAGGGAAAAGCGCTGTCACTAAGGAATTTGTTCCCCGGGTGGCTTCTGGACCCGGGTGCGGGGAACTTGACTCAAGACGGTCGTGTGCTCTCTGGGCACGTTTGCTCCCGTGTGGCTCTGAAGTCCTTGTTGACAACCCGCCACGTGATCGAAGACTGTAGACGTGAGCTGAAAGCCAGTGAAAAATGGAATTGGGCACATGTAAAGGGAAGACACTGGAAAAGAGGTGTTTCAGTCTTGATGAGGAACTGGGTGCCGTGGCAGGTGGGACTAGACCTGGAGATGGGGATGACGCTTGGCTTCCAAAGAAAGGGGACGTCTTCAGAGGTGAGGACAAGGGCGGTGGTGGTTTATGGCAGTTGTGCTTGGCATAACTCCAGTGAACTCCAGAATCTCGCAGTCGGCTAAGCATTCTCAGTGGGGGCATTTTTGCCCACTACCTTCAAGGAAACCTCTAGAAACGTTTTCAGTGGTCACAGCATGGGGGAGGGGAATGGTGGTGCTCCTGGCATCCTGGGGGTCTGTGGATGCTGCCAGATGGCCTGCATTGCAGAGGACCGTCCCCACCACAAAGAATGATCTGGAGCCAAGTGCCAGGGCTACCGGGGCGGGGAAGCCAACCCTGAATTCAACACTATATATATGACCGTGTGTGGGACAGAGGCTGGGGGGAGGTGGGTGCCAAGCCAAAGCTCTGTGTCGAGTTCTGTGTTCTGGCACACCCGTGCTTTTCGGGAATCTGTTAGGAAGTAAGTCACATCACATCGCAGGTTGAGAAAGGACGTTTCTGATCTCGCAGCAAGAGCGGGAAACAAAGCACGAGTGAAGGGGCTTGGGGGAAGGAATAGAAACAAGGACAACAGGTGTTGGGGGGGACGGCTCTTAGTTGCCTAACCTCCCCCTCAACCCAAGTAGTTCAGAGTCCCCAGATGCCAGTGCACCTGGAAAGCGTGTTTCTCGACTTTCCCGTCTTCGTTGTATTCATGTGTCACACGCTTGCTCGGTCTTACTTTCGGTAATGTGCGGGGGTCCTTCTTGGGCTCCTGGTGGCCCCGGGGCAGATGACGCGGCTGTGGGGGAAAGTTGTTTTGTGGGCAGCTCGCCCTGCCCTGATGCATCTTTGGGCAGATCAGTGTCTTTCTCTGTCATTCATTTTCTTATTGAAAGAGAGAGAAAATAGAATTTCTTTCTCAGCCTTGAAAGGAGGTAGGGCTGTTATGCTCAGAGCCCTGTATGCTGGTGCCTTCCTCCACGCTGAAGTTGGGAATTGGGTGTGCAAGTGCGGTTACGATGGTTATGACGGTCTCTGGAACTTGCTACCTTCCCTTCCTTATCTCCCCACCCCCCACCGCCCTTAAGTTCAGTTTCAGGGCTGGTCCATATGCATGCATGCGTGTGTATAATTTCCCAAATTAGTGTATGAGAAGGTGGACTATCATCTCTTTCAGTTTACAGTTTTGTGAGTGTGCGCACGCATAGGTTTGTGTAACCAGCACCAAAATGGGGATACAGAGTGAGTTCATCACCCCAAAGGCATCCTCCATTGGACCCCCTCCCTCTCCCCCATCAGCTCTGCTTTCCAGGTTCTCATAATTGCATGTCAGCTCAGCCTCGGATGCCTTTACGGGAACCCCTCCACCCTCCCGGGACCCTCCTCTGTGTTTCTCTCTGATGACACGTGAACTTTACACTTGCACACTTGAGCTTGTGTGTTTGCCTCCGAACAGCAGGGTTTGCTTTGCAGTGTGGGTGTTGTCAAAAGGAAGGAGGAGAAAACCTTACTCTTCTTAATAGACTTTGTAAGGAGCCGTGGAGAAAGGAGGTCAGGTGTCTTGTTGGGGCTGCCAGAGATGTGTTTTTGATGCCAGGTAGTTCTCGCGGCCCAGTGGAGTCGAAATGGGATGTTTTCTGATGCACTTTCGGAGAAACGTTTCCCGAATCTTTCCGCCGTACTCCCTGAGAGACAGTTACCATGTGAAACGTATCAGGTTAGGAAGTCCTGTCTTTGGTTTCAAAAACAGGACCCACACGTGCAGGTGTCGCAGTCTTGCCAGTGGGGCGAAACCACCAGCGCAAGGTATGAACTTGTGTTTGCGTTACTGTGTTGGAGGGAAAAGTGAATTCCTGGGTCTGTTTCCATCTCCTTGTTGGCCTGCAGTTTACTTCGCACCATCATTGCACTTTTTGTGATGTCCTAGGAAATGGCATCTTTTCTACAAGAATCGACTTGGTGTTTTGGCTTTTTGCTACCGTGGTGCCGCCCTGGGTGGCCCCCAGCTTGTGTGATGGTCGTCGAAAATCTGGGTGCGTCTGCCCGAGTCAGAGGGTAGGTGAGCTCATCTTGAGGCTTTTCCTCTGTCTTGTGTGAGGATTTTCATTTCCACAGGCGATGCTGCTGAATTGTTGGTTCAGCTTTTTTTGCCAGTGAAAAATTTAGGGAAACTGGTGAATATTTTTACCACATGCGCGGTATGTGGTACCTTTACCCACCGTTAGAATAGGGCGATACGCGGTATGTGACTTGATACGTTGATTCGATGCATGTTGTGCTTAAACGCAAACACAAAACACACACAGTTGAGCAATTCCGAAGATGTTTTGGGGTGTTCAGGGCCTCATGACCATTTCTGTGAGTACCGGAGTTTCCCGGTCTCATGAGAGCCTGCGAGGGAGGCTAACGCGTCCCAGTGTTTACTCTTGCGACAGCGTCTTCTGAATTCCTCTGACGTTCTGGTTTTTGTTTTTTTCCTTCCCCTACTTGGGTAGATGTTGCCTGGAGGCTTAAAAGAAAAGGAGAGTTTTCTTCACTTGCTTCCCCAGAACCTAGAACCTGTGACCCTAACTAGCCAGCACAGAGCCCGTGCACTTTCTGGACCGTTTGGCACCAGCCCCCAGGGAGAATGCAGACCTTCCCACTTTCTAGAGACCGAAAACTTTGCCGAAGTCCACTGAGAACGAGGTCCCCGCCGTCACCCATGTTGGAGTGAGCTTGGGAGAGCACTGTTCCCTTCTCAGAGCCTGATTCCTTCCTGGGATCAGCCTGCTACCCCGTCGTCATCGGGCCTCAGGGCCCTGGCACGTGAGCTGTTGTTGAGTTCTGCACACGTCTCTGCTTGTTCGGAGATCCCAACAGGTGGAGAGGACGACCCCAGGAAGCTTACTGTCCGTGGTGCCGTTTTCGTTCTTAGGTCAGAAATAACAAATGCTTTAATACAGTGAGGCTGTGTAAGTCATCCTAAGTGGGAGAGCGATTCAGCATACCGGAGCGGCGATTTCTGTTCCGAGGGCAGGGGCTACTTAGTTATGACAAGGTCGGCTTCTGTCTTCTAGTTATCCTTGTGGTTCTGACATCCGTTTGAACATGAGAAATGGGCGAACGGAGCAGCTGTCTTGTCACCGACGGCGTGTCATGCAGAAGTTGGTTGCCCCAGCAGACACGCCTAATGCCTACCATCTATGAAGTTCTGTGTGGCTGCAAAATGGTGATGATAATAATAAAAGTTCCAGGTGGTTGTGCAGTTGTAGGCTGTGTTTGATAAAAACAGCTGAGCTGAAATTTGAGGTCTCTACCATTTGGTGCATTTGGGGAACGGATTAAACTTAGGTCCCTGTCGGAGATTCTCTTTCCAGCACAGTCCTCCTCAGGCACGTAGCGTCCCACACCGCTGCAGTCCCAGCTCGGGGTTGGTAAAGACTCGAGTATTCACAATTACCGACTTGCGAGCCGTGAGTGCCACTTCCTGGCACTGGCGGATCAGTCTGGGAGACCCGGTTTGGTTGAACTTTCAACTCGGTTATGAAAAAGATATCTCATTAGATTTGTACTTCTAAGATGCACGGGTGACCCTTTGCCAGTTTCACCCGTTTCCAGGGATGCTGAAATGCTTTAAAAAGCTTCACCAGAAGAAGCCAACGTTCTAGGTGTACCCAGCTCAGAAGTGGGTGAAAATAAGAATTAATGGTCTCAATGTGTCCAGGGCATGGCGCAATTTATTGTAGACCAGATGAGAACAAGGCAAGAGGCCCTTGGAAATTAGAGTTGCCTTATAAATTTCATGGGACTCTCGGATAAATTTCATGGGCTTCTCAGTACATTTCCTTTAAACCGATAGACTCTGCATTTTGGGCGGTGGGGCAGGGGGAACCAAAGTGCCCGGTGTCAGGTTTTAATTCCCACACTGGTCTCCCAGGGCCATTCCGCGTTCTCTTGCAGGAGCACAGCGAGATTTGTTACAGCAAGGGAAGAAAGGTAAACTGTCCACTTACTCTGTGTCTCATTCTTAGGTCTATTTTTGGGGTTTGTGAAAAATGCCTGTAATGTTCGTCGAGGGTTGTGTTTAGTTAGTAAATAAATTACCTGGGTTGGGGGCACGGGCTGGAAACTTCTTCACTGATGAGGATATGCAACGAAAAGACGTTCAGACATCACCTAATGGGTCCCCAGAAGTAGCAGGTGGAGGGGGCAGTTTTGAAATACGTGAATGCAAGTGGGACAGGGATGTGCTCCCCTTTCCCCTGGCTTCAGCTGCCAATGCCTGTGTGTGTCTGTGCGTGCTGATCTACTGGGTTTTGTGAGTTTGAAAAGCGGGAAAAGTACTGGCGGTGCAGAAGCAGAGGCCAGTAGCTGTGTTGCAGGTGCGTGATGAGGTTTTGGAATGGTGCTGTGCTTGTCACGCCTTTCGTGACACGGCAGTGTTTTCATAATCACTTAATTCTGTTTCTAAATCAGCCGCTTTCATTGATGGTTGCCCTCAGGGCTCCTGAGAAACAGACTGATGGAAGCGATTCAGAGTTCAGAAGACAAGCAGCGGGAGAGGGTGCGCCAATGGGACCGGGGGACCGGTCGTCGTGGGAGTCTTTGCCTTACTTCAGTCTGGCTGTTTATTTGTTGGGTCTTTCTCTGTAGACCTATTTCAGTGGTCGTGGATGTTTTTAAATACATTAAAAAAAAAAACCAAAACGATTTCACAGTAGAGTTTTTGTGTTTTGTTTTGTTTTAAGAGAGGACTACTCAGGGGACGGCTAGGGGGCTCGGTCAGTTAAGTGTCCCACTGTTGGTCTCAGTCTCCAGGTGGTGGGCTTAAAGCCCCTCGCTGGGTTCCACCCTGGACAGGGAACGCACTTAGAGCTAAATAAATAGAATAAAGAGAAAACTCAGTCAATGCTCTATTTGTTATTGGTATTCCAGAGAGCAAATAAATAGAAAAATGAAATCCATGATTCAGACCACATTGTGGTCTGCGGAGGTGAGCATGGGAACTGACCTCCATAAATGTGAGGTCTTTTGTCTGAGCTCATCTGCTGAGAACGGCTCAGGGTTTGGTTTTCATGAGACTCGGAGTCTTTCCAGGATTTCCACGGCAGTCTGTTTGTTTAACTTGAAATGATCGATCCGTTAGCTTCGGTTTTTCTGTCATTTTTTTCGGTGTACACATCAATTTTCCCCCTTGTGAGTATTGAATTTGCAGTGGAACTTTGTACGTAAAACAAAGCCCAGAGATTTGCAAGTGAATTCAGAGGCCTGCAGGTGAACAATTCTTGTTCCTTTCCGCGTGCCCACAGGACACCTAGTGCCAAACGTCATTAACTCGGCAGGATGTAAACAGACATTCATTTGTCTGTTGGTGAATGGAAATGTTTATCTCCTACTTGAAAAGAAAAATCGGTTTCCTTTATGGCAATACAAGACAGCTACTGTAAAGAGGAGAAACAGGAAGAATTTTTTTTTTTTTTTTAAACTGTCGTGTCATGAACCTTCCTCTCTCCTTTCCAGAGATCAATATGTGTGGGTTTCAGTAGTGGATGAGTTAGAATTTGCATCTCTGGGAATGTACTTGATCTGCCCCTCCTCTGCCCCTTGAAGAAGGAAAAGTTACAGCAGGTCATGTCCTTTTAGCCAAATGCCTCTGGCTGGGTCCGGATCATGACCTCATATTGCAACTAGGCCAGGCAGACACACCTGTGAATCACTTCAGTCCTGAACCGGGATCCTCTTCTATTTTTGCTTTTGGGTGAAACACTAATAATTATTCATTTGATTATTTGCCTGCCAAAATTACCCAGCGATGTGTCTCGGAAAATAGCCCTAAAAGGAGACACTTCTTAGAAGCCCACACAAAAGTCGATTCCATTTCCTAAATGCGTCCCTTAGGGAGTAGTCAACGTGCAGATGTCTGTGTATAATTTCTGAGAACGTGAGGCGTACGCAGGTGTTTAAAGCAGGAGTGCCGCGAAACAAGGCCAGTGCTGGAAGCTATCGGAACGTGAAATTTTTGAGTATGCTATTCTTTGAGAGAGAATCTAGAAGCAAATTAGTTTATAGCTTTGTTGAAGTACCGTCTACATAATTTGTATCAGAGAAGCCGGTTCCTTTTCCTTAGGAAGACTGGGCTATTAAAATTAACTATCTTCATTTTTCCACAGAAATAAAAAAAAAATCAATTGTGGTTCAAATAATTGTATGTGAAGCTTTGTAATTGGAAATTTGATGTTAGCGAAATTCTATAACCTTGGTTAATTACATTCGTATACTCAACCTAAATATAGGATAAGATTAGCTCATGGAAGTATTTCATTTTTATCTCTGGCAGTACGGTGAGCATTCGTGTAATAGTTCCTAGTTTCGTTTTGTAATTTTTATTTTTATTTTTTTTAATGATCCTGGACATGTTTTCCGTAAAGTTACTTGAAATGAGGCTGTGTGTTTTTTATTTCCCGGTTCTTGTTTGACTATAACATGGCACACAGAATAAGCTGTCCTTTGTGAATTTTGATTTTCTTCGTGGCCTCTGTGTTCCGTGCCTGGCACGATGCAGGGACAAGCCAGGGGTCCCATTTTTTTGGCCTGACGTTTGCCTTCGGGGACGTTTGGGGGAGACTGGCTATCACAGAGCCCATGTTCAGCCTCGTCTGTTTGCTGTCCTGCTTGCTTTTCCAGCGAATGTTGTGTCTTTGGACAACAAGTGTGTTTTTCGGTGTGGGTTTCTGATGGCCCTGACGTCTGGTGGCGTGGAATTTCTCCGTTCACACCACTGGGTCGGGCAGTTGGCAGGGTTCCGCCGTACTTAGTTCACGGGATTGAGTTGGACACATTGTAGACCCAGGTGGGTTGCCGCGAGCTATGGTTACTCTGTTTGGCTTGGGTTTGCCTTTGGTGTTTGCTTTGCCTTTCAATTTGCTGCAGATGCCCGCTTGCGGTGGTGTTTAATTTAATACGGAACTCTAAATCTGACTTACCAAGTTGATTTTCTGAAACCACTTTATTGCGGTATAAATTACATACCATAAAAAGCACCCATTTTAAGCGTACGACTCAATGATTTTTAGTAAATTTACGGAGTCGTGCAGCTATCGTCATAATCGATTTTCATTCCTCAATACGGTCATTCGTGTCCATTTGCCATCAATCCTGGCTCCTGCCTCCCAGCCCCCCGCAGCCTTTGAATCTCCTTTCTGTCTCTGCAGATTTCCCTTTTCTCAGAACAAGTACTTCTGTGCGAGGTTGAGCTCACCGGGTGGTGGGTGCTGAGGCCGGATTTAGTGGGCTTCCCTGCCCTTCCCCGGAGGAGGGAGAAGCGGAAGGAAGCGAGATCATAGGCGTCCTGCCTCCGTTCCCCCCTCTGCATGGTCAGGGTGCTGATGGAATTTTTGCAGCTTCTCAGGTACTGCCGTTTGGGACGTAGTTGGCTCAGAAAGGGCCCATTGGGATGGGGGACCTCTCTGGTGATGGGCTCGGTCCCCGGAGAACCCAGCCCACGACCACAGGGCAGAACCTCATCTTCCTTCCCGCATGACCCTCCTGTTGGTTTCATGGCCTTGACTGTGAGGAGGCTCTGAGGGAAGTGCGAGCTTGGCTCCGGACGTCCCTTAGCTCCATCTTCCTCTACCAGGGACAGTTTAGCTTCTTGGGGACGCTGAGCGGTGTCTGGAGACCCTTCTGCTGGTTACAGGTGGGGACGAGGTGCCCTGGTGGGGAGAGGCCTGACGTGCTCTCATATGTCCTACGAGCCACAGGTTGTCCCCCTGAACCGGTAAGAGTTCCCCAGCCCAAGAGCTGAGAGTGTGGAGGCCAAGAAAGCCTGCCTCCGTGGCTTTAACTCTGGGGGGGTTTCACACGTGGTGCTTATTAGGTCCTCACTAAAGTCTTGGGGACGTTGAAGGAGTAAAGGTACCCGAGGCTTACGGATGGGGCAGAGGTGTCATTCAGTCTCCGTGCACTCCAGGGAAATGGGGATTTTTTTTTTTTTTTTTAAAGATTTTATTTATTTATTTGACAGAGATCACAAGTAGGCAGAGACAGACAGAGGTAGAGAGGCGGGGAAGCAGGCTTTCCGCAGAGCAGAGAGCCTGATGTGGGGCTTGATCCCAGGACTCTGGGATCATGACCTGAGCCGAAGGCAGAGGCTTTAACCCTCTGAGCCACCCAGGCGCCCCGAAATGGGGATTTTTTAAGGGAAAGGGTAAATGAGAGTCTTGGAGTTAAGTTTCGAGGGAAATGACGTTCAGTCCCTTCAGAAGGGTTCACAAAGACGGACATCGCAGTGTGGACTGAGGAATCTGGAGCCACCCTCTGGCTTGGATCTGGGACTCACACTCCACCTTTGTGTTTCCCTAAGAACCGAGACAAGATCGAGACCCTGCCCAAGGGCTCTGAAAATTCTCCCTGCGCAAAGGGGAGGGCTGCTTCCGGCAGTCACCCTGTCGCGGAAGGCATTTCTGGACTGGCTCTGGGCCTCTGCCTGTGGGCCTCGTGGTTCCTGTTGGTTTCTCGAGGATTTTCCGTCGCTCCCCCGACACGGACACGGCTCTCGTCCCTCGCCCTGCGCCAGCACCCTCCCCTTCTCGTTTCCTTGGGCCCACGTGCCCCGGAGTCCCTTGCCTGGGCGTCTGTCCTGTTCACCTGTGTCCTCTGTCTCGCACCTGGCTGCCACAGCTTCCCCTTCCCTCTGGTCTGTGCCCGGTGGGGCCTCTTCCTCCCCACTGCCCCCAGCCCGCAGTCCTTGGCGCCTTCCAGGGTGCAGGATCTCCTCCTGACATCCCCTTTCTGGGTGTTTTGTTGTTTTGCCTGTTCTGAGCTCAGGGTCCCTGCCCCCCCCCCCCGCCCCGCCCCAAACATGGTGCTATGCTGATTTCCAGGAATTCCGGCACCGCAGACTCCAGCTTCTGCCTCCTCTTCTCCCAGAATGATCAGGAGGCACTGGTGAGCGTGGCAGGGTAGACCCGCCTGGAGCAGGATAGAGCTGCCCCCGAGCATGTGTGGCCGTCCACTCGTGAACGTGTAGTCTTGCGTTTCTATACAGGCGGTGACCTGTTGTCCTTCGCTGCGTCTGCCCCCTTTCTTCTTACGGATGGAGTCACGGCAGCCGCAGTGCAGTAAATGAGGCCTACCTACACGGCGCCTTTAATCCGGTTTTTCGTTATCTCGCTCGAGGTGCTGGTTTCACGGACCCACTGCTGGGTCATCTACCCTCTCTGTCTCCTTACAGGTGTCGGAACAAATATTTCTGTGGCTTTCCCCATTTCTTAGTGTCTTGCTGGGATCTCTGCCTCCCAGGTCGCGCGTGGGTTGGCTTTCTATGACTACATCTGGTGGTTTGCGTTTTCTAGAATTTCATGTCCGTGAAACCACACGATATGAGCCCGTGACTTTGCCTGACGTGTTCCACTTGGCCTAATGACTTGGGGGTTCCCCAGTGTTGTGGCCCGTATCACGAATTCATGCCTTCGGGTACTCGGGTGGGAATCTCGGGGGGGTGTGGACGCACCACGGTTCTGCTTATCCATTCGCCAGCTGCTGGGCATTTGGGGGGCTGATGTTTCTTTGGCCCGTGAGAATGAAGCCGCCGTAAATGTTTTTGTCGCCCTACGAGGGGTTCTCAGAGTTCGCCGGGTGGTGGAACCCTGTGGAGAGCTTGTGAAAACATGGGTTGCTGGGCCCCATCTGCACACCTTGTGACGGGGTCGGTGGGGATGGAGCCCGAGAACACTGCCTTTCTAGCAAGTTCCCAGCCGCCGGAGTTCGACCACGCACGTGCTGCCAGCCGCTGCCTCAGGGGTCGTCTTCAGACACTTTGGTTCTTCCTGGATTGTTCTTTGTTCCAGATATTGGACTGTTCCTGTCCTGTAATGGCGCTTGTGGTTTTAATCACCAGGCTTTCCATTTCTGTGTGGTTGTTGGTATCTGTGTTTCCCTCTTGGCTCCTGGCTTTTACCTCCTTCTGTCCAAGGTAACTAATAGGAAGAAAAACTCAGGGTTGCTGGGCTGGGGTGCTTATGTCTCCTCAATGCCAGCCACGAGAGCCTTGTCTGTCCGCGGGGTCTGCCCTTACTGGACTCTTTGGTGACGTGACTGATGCCTTCTTATCTTCTGAGGACACGGCGCGGTGTTGTGGTCAGCACCCAGCCACGTGAGGCTGGCGTGGACCCAGGCACTGTGCCCGGGCCCCCCTGGTGCTGCTGTCCCCTGGGACCTTGGGGCGAAGCAAGCCTCACCTGCCTTTCCTCTCCCAGGGCACCCAGATTTGGCCCTTCTGCATCCCACCCCTTCTCACTGAAAGCCACCAGCCCCACACCAGTAACCCTATTTTATTTTCGGTGTGTATTGTATTTTTAATTTCCCATTCCGGAGTCTGATCTGAAGTCACTAATTCGGAGTAGCTAGATGTCATCAGTAGGTGTTCACTACCACAGCCGGTGCTCGTGTTATAGTAAAACAATTTTTGTGGAGGTGGTGGGGGGAGATTCTTGCTTTGTTTTGGAAAGCAGCTTCAGATGACTGCAGAGTCTTTTTCTGGGAGGCATCTTTCTGTCCTTGCTCCCGGAGCCCGGGTCTTTCTCTGCCCCCGAATCTGTCCATCCCGTGTCGTCTCGGGTCCTGGCTTCACACCTTTGACGGCTGACCTTAGCCCACCGTCTGAGAATCTTGACCCAGGACCTGTCGTGGACTGGATTCCAGACTGCTTAAGGAGGCTCATCTCACTGGGATGCTCACAGCTTTTAAACAGTTTTCTGTGACTCGTCATCATGAGCTCATGTCTTAGTTTCTTCTTTTTCTTTTTTTTCTTCTTCTTCTTCTTTCTCTTCCTCCTCCGCTTTTTCTTCTTCCACTTCACATGCTAGCTTTACGGAGCTGTAATTCACATCCTGTGGCGCTGACTCCCTTCGGGGGTGTATGTCAGGGCTTTCCTGGCATAGACAAGGTTGGGCACCCAGCGCCGCTGCCTGATTCCACAACATCTTCATCTCCTCCAAAGAAACCACCTGCCCGCTCCGCCGTCACTCCCTGTATCCCCACACTCTCAGCCCCAGCCTCTGGCTGCCTCTCATCTCTGTCTCTGGGCTTACGTGTTCCGGACACTTCCTTTAAGTGGAATCCTGCGATCCGCGGTCTTTGATGTCCAGCACCTTTCCCTTCGGGTTTTTGAGGTCCCTCTAGGCTGTGGCACCTCCCGTGCACTCTCTCAGTACACGTGGGTAGCCCGGGATGGGGGTGTGGGCTTGAGCTGGAAGAACATGAGAGCTGAGTGAACCAGAGATGCCCCCATCTCTGACTGCACGCGAAGTGGAGAAGGGTTCACCGTCTCTTTCCACTCCAGCTTCCAGCCTGGCATAAACCGTAATCGTCTTCCTTCTCTTTGTCTTGCGTTCTTCCCTCTTGCCCCGTAAAGACGAGCATAGCAGACAGTTGTGGTTGATGAACGTGGCTCCCGCTGACCTCTCCGTCGGGCCGCCTAGCTGGGTGGGGTTTTCGCAAGAACTTTCTTGGGATAAAGCGTAGGAAGCTTAAATTTTCCAAGGGTGTGGCGTGCGGTTCCTTCCAGCTCTGAACTCATGGGATTCCATCCAGCCGGACTTTGGCTTCTTTCTAGAGCCTCCCCGAAGCCACAACCCTGACTTAGACCCTCATGGAATTGTCGACTTGTTGGCTTTCCTGAGCTCGCAGACTCTGTGCAGGACGATCGTTACCATGCCGGGTCGAGCGGGAGACTGTGGAGGCTGGTTTTTCTCAACCATCCACGGGCCACCGCGTTCCGGGTTACACGTCCCTCCAGCGGAGAGCCTCCGGGGAGGGCCACGTGTGTTTTCTGGTGGGTCTGCTTTTAACCGACTGTCGTAGTTTCTTGCTGCCGCGGTGACAGAAAAGCACCGGCTTGGTGGCTCGAAGGACACAAACGTACCATCTTAACAGTTGGAGAGGTGTGAGAAGCCTGACCGGACTCTCGCTGTGTGAGGATGAAGATGTTGACAGGCCCGCGTGCTTTTCCAGAAGCCCTCGAGAAGGTCCATTTCCTTGGCCCTCCAGCTTCTGGAGGCCACCTGCGCTCCCTGGCTGGGGCGTCTTCATCGTCCAAGCCACGGAGCAGAGCGGCGTCTCTGTGTTCTTCCATAGTTACATCCCCCTCTCGCCACGGCGTGGGCAGGTTCTCCACGTCAGCGACCCTGGGCCACCTGGGTCATCCAGGCTTGCCTCCCCGTGTGTCCCAAGGTCCTCCGTTTGACCACATCTGCAAGGCTCTTTTTCCGTGCCAGACGCGTCACGGGGTAGGGTGTGGTCCTCCGTCTCCCCACTTCGCGGATGCCGATGGTTTCTGTCTGTTTTTCCTCTGAAGCCCGCAGGGGTCACGTGCTTGTTCCGCACTTGCTGTCTGTGTCTCGACAAACGGGGAAGCGCGAAACTGCTTGCCTGCGGCCACTCGCTCAGCCTTGGTTTCCCTTAGAGCACGAGGAGGGGTTGTTTCCCATCTTGGAAGAGCACCCGGATTGTGGGAGCAGCTTGGGGACAAGCTCGTAGGTTGGCCGTTGGATCCCTAGGGCATGTTGTCGTGGTGATTCTTTGGGTCCGTGTTAGAGCTACCTGGACGGGGGTGGGGGGGTATTCTTAGGCCCCCAGGGAACATCTGGCAGTGTCTGCGGGCGTGCTGGGCTGTGGAGAGTGACTAGGGGACAGGGTGCTCCTGGCACCCAGTGGGTGGAGGCCAGCGATGGGGCCACACCACGTGGTAATGAACAAGACCGCTCCCTGCTAGGCATCGTGTGCCCTGGGCCCGGATGGTCCACGTTCAGAGCACAGACGGGTGCCTTCTAGGCGATTCTCCTGTACTGGGGAGGTTGCGGACCTTGTCTTGCAGGACTGTCCCCACCAGGAAGGGGAGTTGGCAATCCTTCTCCTAGAAAGACCTCCCCGGGAGCAGAAGTGCCGTGTTTGAGGTCCCACCGACGGCTGTGCAGCAGCAGAGGAAGGCTCACGGGTCTCCGCTGGGTCTCTGTGATATCCGTGACGTTGGACCATTTGCTTCGTACCGTATTCATGCTTTAGGTTGTATTAATTCTTTACTGTTGCGCAGCTCATAAAACGGACCGTTTATTTGGTGTTGAAAAATCTGTTTTTTATTAGGAGATTTCCATTGTGAGCTTAGTGGTTTTTTTTTTTGTTTTGTTTTTTTGTTTTTTTGTCCTGGTGGCCCTTTCTCAACTCTTTCTGTTGCGTATTTTCTTTTTCCTCACCAGCAAGACTGCCAAGTTCTTGACAGCAAAGATGGGGCCTTCAGTGTCTTTTTTGTTGTGCACAGTAGTGACGTATGATAATTACTGGTCAGCTGCCAGTGGTATCCATTGCGATGCAAGTGACATTCTGCGGTTCTGGGCCATTTATCAAGTTTCCACAGGCTAGCCTTTTATACCTTGCTATAAATCCTGTCTCCAGTGCACAGGGGCCCACTGTTGGCATGTGGGTCTTTGCTCACTGTGCGGCAGAAAGAACGCTTGGACCTCATTAACAGGAGGTGGCGTGTCATTGAGAAGCGGACTGCCTCATTCTTCCTCCTACACTCGCGTTGCTTTTATTTTGGTGACGGAAATGTGGAAGGTGTGAAAAGAAATCGGGGATTGCTGGCAGGATAACCGAAGCGTGAGGTCGTGAGTTGAAGCTTCTCGGCTTCTCACCTCCATTGTGCACAGCGAGCGCAAATACATATTTTCTTTGGAAAAGCCAGTTGGGGAAGGATTTGGTGTGCAGGGTGCTGGGATCATGTAGAATTTGCCATGACCTGATCAACTAGGTATCACCCCTTGGGGTACCAGCAAGTTACGGGCGTGATCAGAGTGGTTCTGTTGGTGTGTATCAGCGGTGCGGTGGTCGGGAAGGTGGGTCTTTTGTTCTTCCTGATTCCCTGCGTGGGAAGAGGCCTTTCCTAGCTCGTGGGGGGGGCACAGAGAGGGTCAGGGCCCATTACGGCTGGTCCGTCCTCTAGTTGATGTTTTTTATTTTTATTTTTAAAATTTATTTTTTAAAGATTTCTTTGAGAGAGAGCAGGAGGGCCAGAGGGAGACGGACATCCAGCAGACTCCCACCTGAGTCTAGAGCTCGACGCGGGGCTCGACCTCACGCCGCCACGATCAGGACCTGAGCTGAAACCAGCAGTTGGAATCTCAACCCACTGAGCCACCCAGCGCCCCTTCTTTTTAAAGACTGAAATAGAATTGACAGCGTTGTGTGTGTTTCAGGCGTAGGACGTCATGGTTTATGTCCGTACTGTGAAATGCTCACCATGATAAAGGATTGTCATGCATCACCCCACAGTTACAAGTTTCTTTTTTCTGGTGTTGAGAGCGTCTGGGATGAATCGCATCCGGATACAGCACACGATGCTGCTGTCTGTCGTGGCTGTGCTTGCGTCCTGTCCCCGGGCCTACGCGTCTCACGGCCGGGAGTTTGCGCCTTCCGCCGCCCTTCACCGTTTTCCTGCCCTCCCTCCCACCCCTCATCCTGTGAGTGTCCGATGCTTCCGTGTTTGACCTCTTCTTGTTGCCTTGCCTCTCCTCTCCTGGACCGCTGGGGCACCAGGTCGCCGTGTCTGACAAGCAGATGACCTAGACCTGCACGTGCAGTCGGAGAGGAGGTGAAAGAAGAAGTACGTGAACGGCCTCGGGAGGGGGGCTTGGCTTCGTTAAAAAGTGTGAAAGACCCTTAACGGCCACATTGTGAGTCCCCTGTTGTTACGCCTCTGCTCTTGGTCATTTCCACCTGTGCTTTTGCCTAAATTGAAATTTCCAGGGGCGCCTGGGAGGCTCAGTGGGTTAAGCGTCTGCCTTCGGCGCGGGTCATGATCCCGGGGTCCTGGGTTCGAGTCCTGCCCCGGGCTCCTTGCTCGGCGAGCGTCTGCTTCTCCCTCTGTCCTCTGCTCATATGTCTTTCTGTCTCCCTGTCTCTCTGTCAATAAATAAATAAAATCTTTAAAACAAAACAAAATTTCCATTAAAACGAGCCGACCTCTTGAGAGTTGAAATTTAGCTGTTAGAAAAGCTGTGTCGGTTTTGGGGAAAGGCACCCCCCACTGCGAGAGGCCTGACCCTCTTCGAGACACCGGAACCTCACTTGTGCTGAAAGAGTGTGGCTGGCGGGAGTGTTGGGGGGAAACGGACCTTCTCTTTCCTGTCTTCGTGCCTGCATCAAGACATCTTGGGTGTCGATTCCTGTTGCGCACCCAGCAGAAGAGGCTCCTTGAGGTGGGACGGGGAGAGTGGAGTGTAGCTGAGGTTGGGAGACGGGGGTTGTGTGTGTGCACCTGTGTGCGCGCGCACGCTTGCACGTGGGTATGACAGGGAGAAAGGAACACAGTGACAAAGCTGTTGGGAGTGCAGGGAATCCGTTAGAAGACACACTTTCGAGGATAAACAGTGAAATTCTGGCAGTAGTCTGGGTTCCTGACCCACGATTCAGACCGCGTGTGATCGAGGGAGGTTCCCCTGGTCATTGACCCCCTTCCTGCTGCTTATCGGGGCCACAGGGCAGTGTCTGGGTTTCTCCTTCCACAGTGCTCTGTGGAGATGGTATTTTCCCCTTGCTTCCTGTGTTTTGAAGGAACCAGGAACCGATAGGATCCGATAAGCTACCTCCAGGTCCCTTTGCTGGCCCTGTCCTTTCCCCCTGGTGAGATGTCCACGGTTCTGGTGCCGGCTGTGAGTTCTCGCAGTGTTCCCGTCCTCGCAGCCTACCTGCGCAGTGTGTACGCTGGGAAGTGGCTTCTGCAGCCAGGTTGACTCTCCTGTGTGGAGACGGGGGTGATGGGAGCTGTGAGAGTCAGTCCCAGACTTTGTCCATGGTTTATTGTATTGAATCCAAGAAGAAACACATAGTTGTGGATTCTAGAAGTTTTCTTATGCAGTAGGCAGAGTAATGTTTCCCTGGGAAGAGCCCCCACATGGGAACAGAATTACTGCATTTTAGGCCTACTGTGGTCATTCAGCAGCGGCATGACACTATTATCCCCAGGAAGGTAAAGGAATCGTCACATTGTCCGTGCCAATGGAGGGCTCGGGCCACGTGCCCCTGAGTGTTCACGGGCCATCGTTGGAATTAGTGAAATTGTAGGTCATTGCTCTGCCGCTCATGGTCAAAATTGCTTATGGAGGAACCCAGTGGTTGGAAAGCCGTCTTCAGGATCTTCTGGTCCCCTGATCAGGAGTGCTCCGTAATAATGACCTTTACTGGAACTTGTGCAGACCGGACTGCCTTGAGCAGGAGCCGGGAAAGGCTTGCCTTCCAGCAAGTTGCGTCTTGGTAGGGCTAACACTGAGGTCTGACAGCACTTCTTCTTGATGCTCTGGCTGAGCAGATGTGACAGAATTAAAGACTGCTTTGGACTTTCCGAGAAAATAAAAAATCAGGCACGTTGTAGAAGTAAGGAAGAGACGGTTACCTTTTCCCATCATCTGCTGTTGGGAACACACAGAAGCTTGTCCCGTGGTGGCAGACATGACACAGGAGGGACTTTCTTCCTTTTGTCAACGACATGTTTTTCTGGGAGCGAGTGCCGTAGATCACGGACGACATCAGCAGCTGATGGATGCCGGCTCCCAAAAAGTCCTTGGAGAGTCCGCTCAGGGACCCTTCAACTTTCAGAGGAGGAAGAAGTGCGAAACAAACAAACAAAAAATAGTGAATTTTTTTGTATTTAAACGTTTAGCTCGAGAGTCTTTATTGAATGTTGGTAATCTTTTGCCAACGTACGTGGGCTTTGGTACGTTTTAGGAGGATCCTTTCCTGCTTGATGTGCTTCGTTCTTTCAGAATTGAGGTCACGATGGTTCTCCGGGCAAGGGCGGGTGTTCAGGGGTGGGCACCTGCTGTGACAGGTGGGCTCGAGAGACATCAGCCAGCAGAGGGACAGCGTTTGTGCCCGTGCTCTGTCATCTCATTCTCTTTGGCTCTGGCTTTTTCCTTCCATAGCTGCCTTCGGTGTTCCTGTGAACCGTGTCTCACTTCTGCGGGGGCTACGGCCGGGTTCGCTTCGCCAGCTCTTGTGTGTGGAGAGGCCAGAGGAGGGAGGAGTGGGGACCAGGGGAAAAGGCGAGCAGGGGACATCCCATGTGTCACAGAGTGAGGTCTGTGCAGTGGGAAAATACGGTCGGATGGTGTGAGGTTGGTTTTCGGTGGAACGGAGAGGACGCCGGCAGCTCTATCTTGATGCCACGTGTGGATCAGGGAGATGCTCCTTAGTCATGGTAGTTCTCCGAAGCTACTGGAACTCTCTAGAAGCTTTTTCTTTGCCTTAAACATTTTCTTTGTTTGACAGAGACACAGTGAGAGACGGAACACAGGCAGAGGGAGTGGGGGAACTATGCACAGAAAGGTGAAAAACTTGGGCACTAACTACGCCCTTGTTGACCGTTGGGGTTGAAATGAGGTCGAACTTTGCCTTGTTTGCCCTCCGATGGACACATGTGTCCCTGGGGGGACCTTCTCCCCCACTCGTGAGTGTCCTCGCGCGACCGTGAAGTACCGTGGGTATTGATTTCGGGGCTACAGATAAATTGTACAGATAAATCGTGTGAAGATACACATCGTATATATCCTTGTGCCTTGCAGCCACACAGAAACGTATTCATACTCGGAGTGAGATTTTCACAGCCCGAAAGCCATGAGCGTGTCACACCGTGTCTCTTCTGTCCTCTGGAGATGGACTTGGAGCTGCCGGTGTTGTAACAGACGTTCCAGAAGGCACGGGAAAGGCCTATGGCGGGGAGGGGGCGGGCGGAAGGATGGAGTAGAAAGGGTCCGGAGCGCAAAGCCTGTGTGATGCAGTTTGGACCAGCCCCGCCGCTCCAGAACACAGACGCCCCTTAGTTGGAGAGAAACGGCCTCGCTCAGTCGGGGGTGGGGTGGGGAGAGGGGCAGCGCCTGAGAAGAGCAAAGCCCCGGTGGACTGGCGGAGTCTTGCATGAAAGGAGATACGAGGTTTGCGTTTCTGTAGTTTCAACAATCCCATTTCCACGTTTATTCCCACAGTTACTCCGAAACCAAACTTTTGTCGTCAGTTTTGTGTGTAAGCAATTATTTTGCGTCCATGTGAGGTGGAGCCGAACAATATTGCTGTTTTTGAGCAAAAGTTGTCCAGGATTGGCGTGTCTATTGGGATAGCTCAGTAGAGTCTTTGTAAGGTGTGACGACGCTGTTCGAAAGAATGGGACACGGATGTCGTACAGGAGTGGGAGACGCCGGCGTGCCTCGTCTGAACCATGATTCCATCCCCAGGGAACCCCAGTCACTGGCTTCAGGGCCTCCTGATGACTCTTGGTGGGTTTCATCAGAACGACCCCTTCCTCCACCTTACGAGGGAAGTGAGGCGTTACAAAACCCATGGGGTCCGTGAGAAGTGCTATGGGTGTGTATTTAAGATGGTCGTAGTCTGGGACCATGAGGTCCTTTCTGGGCAGCCCCCTCCTTTTCCTTCAGGTTTTGTGGGTGTTGAACTGTGATGTCCCATATTAAATTGTCGTTACTGAACAGATGTTCTAAGGACGGACAACGAGCGCTTACAACAGCCCCTTTGGAAGTGATGGGAATATTAGATACCGTTTGGTTGAACATGTCACTTAGCAGGGTATGAAGTAAAAAGCTTCTCGAGTTGGTCTTAAAACCAAGTAGATACGGTTCATCTCATCAGAAATACCCAACTGATCAAGGATGAGTGGTTTCCAATGGTGATGAAGTCTATTTTAAAAAATTGGAAGGGAAGGGCTTTGTTATCTGCTGTTGGTAGAGAGAAGTTCTGGAAGCACGCGGATCGTTTTCTGTTTCAGGGGACACACATTGCGAGGCCCATTCCTGGAAAAGCATTAGGTCCAGGCCTTCTGGCAGTGACCAGCAGGAACGCACACGCCTGTGGTTGGACAAGGTGCGGGTTGCTGACCTCCCGCAGCGAGGGGGCCGTGGGGTATCTTGGTAAGAGCGTGTTAGAAAGAACTTAAAAGATCTGGTCTTGTGTGCAGTGATTCTGGGTGGGGTTGACGGAGTCAGACCTTGTCTAATGTTGGTCGTCTCTGAAATGGTTAATGTTCCCGCGGGAGGATGCCCCAACCTAGCCGCTCTTCTCGTTGAGTTCATACATATGGGATTGATGGCATGGGTGGGGGATGGAATGGAGGTGTGCTTAACCGTGAGACACGCACAAAGAACTATCCCGAAAGGACTTCTTAATGATCACTCATTTCTAAAACCGTGCTTGGTAGCCGCTGGGTGTGGTCCCGCCGTCTTCTGTACGTCCCGGTGCTGCAGGACGACCGCGTTACTTCCTACAGGACCCTGTTGGCCAGCGAGCTGGAGCGGGATTCAGGATTATCGGAACCTCATGGATGGCGGTGGGGCGCGATGGCCCTGCTCTGCGGTCCAGGTTTCAGAGCGTGAGATGTATTATTTTTGGGTGGTCTCGTGAGTGCTCTTTTCCTAATTTCATTCCCACATTGTTCGTTTCTCGTATTTGCAGAATATTACATTTTAATGCAGTACAAGACCCTTTTTCTTCAGAGTTACAGGAAGAGGTTTTTCTGGTTCACTGCCTTTGTTCGTTGCAATTAGTTTTTATCGACTAGGAGGACCTTTACAGGGCTCATTTATGTCCCCTGGGTGGTTATTTTTTCTTCTGAGCACCAGGAGGGTGCCTCCGTAGCAGAGACGATGTGAGGCTTTCAACAATCAGTTTATTTCGGTTAATCATAGACTCACAAGATGTTGGAAAAACAGGGAAATGTTGTGTGTGTCATCACCCTGCTTCCCCCAACGGTGGCATCTTCTTTGACCATAGGACACTCTCAGAAGCAGGATATCAACCTGGCACAACCCACTACCCTCGTCCTCAGTCCTTACGGGGGTTCACCAGGGTTCGCGCGGAGGCACCGGAGAGTTAACCTTTTAAAGATAAGTGATAGCGGACGGGGTTGGAATCATGACTCGGGGCTCTAAGTACCCACTAAAGGTCACGTTGACTCTGATGATGGCCCATGTGGATGGGACTGGTGACAGCACTCCAGGAAGGCAGGAGAGGCTTCTGGTGCTGAAAAGCCAGGTGGTGGGCTGCCCACGCTGGGCATAGGGCACCCTCCCTTTCGGTTTTGGGACTGTAATTAGACCAGCCATTTCCCCTTTACGCTCCAGGGAGACGGATGTGGAATATTAAATTTTAATGCCGTAGAAGACCCTCTTTCTTGCTAGCTCCAGCAGGAGGTTGTTATTGTGGGGAAGGAGACAACGCAGCGTGTCACACGCGTCACAGCGTGGACTCCTTGGCCCTGGATTCACTGCTGAGTTCACAGAGTCCTTACTTTGTAAAGGGATGGCGTGGCATCCCGTCCCCACTTCGTGACGGCAGTGCCGTGTTGGGTTATCCGCTGCTTTGGGACCTCACTTCGGAATGCCTATTTCCCTGTGCTCGCGCGGGTTGCCGCTGGTCTTGCTGGGAGAGTGGAGCCGCCCACTGACCGCATAGTGGACCGCTGTCTCCGTGATGTGGAACGTGGCGGGCTGGCTTCCCTTCCTGCCCCTCGTGCTGTGAAGGCAGCGCGATTGGAGGTGGTCACTGACAGGGGTCGAGCGTCCCTGAGTTGAGTAACTGTCCATGAAGTGGGGGCAGGTGCACTTTATCTCCAAGAGTCCCAGGACGGCAAGCCCCCCTTCCAGGGTTTGGACGCAGGCTGGTCAAGAATTCAGCCCAGTAGCCCTCGGTGTGAGGCTGCAGTGGCTCTCCTGAGTGCGGCACGCCAGGGGGCTTGCGGAAGAGCCTTTGTGGTGGGCGGACCCCTGAGCCAGGCTGGTTTACCGGCTCGCACCAGTGACAGGGGAGTCCCCGTCTCTCTGCCTCTGCTCCCTGCTGGTGTGCTCTCTCTCTCAAATCAGTTTTAAAAAAAAAAAGACCAATCTGTTGAAAGAAGGTGGATTAGTGGTTGCCTAGGACTGGGGGTTGGGGTGGCGCCTGGTGTGGTCGCTCCCAGAGGGGGTGTAGGGCTCCTTCTGGGGACAGCGAGTGTGTTCTAGGACAACTTCCCGGAGGTGGTTGCTCGAAGCCCGGGATCTCCTCAAAGCCGCTGAATCGTGCGCTTCCTGTGAGGGGATTGCAAGGAGCATGAGTCCTGTCTCAACAAAACGGGGGAGGAGGTTTTTGTCCTCTGCTTTTGAACTTGTGACAGTACCCTTCAAACACCCGCTGTGGTCTGCTATGGCCGGAGCTCATTCTCGTGCACGGACGCAGTGTAGCTTTCAGCGTGGAGAGAACGTGGTGTTCAGTGACCGGTTCCCGGAGGTGTGTCCCCGTGTCTCGTGTCCGCACCGGCATGCTCCGGAGCCGGCTGTCCACGGGGAGCGGTGAAGACGTGGCCGGTCGCAGAGAACACGGGGCCGTCCTCTCTGTGTTGGTTCAGTCCACTTTCCTGCTCTCCGCCCGGCCACCTCCCACAAACCAACAAACTGGCAAGAAACAGAAGGCAGGACACCCGTGGAGCACGGCTGAGGGTGCCCCCGCTTCTGAGAGGAGCAGAGCGTGTACGGGAGGGAAGGTGGACCCGCGCTCAGCCCCCACCCTTTCCTGACAGCCAGTGTTTGGGTGGACCTGGCCGCAGGCAGACCCCGTGAGGCCTCGATGGGATGGACCAGAGTGCGGAAAAAACTTGAAAAATCTAGTACCTCGGATCACCCTGAGGATCTTTGGTGACACAGTCGCAGGTGGTTTAGGAAGAATGCCGAGGACATCGGCCGCAGACGTGCTTCCCGAGCGATAACCTCTGTGTTGCTGTCCGTGAGTCTGGTTGGAAACGGTCAGAGGCCGCTGGTCCCGAGCACGGCAAACCGTTTCTCCGTCCGTACCCGGAGCTAAACACGCAGCACGCTTCTGGGGAAAGTCTGTTCCTAAAACAAGCTTCCATACCCTGGTGGTCACTTAATGGTTTCCTCCCGGTCCGCGCCGGTGCCGAGAGCTCTGTCGCATGGGCTCTGCTTCTGCTGAGAAGGCAGTGACGGCCGTTGCCGATCTGGTTAAATGACAACTTTCCGGGGTTGAGTCTCCTGGAGAAAGGTGGCATCGCAGCGGTCTTCGGTGTTGCGGGACCTGCGTGGGAACACAGTTGGGCCGTGAGCCGGAAACACTACGGACCGTGGCGAGGGCGGGCGGAAGCAGAGGGGCCGGGGATGGAGATGCCGGCTGCGGAGCGTGGGGAGGAAGGGTCCGCTGCCCTTGGCGGTGTCTGAGTCCAATTTGTGGGAGGCGATTTCTTGGTGACTTCCTGCGCCGAAACCCACGTGGCCTGTCCTGCCTCTGACGTCCACTGTCTCAGCTGTGGCTTGGTCCACGTGTCCTGCTGCATTCCCAGCGCCGGGGGCCGTCCACGGGTGGACACCTGGGTCTGAACTTCAGGGCGGGAGGAGGAATGTCTGGGAGCCCTGAGGGGAGCCCAGGGGAGCCCCTGGCCCGTCCGTGTTTCGGGGTCTGCCCTCCACGGGGCCGTGACCTCGACACTGTACACACTTCCCGCAGGAGGGATGCAGAGGGTTGGAAAGACTCTCTGTGGTCCATTTGGGGAAGCTGAGCCCAGGGCGCTGCGGTCCTGGTCTGCAGCTCTGAGCGGGGGAGCGGCGGCGGGCGGTGGCAGGCCGGGCGGGGCGCGGTGGTTTCAGAGCCCGTGTTCTCTGCGGGGCGCCCCTGCATTTCCACACCCTGGAGGGTTTCCCCTGATTCCTGGCACTTACCTGTCTTAGGATCCGCAGGACCCCCTCCTCTTCCCCGAGGCTGGGGCTGGGTGCCCGGGAACGCGGATGACTGTGTCGGATTCCAGAAGCTTCTCTGAGCGCAAGCTTGGGACAGGCTTGCTCAGGTCCGGCCTGCATTTGGCCGACCACGTCCTTTTGGACAGCCTGTGAGCTAAGAATGTTTCACATTTTATTTTTTATTTTTTTTTAAAGATTTTATTTATTATTTGACAGAGATCACAAGTAGGCAGAGAGGCAGGCCCAGAGAGAGAGAGGTGGAAGCAGGCTCCCCGCTGAGCAGAGAGCCCAATGCGGGACTCGATCCCAGGACCCTGAGATCATGACCTGAGCCGAAGGCAGAGGCTTAACCCACTGAGCCACCCAGGCGTCCCTGTTTTTACATTTTTAAATGGCCACAAAAAATAATATTTTGTGACCCATGAATAGGATGTAAAATGCGGATGTCGGTCCCCAGAGTTTCTTGGAACATAGCCACGTGCGTTCATGGATGGTTCCCTCCGAGCCTACCGACAGCGTCTGGCCCTGGCAGGCCTGGAGCATTTGCTGTCTGGCCCTTGGCGGAGTGTGTATGTAGCCCTGCTTGTCCCCTCTCTCCAGACCCCTTCCTCGTGTGCGCCTGTTTCCATCTCACCCGCTTCCCGGAGCCCGGTTCTCCACAGTTAGAGACTTGCTTGTGGGGTGTGAACCTTCTCCCAGTTAGTGCTCCTAGTCCTGGGAGACGGCATACCTACCTCACACCACTGACTGATGCTTCGGCGTTGGAAAGGGCTGGTGCCAGCTTTCTCAGAACGGAGCAGGGCTGATGGAGGAGACGAGGGGGCAGTGGGTGCCCCTGTGTGTGGCGGGAGAGGGGAGTGGGATCAGAACTGACCTCGTCTGTTGCCACGTTTTCTGTGTTTTCGCTCCACGCCCCAGAAGTGGGGAGCGTTGGTGGGCCAAGTCCTCCGCCAGCCGCTCTCTGGGAACAGCCAGCTTCCAGGACCCACCTCACCTGAAGGTGTGTTTGCTCCTCCCCTCGCCCCTCCGGGAGCAGGGTGATGGGTGGGTGCCGCGCTGGGCCCGGTGCCGTTGTTAGGAGGGTCCGCGGCTGGGAAGGGGCAGAGTCTGAGTTTGGCAGAGACAGTCTTTGAGCCCCCGGGTGCGTGACCACGTTCCGGTACGTTCTCTGGTGCCGGCTTCCGCACAAGGGTGACAACCACTCCTTGCCTTTCCCTCCGCGGTTCCGCACGGTTGCTTCTCCTAAGGCTTCAGCGCGGGTCACAGCTAGCAAGGGACGTGGCACTCAGTGTGTCTCGCCTGAAGCAGCTGGTCTCGCGTCCTCGGGGGAAACTGCACGTTGCCCCGCAGACGCCCCCACGGACACTGGAGACGCACAGCCCCGCGCTCTGCACTTGTCCCAGCGAGCTGTCCCACTCGCCTGTTTTTCGTGGCCTTTTTGCGTCTCCTGTTCGCAGGCTTGACGAGACCATTGTAGACTAGCTGGCGGCTTGACCGTGGTTTTCCAGCTTTGTTTCTGGGAGAAAAACGTTCCTGAGTGAGAACCCACGAAGGTTTGGACTCTGTCCCGTTCGTGATCGGGAGGCTGCTTGAATTTCCAGCTTTCGTCGCTGAACTTGCTTGTGATGCCCGTCGCAGGGAGGCAGAGCCTGTGTCAGCTCCGGTACCTTCCGTGAGTGGCTGGCCTGCTGGGGAGCGGCCGGCAGGGGTGGCGGGAGAAGGGACGAAACGTTAGCTAGAACCGAAAAGCAGCGGGACAGCTCAGATAATTTTTCATACTAACTACTTTTAGGGCTGCCAGACTGCGGCAGAATGGAAAATCTCTGGTCTCTCCTGCCCTTCTCTGGTGAGGTCTAAAAATAAGTCAGTGGGGAGATGGGCACGGGGCCCTTGGATCTCCTTGGCCTGGGAGATGTCTTGGTCAGAGCAGAGGCTGGAAGGGACTTGGTGTTCTTCCGCGAGCCTTCGGGCTGGTGGACTTGTGGATGGGGCCGATGAGCGGAACTGTCCCTCGCCACGAAGCCGCCTGATCTGTCCCCAGTTTCCATTGCTTCAGCTTCTCCCAGCGCTCTGTCCCCACACCCTCCTTCCCGCACGTCCAGGCTGGGATGTGTGCGCGGACGGTCCCAGCAGGACGCCTGGCGCTGTGAGGCCGTGGGCCAGCCCCGCTCGACTGGAGCCATTCGTGCAGGGCCTCCTGCTGCAGAGTAGGGAGCATACGCTCCGATCCCTGGAGGGTCTGCGGTGTAGACGGACAGCACGCCCACAGGCCGCAAGGTCGTTTCCAGCGCAGCATCCCCCGTGCCCGGGCCTTCCGGAGGGTTGGCTGAGCACTGAGGAGGGGGCCTGGCGCAGGAGGCCAGGCCGGGGACCGTGGCCGGGAAGGGGCGCGTCCTCTTGAGGGAGGAGAGAGCCGAGAGACTGATTCCTCTGCAAAGTTGGGGGGGTGGTCCTGACTCAAAGCGGATGCCCGACACCAGCTCGGCTCCCTAACTGCACTTGGGAACAGACGGGCTGCGCCGGGGCACATGGTGGCCGTGGCCCTTTCTCCTCCCCTTGCTGACCCTGATCACCACCATGGCTTCGAGTCCGAGTGGCCTGCGCTTAACCCCTTTCGGATGAGGCGGTGTCCAGAGGAGGCTGTTTGCTCTGTACCTGGGCTACTTCTTCAACACCAGGGGACTGGGCGGACGCGGAGGCAGAGCAGGACCGCGTGAGGCTGGGTGACCGTCCGCCGCTGTCCGGTACAGCCCTCTTCCCCGATGGAGATGGCGCATCTCTGCACCTCGTGGACGGCCTGCGCACCTGGCGGACGGTCTCCCGTGGGAGCCACGCGTGGCTACGGACTGTGTGGGCTTCTCGTGGCTTATACAGCGTGTGAGGAGCACAGTCTGTGTGCAGACTCCGGGTGCGGTCTGGGTGGTGAGGCTGAAGGGACCACGACCACGTGGGGACAGAGAACCGGCGTGGGGCAGAGACGGTCCAGTGCCCGTGGCCCCGCGAACCAGATCGGGGCTGCCCGTGTTGCCCCGGCTTCCTGCTGCTGGCTGGTTCTGCTGTGAAGCCCGGGCGGTCTGGGACGGCGGTTTCTCCTGGCGCTCCGGCGGGGAGGCCAGGCTGCACCTCGGACGTCGTGGGGAGTTGTGCGGAGGCTGCGTCTGCCCCACAGCAGTGCGCAGGCCAGGGTGGCCTCCTCGGGTTCCGGGAGCGGCGAGGGGTCCACGCGGAGACATGGTCTCCCCCACGTCCCCACGGCCCGCCCCGGCTCCGACCGGCGACTCTCATCACGGCCGGCGTCGTTCTGTTGACGTCCAGCCTCGAGGAGGCCAGAGGTCATCTCGGAGTGTCCGCTGGGAGCGAGCTTGCCCGAGCGTGCTGGGAACGTGGCTTTCATTGTGGGAGCTCAGCAGGGTTCCCGCGGTGCGGGACCGATTAAATACCGCAGGTTCCGCGAGGAAAGACCCCTGTCCCCGCTGAGTGCCGCCCACGCGTCACTCGCCCGTAGCACTGGAAACACGCAGCTTGGCGGACGGAATCGACAAAGCCCTTTGCTCCGTCTGCTGGCTTCGTGCCCTGTTTCCGTTTCCCTGCGCGTCGCCCGTCTTCGACAGTCGCGTGCTCGCTGCCTTGACGCGCTCAGCCCTGCCCGCCTGGACCCCTTGCAGTCTGGCCTGGCCCCCTTGGAAGAACAGACCCCTGCTTGGAAGAAGCCGTCCTTCCCAGATGCCTATGGATGTGGGATCGTGCCACCCGCACCTCTTCCAGCCCCTGTGCCCCACCCGGCCGCGCCCTGCCTCCCCCACTCCCCTTCCTCTCCATCTGGCTGCTGAGGGGACCTCCCCACACCCCCCTAAGTGCCAGTAGCCGAGCACCCGGCATGTGGACAGACACTGAAGACTTCCCACAAGGAGACGCCACGTTCGGACTCCTCGTGTCCCAAGCTGGGAACGGTCCGGTTTCCGTATTTGCCCCGTTCGCGTAGACCAGGATCCTGAACCTTCTTTTTCACGCTTGGACCCGCCTGAGCTGTCCGTTGGTGCTGCGGAGCCTTGTCAGAATCACACTTTTTTTTTTTTTTAAGATTTTATTTATTTATTAGAGATTACAAGCAGGAAGACATGCAGGCAGAGAGAGAGAGAGGAAGGGAAGCAGGCTCCCTGTTGAGCAGAGAGTCCGATGTGCGGCTCGATCCCAGGACCCTGGGATCACGACTTGAACCGAAGGCAGAGGCTCAACCCACAGCGCCCCCGAGGTGCCCCAGAATCACATTTTCAAATGCATTTCAAAAACTCGGCTTGCAGAGGAAGTGATTAAAAGTACAGTCATCACAATATTAAAACCAAAATTTGTTCGTTTAATAGGAACATGTGCCCCCCGCCCGTTCCTTTTCTCAGCGTGGTAAATGGTAAAGCACGTAAAGTGGACCGTCTTCACCGTTTTCAAGGGTCTGGTTCAGCAGCAGCAAGTCCGTTCTCATTGTTGACAGCCTCCGCACGGCCCAAGTCCAGAACTTTGCGTCCCACCGCCCTGGGCTCGTGACTGCAGCCGGATTCGAGACGCTCCACGGACGGAAGCCCCCGTGCGCCCCGAGTCAAGTGCTTGAACGGGCCGTGATGCTCTCTGTGTCTTTACTTGTTTTTGTGCGGAGAAAATAATTTTTCCCAGAAAGGTTTTGGGTTTAAACAAGGCTAACACCGAATGAAGGACACTGTGTCTGAGATTTATTTTTCCTTGTGGGGCTGAGAGGATCGAACGCTTCAGCATTTGGTGATGCGCACGGAGACGTCCTGCCTGCCTTTTCCTCCTGGTCATGTTCCCTGCGTCAGGACAAGACCAGCGTGTGCAGCGTCTGGCCACAGTTCACAATGGTGGGTGGGTGTGTGTGTGTGTGTGTGTGTGTGTGAGACAGAGCGCACGCGGGCAAACACAGTCTCTCTGTCAGACCTGGTGACCCCCGGCCAGAAGTCTGGTTCCGTGCCCTGGAGTGAACTTCTCTCCACTCATTTTGGGGCAGGAGGCGGACGGGAGCTCCAAACAAGCAAACAAAGAGCAGAGTCGGTGGCGTTTCTTCTCGCGGACGTGGAGTCTGCATTTTCCCTCGTGGTTTTGAACCTGCCCACGCCGGAGGCCGACCTCAGAAGGGATCAGAGTGTGGAGCTGTGGGAGATGCTGCGGACGGTCGGGTCAGGTGTTTGCCTTTCGTTGATGTGCAAACTGCAGGAGGGAGCGGGGTGGGGGTGGGGGGTCGTCGCTGGACGCAGAGCATGGCCACGATGGCGCTCCAGGGTTTGGAGCCCGGGGCTGGCTCGTCTACACCGGTGGGCAGCCCTTGTGTGCGGAGGGCCGGATGGTAGCCGCGGTAGCCTGTGCTGGTGGGGCCGTGTTCGGGGCCTCCCTTGAACCCTGCCTTGTGCTAAGGCAGCCCTAGGTGCTCCGTCAACAGACGAGCGTGTGGCACGGTCCCAGGAAAATTCCACTTCCGGCCCCTGGAATTTGAATTTCCTATAATTTTCTTGTGTCCTGAAAGGCTAGTTCTCTGGATTTGTTCCCTCACCAACCATTTAAAAAACTAAAAACAGAACAACAACAAAAAGCCACTTTAGCCTATGGGCTGTGTGGATTGGGCGGTGGGCTGGATCTGCCCCACGGGCCGTAGTCTCCTGCCCTCTGGTCTGCAGTGTGTGGATTGTACAGATCTGAGTTCATGAGAGGGCACGTGGCAGAGGCGTCTGGGGGTTCAGGCTGTTAAGCGTCTGCCTTCGGCTCAGGTCATGATCCCAGAGTCCTGAGGTCGAGCCCCACATCCGGCTCCCTTCTCAGCTGGGAGCCTGCTTCCCCTCTCCCACTCTCTCATGTTCCCTGTCTCGCTGCGTCTGTCAGGTAGATAAAGTCTTTAAAAATAATGACAATAATAAAAATAGTGCACGTGGCTCCTGGTTCTTTCTCACAGCGTTCTCTCTCTCTGTTTTCTAGACGTGCGTTGCATTCCCTGACCTTGTCCAGAGATGGTGGGTTTGCTTTCACTCGTGTTGTGGGAGCGCTCTGGCATTTCTGCAGGGTTTTGTGTCTGTCTTGGTCCTTGTATTAATTTGTTCAGTGACCACTGCTTTGTAGCTAAATCCGTGCACGTCCCCAGCTTGGTGGTGGTGAGTATCGGGGCCAACGAGAGTTGCTTCCTGTCCTCCTGCAGTTGGTAGACCAGTGGGCAGTAGGTACTGAAGGATCTGTGATGTTTGCGGATCCGTAACGTTTGCAGACCCAGGTAGTTTCCTGGCGTTGGGGAAGCTGCCCTGCTCTGGAGGTTACAAGGGCCCTTCCAGGGGATGGAACCAGAGAGAGCCGAGACCTGGAGATTGGGGGTTGCTTATCATGGGCCAGGAGCCGGCAAGCCATCCCAGGCAGTCCCTGATAGAGAAGGGGGAGGCAGGGGGCATGCTTCCCCATGTGATCTCCATGGTTCAGGTGGAATCTTAGCCAAAGTTCAGGTTTTTGAAGAATGACCAGTTCAGAGCCTCCTCTGAAGAAGCGATCCCTTTTCTGAGATACCATTGTTTATTTTTCTTCGGGGAGAGGAATTAGTTATCAAAAAGGAGCAGAGACACGTTAGCTCATATTTAGTTGCTGATCCTAACTCTGCATTAAAAATTTTTTTTGGATATGTTGGTTCATCTTTGTCCGGGTCAGCAAACTTTTGTATAAAGGGCCAGATGGTCCGTAGTTTGGTCTTCCAGGACTGTATGGGATGTGGACACCGTATGGCAAAGCAGTCATTGATTACTTGTAAATATATACATTGATTTCATGTAAATATATTCATGGTCGTGCCTCCGATCACCCAGCCCTTCCGATCTTGCCCAGTGAGGCTGTGTATGCCTCGAGTGACATCCTCCCCGTCCCTCCCTGCAGCCCCTGGCAGCCCCCACTCTGCTCTCCGTGACTTTGATGACTCCAGGGCCTTGCAGGGAGGGGAACCACAGTGTTCGGCCTTCACGACTGGCCTCTTTCCCTCTTCCTCGTGTGGGCAAGGTTCCTCCGCCTTGGAGCGGGTTTCGGGACTTCCTTGCTCCTGGACGGCAGAACCCTGCTCCGCGGCATGTAGAGATCCGTGGGGAAGTATTTGGAAAGTAAATTTTCTTGGGTTACTTGGAGTCCTCTTTAGCTCACGTAGTTGGCCAGGAGTTTTCCTCGTTGAAGGCAGTCCTGGGTGGGGGGGCACACAGGGTTTCCCTTAATGGGTTGTCCTGAGCCCTGGACCTCATGAGATCATGAAATACAAATAGAAGGACGTCCACATCTTGGACCAAGGTGTGTGTCTGTCCGGGGCAAGAAGAGGGAGGGCGAGAATGCGGTGCAAGCCGCCCTTCCAGAATTCGGCAGTCCAGCCCTAGCCTAGCCCTGGCCGGTGGGAAGCGACCCCCGTCCTGAGTCGGTCCCTCAGAGCAGACTGTTGGGAATGAGAAGTTTGAAGGAAGCGGGGGCGGGTGGCTCTTGGGGTCAGCACCTGCTGGGGCTGGGATAGGCCAGACTAGGCCGTAGAAGCTGGGCTGCCCTGAAGGAACAGGGCCCACGGGGTGGCCCAGCGGAGCTGTCCTGACTCAAGTCTCGGGGCCTTTCTCTGCCCCACCCCCACTGGGGCCAGGCTTCAGGGGGACAGAGCTCCTGGCACTTGGGGGGGTGGGAGAACGCGCGGAAGGGGGGGTCTTGGCAGGGCAGGACAGCACCGTCCGGATGAAGCGGGTTGCTGACCGCTCCGGAAACTGGCGCGGCAGAATGGAGTCAGTTTCCTGATCGTTTCACGGTTTTTGTCCATGTACGAGTGGTTAGAACTAGTCAACAGGGCGGCGCCGGAACAAGATTGGGTTCCGCTCCGGGTCTGGGCAAAGCTCTCCCGTGGCCGGTTTTTGAAAGTCCGGTGTTGGGAGGCAGCCACACCCCGTTTTCTCCGGGGGCGCCGGCCGCGCCCCACCGGGCAGTCAGAGACGGTGCGCCCCACGGAGTCGGAGCTATTTATTCTCCGACCCGTCAGGCCCTCCGCTCTCTGGGGGCCACAGTCTTCACGCGTCTGGACGTCGGAGGCCTTGGATGGTGACGGCCACGCTCTGCGTTTGCCTGCGGTGCTGGAGCTCGGGCTCCTGGAAGGAAGCGCCCGGATGGTGCGTGCGATGCTCGCGGGACGCGTGCAGGTAGAGCGTGGAGCCCGGGATGCTGCGCGGGATGCTTGAGGGACGTGCGCAGGTGGAGCAGGGACACTGCGTGTGACGTCCGCGGGTGGCACCCGCGGAGTAGGGTCGCTGCGTGTGACCTCCGCAGGTAGCGCACGCGGATGGCGTCGCTGCGAGTGACGTTTGCAGGTGGCGCATGCGGAGTTGTGTCACTGCGTCTGACGTTCTCAGGTGCCGCCCGCGGAATGGGGTCGCTGCGAGTGACGTCTGCAGATGGCGCACGTGGAGTGGCGTCACTGCATGTGATGTTCACAGGTGGCACCCGCAGAGTGGGGACACTGATGTCTGCAGGTGATGCACGCAGAGTGGCGTCACTCCGTATGACGTCCTCAGGTGGTGCCTGTGGAGTGGGGACACTTAGTGTTAACATTAGTAGGTGGCACGTGGAGTAGGTCGCTGCGGGTAATGTCTGCAGGTGGGGCACAGGGAGTGGCGTCACTGTGTCTGATGTTCTCAGGTGGCGCCTGCGGAGTGGCGTCACTGCGTGTGACGTCCTTAGGTGGCGCCCGTGGAGTGGGGTCACTGCTTGTGATGTCAGCACGTGGTACGTGGAGCGGTTCGCTGCGTGTGACGTCTGCAGGTGGCACATGCGGAGTGGGGGCGCTGCGTCTGACGTCCGCAGGTGGCGCCTGTTTGGTGGGGTCGCTGTGTGTGACGTCTGCAGGTGGGCCCACGGAGTGGGGACGCTGTGTCTAACGTACACAGGTAGTGCATGCGGAGTTGCCTCACTGCCGTGTGAAGTCCGCAGGTGGTGCATGCGGAGTGGGGACACTGTGTGATGTTCGCAGGTGGTGCGCGGGGAGTGCGTTTGCTGCCTGTGATATGTACAGGTGGCGCCATTGTGTGTGACGTCCTCAGGTGGCGCCTGCTTAGTGGGGACGCTGCGAGTGATGTTCTCAGGTGGCGCACGCGGAGTGGCGTCACTGCGTGTGACGTCTGCAGGTGGTGCATGCGGAGTGGGGATGCGAGTGACGTCTGCAGGGGGCGCACCCAGAGTGGCGTTACTGCGTGTGACGTTCTCAGATGGAGCCCGAGTGGAGACTCTGCGTGTGACGTCAGCGCGTGGTACGTGGGGTGCTTCGCTGCGTGTGACGTCTGCAGATGGCGCATGCGGAGTGGGGATGCTGCGAGTGACGTCTGCAGGGGGCGCACCCCCCCCCCCCCCCGCCCCCGCCAACTATTTTTAGGATGAAGGAAGTAACCGGCCTCCTGAGCAGAGACTGGGATGCGAGCTTTCCCCCTGGGTCTTGCCCTCCATGGCCCTTCCCCCCTCTGCATCCTTTCCACGGGGACCTGACCAAACCGACTATACTGGCCAGATTGGCACAGTGAGACCCAGCAAAGCCAGAGTAAGAGCTAGATGTGAGGAGGGCCTTGCAAAGTCAACATGTTTATACGGTCGAGAGGGCCGAGTCTGAGAAAATGCATTGCAGACCTCAAGGGAAAAGCGCTGTCACTAAGGAATTTGTTCCCCGGGTGGCTTCTGGACCCGGGTGCGGGGAACTTGACTCAAGACGGTCGTGTGCTCTCTGGGCACGTTTGCTCCCGTGTGGCTCTGAAGTCCTTGTTGACAACCCGCCACGTGATCGAAGACTGTAGACGTGAGCTGAAAGCCAGTGAAAAATGGAATTGGGCACATGTAAAGGGAAGACACTGGAAAAGAGGTGTTTCAGTCTTGATGAGGAACTGGGTGCCGTGGCAGGTGGGACTAGACCTGGAGATGGGGATGACGCTTGGCTTCCAAAGAAAGGGGACGTCTTCAGAGGTGAGGACAAGGGCGGTGGTGGTTTATGGCAGTTGTGCTTGGCATAACTCCAGTGAACTCCAGAATCTCGCAGTCGGCTAAGCATTCTCAGTGGGGGCATTTTTGCCCACTACCTTCAAGGAAACCTCTAGAAACGTTTTCAGTGGTCACAGCATGGGGGAGGGGAATGGTGGTGCTCCTGGCATCCTGGGGGTCTGTGGATGCTGCCAGATGGCCTGCATTGCAGAGGACCGTCCCCACCACAAAGAATGATCTGGAGCCAAGTGCCAGGGCTACCGGGGCGGGGAAGCCAACCCTGAATTCAACACTATATATATGACCGTGTGTGGGACAGAGGCTGGGGGGAGGTGGGTGCCAAGCCAAAGCTCTGTGTCGAGTTCTGTGTTCTGGCACACCCGTGCTTTTCGGGAATCTGTTAGGAAGTAAGTCACATCACATCGCAGGTTGAGAAAGGACGTTTCTGATCTCGCAGCAAGAGCGGGAAACAAAGCACGAGTGAAGGGGCTTGGGGGAAGGAATAGAAACAAGGACAACAGGTGTTGGGGGGGACGGCTCTTAGTTGCCTAACCTCCCCCTCAACCCAAGTAGTTCAGAGTCCCCAGATGCCAGTGCACCTGGAAAGCGTGTTTCTCGACTTTCCCGTCTTCGTTGTATTCATGTGTCACACGCTTGCTCGGTCTTACTTTCGGTAATGTGCGGGGGTCCTTCTTGGGCTCCTGGTGGCCCCGGGGCAGATGACGCGGCTGTGGGGGAAAGTTGTTTTGTGGGCAGCTCGCCCTGCCCTGATGCATCTTTGGGCAGATCAGTGTCTTTCTCTGTCATTCATTTTCTTATTGAAAGAGAGAGAAAATAGAATTTCTTTCTCAGCCTTGAAAGGAGGTAGGGCTGTTATGCTCAGAGCCCTGTATGCTGGTGCCTTCCTCCACGCTGAAGTTGGGAATTGGGTGTGCAAGTGCGGTTACGATGGTTATGACGGTCTCTGGAACTTGCTACCTTCCCTTCCTTATCTCCCCACCCCCCACCGCCCTTAAGTTCAGTTTCAGGGCTGGTCCATATGCATGCATGCGTGTGTATAATTTCCCAAATTAGTGTATGAGAAGGTGGACTATCATCTCTTTCAGTTTACAGTTTTGTGAGTGTGCGCACGCATAGGTTTGTGTAACCAGCACCAAAATGGGGATACAGAGTGAGTTCATCACCCCAAAGGCATCCTCCATTGGACCCCCTCCCTCTCCCCCATCAGCTCTGCTTTCCAGGTTCTCATAATTGCATGTCAGCTCAGCCTCGGATGCCTTTACGGGAACCCCTCCACCCTCCCGGGACCCTCCTCTGTGTTTCTCTCTGATGACACGTGAACTTTACACTTGCACACTTGAGCTTGTGTGTTTGCCTCCGAACAGCAGGGTTTGCTTTGCAGTGTGGGTGTTGTCAAAAGGAAGGAGGAGAAAACCTTACTCTTCTTAATAGACTTTGTAAGGAGCCGTGGAGAAAGGAGGTCAGGTGTCTTGTTGGGGCTGCCAGAGATGTGTTTTTGATGCCAGGTAGTTCTCGCGGCCCAGTGGAGTCGAAATGGGATGTTTTCTGATGCACTTTCGGAGAAACGTTTCCCGAATCTTTCCGCCGTACTCCCTGAGAGACAGTTACCATGTGAAACGTATCAGGTTAGGAAGTCCTGTCTTTGGTTTCAAAAACAGGACCCACACGTGCAGGTGTCGCAGTCTTGCCAGTGGGGCGAAACCACCAGCGCAAGGTATGAACTTGTGTTTGCGTTACTGTGTTGGAGGGAAAAGTGAATTCCTGGGTCTGTTTCCATCTCCTTGTTGGCCTGCAGTTTACTTCGCACCATCATTGCACTTTTTGTGATGTCCTAGGAAATGGCATCTTTTCTACAAGAATCGACTTGGTGTTTTGGCTTTTTGCTACCGTGGTGCCGCCCTGGGTGGCCCCCAGCTTGTGTGATGGTCGTCGAAAATCTGGGTGCGTCTGCCCGAGTCAGAGGGTAGGTGAGCTCATCTTGAGGCTTTTCCTCTGTCTTGTGTGAGGATTTTCATTTCCACAGGCGATGCTGCTGAATTGTTGGTTCAGCTTTTTTTGCCAGTGAAAAATTTAGGGAAACTGGTGAATATTTTTACCACATGCGCGGTATGTGGTACCTTTACCCACCGTTAGAATAGGGCGATACGCGGTATGTGACTTGATACGTTGATTCGATGCATGTTGTGCTTAAACGCAAACACAAAACACACACAGTTGAGCAATTCCGAAGATGTTTTGGGGTGTTCAGGGCCTCATGACCATTTCTGTGAGTACCGGAGTTTCCCGGTCTCATGAGAGCCTGCGAGGGAGGCTAACGCGTCCCAGTGTTTACTCTTGCGACAGCGTCTTCTGAATTCCTCTGACGTTCTGGTTTTTGTTTTTTTCCTTCCCCTACTTGGGTAGATGTTGCCTGGAGGCTTAAAAGAAAAGGAGAGTTTTCTTCACTTGCTTCCCCAGAACCTAGAACCTGTGACCCTAACTAGCCAGCACAGAGCCCGTGCACTTTCTGGACCGTTTGGCACCAGCCCCCAGGGAGAATGCAGACCTTCCCACTTTCTAGAGACCGAAAACTTTGCCGAAGTCCACTGAGAACGAGGTCCCCGCCGTCACCCATGTTGGAGTGAGCTTGGGAGAGCACTGTTCCCTTCTCAGAGCCTGATTCCTTCCTGGGATCAGCCTGCTACCCCGTCGTCATCGGGCCTCAGGGCCCTGGCACGTGAGCTGTTGTTGAGTTCTGCACACGTCTCTGCTTGTTCGGAGATCCCAACAGGTGGAGAGGACGACCCCAGGAAGCTTACTGTCCGTGGTGCCGTTTTCGTTCTTAGGTCAGAAATAACAAATGCTTTAATACAGTGAGGCTGTGTAAGTCATCCTAAGTGGGAGAGCGATTCAGCATACCGGAGCGGCGATTTCTGTTCCGAGGGCAGGGGCTACTTAGTTATGACAAGGTCGGCTTCTGTCTTCTAGTTATCCTTGTGGTTCTGACATCCGTTTGAACATGAGAAATGGGCGAACGGAGCAGCTGTCTTGTCACCGACGGCGTGTCATGCAGAAGTTGGTTGCCCCAGCAGACACGCCTAATGCCTACCATCTATGAAGTTCTGTGTGGCTGCAAAATGGTGATGATAATAATAAAAGTTCCAGGTGGTTGTGCAGTTGTAGGCTGTGTTTGATAAAAACAGCTGAGCTGAAATTTGAGGTCTCTACCATTTGGTGCATTTGGGGAACGGATTAAACTTAGGTCCCTGTCGGAGATTCTCTTTCCAGCACAGTCCTCCTCAGGCACGTAGCGTCCCACACCGCTGCAGTCCCAGCTCGGGGTTGGTAAAGACTCGAGTATTCACAATTACCGACTTGCGAGCCGTGAGTGCCACTTCCTGGCACTGGCGGATCAGTCTGGGAGACCCGGTTTGGTTGAACTTTCAACTCGGTTATGAAAAAGATATCTCATTAGATTTGTACTTCTAAGATGCACGGGTGACCCTTTGCCAGTTTCACCCGTTTCCAGGGATGCTGAAATGCTTTAAAAAGCTTCACCAGAAGAAGCCAACGTTCTAGGTGTACCCAGCTCAGAAGTGGGTGAAAATAAGAATTAATGGTCTCAATGTGTCCAGGGCATGGCGCAATTTATTGTAGACCAGATGAGAACAAGGCAAGAGGCCCTTGGAAATTAGAGTTGCCTTATAAATTTCATGGGACTCTCGGATAAATTTCATGGGCTTCTCAGTACATTTCCTTTAAACCGATAGACTCTGCATTTTGGGCGGTGGGGCAGGGGGAACCAAAGTGCCCGGTGTCAGGTTTTAATTCCCACACTGGTCTCCCAGGGCCATTCCGCGTTCTCTTGCAGGAGCACAGCGAGATTTGTTACAGCAAGGGAAGAAAGGTAAACTGTCCACTTACTCTGTGTCTCATTCTTAGGTCTATTTTTGGGGTTTGTGAAAAATGCCTGTAATGTTCGTCGAGGGTTGTGTTTAGTTAGTAAATAAATTACCTGGGTTGGGGGCACGGGCTGGAAACTTCTTCACTGATGAGGATATGCAACGAAAAGACGTTCAGACATCACCTAATGGGTCCCCAGAAGTAGCAGGTGGAGGGGGCAGTTTTGAAATACGTGAATGCAAGTGGGACAGGGATGTGCTCCCCTTTCCCCTGGCTTCAGCTGCCAATGCCTGTGTGTGTCTGTGCGTGCTGATCTACTGGGTTTTGTGAGTTTGAAAAGCGGGAAAAGTACTGGCGGTGCAGAAGCAGAGGCCAGTAGCTGTGTTGCAGGTGCGTGATGAGGTTTTGGAATGGTGCTGTGCTTGTCACGCCTTTCGTGACACGGCAGTGTTTTCATAATCACTTAATTCTGTTTCTAAATCAGCCGCTTTCATTGATGGTTGCCCTCAGGGCTCCTGAGAAACAGACTGATGGAAGCGATTCAGAGTTCAGAAGACAAGCAGCGGGAGAGGGTGCGCCAATGGGACCGGGGGACCGGTCGTCGTGGGAGTCTTTGCCTTACTTCAGTCTGGCTGTTTATTTGTTGGGTCTTTCTCTGTAGACCTATTTCAGTGGTCGTGGATGTTTTTAAATACATTAAAAAAAAAAACCAAAACGATTTCACAGTAGAGTTTTTGTGTTTTGTTTTGTTTTAAGAGAGGACTACTCAGGGGACGGCTAGGGGGCTCGGTCAGTTAAGTGTCCCACTGTTGGTCTCAGTCTCCAGGTGGTGGGCTTAAAGCCCCTCGCTGGGTTCCACCCTGGACAGGGAACGCACTTAGAGCTAAATAAATAGAATAAAGAGAAAACTCAGTCAATGCTCTATTTGTTATTGGTATTCCAGAGAGCAAATAAATAGAAAAATGAAATCCATGATTCAGACCACATTGTGGTCTGCGGAGGTGAGCATGGGAACTGACCTCCATAAATGTGAGGTCTTTTGTCTGAGCTCATCTGCTGAGAACGGCTCAGGGTTTGGTTTTCATGAGACTCGGAGTCTTTCCAGGATTTCCACGGCAGTCTGTTTGTTTAACTTGAAATGATCGATCCGTTAGCTTCGGTTTTTCTGTCATTTTTTTCGGTGTACACATCAATTTTCCCCCTTGTGAGTATTGAATTTGCAGTGGAACTTTGTACGTAAAACAAAGCCCAGAGATTTGCAAGTGAATTCAGAGGCCTGCAGGTGAACAATTCTTGTTCCTTTCCGCGTGCCCACAGGACACCTAGTGCCAAACGTCATTAACTCGGCAGGATGTAAACAGACATTCATTTGTCTGTTGGTGAATGGAAATGTTTATCTCCTACTTGAAAAGAAAAATCGGTTTCCTTTATGGCAATACAAGACAGCTACTGTAAAGAGGAGAAACAGGAAGAATTTTTTTTTTTTTTTTAAACTGTCGTGTCATGAACCTTCCTCTCTCCTTTCCAGAGATCAATATGTGTGGGTTTCAGTAGTGGATGAGTTAGAATTTGCATCTCTGGGAATGTACTTGATCTGCCCCTCCTCTGCCCCTTGAAGAAGGAAAAGTTACAGCAGGTCATGTCCTTTTAGCCAAATGCCTCTGGCTGGGTCCGGATCATGACCTCATATTGCAACTAGGCCAGGCAGACACACCTGTGAATCACTTCAGTCCTGAACCGGGATCCTCTTCTATTTTTGCTTTTGGGTGAAACACTAATAATTATTCATTTGATTATTTGCCTGCCAAAATTACCCAGCGATGTGTCTCGGAAAATAGCCCTAAAAGGAGACACTTCTTAGAAGCCCACACAAAAGTCGATTCCATTTCCTAAATGCGTCCCTTAGGGAGTAGTCAACGTGCAGATGTCTGTGTATAATTTCTGAGAACGTGAGGCGTACGCAGGTGTTTAAAGCAGGAGTGCCGCGAAACAAGGCCAGTGCTGGAAGCTATCGGAACGTGAAATTTTTGAGTATGCTATTCTTTGAGAGAGAATCTAGAAGCAAATTAGTTTATAGCTTTGTTGAAGTACCGTCTACATAATTTGTATCAGAGAAGCCGGTTCCTTTTCCTTAGGAAGACTGGGCTATTAAAATTAACTATCTTCATTTTTCCACAGAAATAAAAAAAAAATCAATTGTGGTTCAAATAATTGTATGTGAAGCTTTGTAATTGGAAATTTGATGTTAGCGAAATTCTATAACCTTGGTTAATTACATTCGTATACTCAACCTAAATATAGGATAAGATTAGCTCATGGAAGTATTTCATTTTTATCTCTGGCAGTACGGTGAGCATTCGTGTAATAGTTCCTAGTTTCGTTTTGTAATTTTTATTTTTATTTTTTTTAATGATCCTGGACATGTTTTCCGTAAAGTTACTTGAAATGAGGCTGTGTGTTTTTTATTTCCCGGTTCTTGTTTGACTATAACATGGCACACAGAATAAGCTGTCCTTTGTGAATTTTGATTTTCTTCGTGGCCTCTGTGTTCCGTGCCTGGCACGATGCAGGGACAAGCCAGGGGTCCCATTTTTTTGGCCTGACGTTTGCCTTCGGGGACGTTTGGGGGAGACTGGCTATCACAGAGCCCATGTTCAGCCTCGTCTGTTTGCTGTCCTGCTTGCTTTTCCAGCGAATGTTGTGTCTTTGGACAACAAGTGTGTTTTTCGGTGTGGGTTTCTGATGGCCCTGACGTCTGGTGGCGTGGAATTTCTCCGTTCACACCACTGGGTCGGGCAGTTGGCAGGGTTCCGCCGTACTTAGTTCACGGGATTGAGTTGGACACATTGTAGACCCAGGTGGGTTGCCGCGAGCTATGGTTACTCTGTTTGGCTTGGGTTTGCCTTTGGTGTTTGCTTTGCCTTTCAATTTGCTGCAGATGCCCGCTTGCGGTGGTGTTTAATTTAATACGGAACTCTAAATCTGACTTACCAAGTTGATTTTCTGAAACCACTTTATTGCGGTATAAATTACATACCATAAAAAGCACCCATTTTAAGCGTACGACTCAATGATTTTTAGTAAATTTACGGAGTCGTGCAGCTATCGTCATAATCGATTTTCATTCCTCAATACGGTCATTCGTGTCCATTTGCCATCAATCCTGGCTCCTGCCTCCCAGCCCCCCGCAGCCTTTGAATCTCCTTTCTGTCTCTGCAGATTTCCCTTTTCTCAGAACAAGTACTTCTGTGCGAGGTTGAGCTCACCGGGTGGTGGGTGCTGAGGCCGGATTTAGTGGGCTTCCCTGCCCTTCCCCGGAGGAGGGAGAAGCGGAAGGAAGCGAGATCATAGGCGTCCTGCCTCCGTTCCCCCCTCTGCATGGTCAGGGTGCTGATGGAATTTTTGCAGCTTCTCAGGTACTGCCGTTTGGGACGTAGTTGGCTCAGAAAGGGCCCATTGGGATGGGGGACCTCTCTGGTGATGGGCTCGGTCCCCGGAGAACCCAGCCCACGACCACAGGGCAGAACCTCATCTTCCTTCCCGCATGACCCTCCTGTTGGTTTCATGGCCTTGACTGTGAGGAGGCTCTGAGGGAAGTGCGAGCTTGGCTCCGGACGTCCCTTAGCTCCATCTTCCTCTACCAGGGACAGTTTAGCTTCTTGGGGACGCTGAGCGGTGTCTGGAGACCCTTCTGCTGGTTACAGGTGGGGACGAGGTGCCCTGGTGGGGAGAGGCCTGACGTGCTCTCATATGTCCTACGAGCCACAGGTTGTCCCCCTGAACCGGTAAGAGTTCCCCAGCCCAAGAGCTGAGAGTGTGGAGGCCAAGAAAGCCTGCCTCCGTGGCTTTAACTCTGGGGGGGTTTCACACGTGGTGCTTATTAGGTCCTCACTAAAGTCTTGGGGACGTTGAAGGAGTAAAGGTACCCGAGGCTTACGGATGGGGCAGAGGTGTCATTCAGTCTCCGTGCACTCCAGGGAAATGGGGATTTTTTTTTTTTTTTTTAAAGATTTTATTTATTTATTTGACAGAGATCACAAGTAGGCAGAGACAGACAGAGGTAGAGAGGCGGGGAAGCAGGCTTTCCGCAGAGCAGAGAGCCTGATGTGGGGCTTGATCCCAGGACTCTGGGATCATGACCTGAGCCGAAGGCAGAGGCTTTAACCCTCTGAGCCACCCAGGCGCCCCGAAATGGGGATTTTTTAAGGGAAAGGGTAAATGAGAGTCTTGGAGTTAAGTTTCGAGGGAAATGACGTTCAGTCCCTTCAGAAGGGTTCACAAAGACGGACATCGCAGTGTGGACTGAGGAATCTGGAGCCACCCTCTGGCTTGGATCTGGGACTCACACTCCACCTTTGTGTTTCCCTAAGAACCGAGACAAGATCGAGACCCTGCCCAAGGGCTCTGAAAATTCTCCCTGCGCAAAGGGGAGGGCTGCTTCCGGCAGTCACCCTGTCGCGGAAGGCATTTCTGGACTGGCTCTGGGCCTCTGCCTGTGGGCCTCGTGGTTCCTGTTGGTTTCTCGAGGATTTTCCGTCGCTCCCCCGACACGGACACGGCTCTCGTCCCTCGCCCTGCGCCAGCACCCTCCCCTTCTCGTTTCCTTGGGCCCACGTGCCCCGGAGTCCCTTGCCTGGGCGTCTGTCCTGTTCACCTGTGTCCTCTGTCTCGCACCTGGCTGCCACAGCTTCCCCTTCCCTCTGGTCTGTGCCCGGTGGGGCCTCTTCCTCCCCACTGCCCCCAGCCCGCAGTCCTTGGCGCCTTCCAGGGTGCAGGATCTCCTCCTGACATCCCCTTTCTGGGTGTTTTGTTGTTTTGCCTGTTCTGAGCTCAGGGTCCCTGCCCCCCCCCCCGCCCCGCCCCAAACATGGTGCTATGCTGATTTCCAGGAATTCCGGCACCGCAGACTCCAGCTTCTGCCTCCTCTTCTCCCAGAATGATCAGGAGGCACTGGTGAGCGTGGCAGGGTAGACCCGCCTGGAGCAGGATAGAGCTGCCCCCGAGCATGTGTGGCCGTCCACTCGTGAACGTGTAGTCTTGCGTTTCTATACAGGCGGTGACCTGTTGTCCTTCGCTGCGTCTGCCCCCTTTCTTCTTACGGATGGAGTCACGGCAGCCGCAGTGCAGTAAATGAGGCCTACCTACACGGCGCCTTTAATCCGGTTTTTCGTTATCTCGCTCGAGGTGCTGGTTTCACGGACCCACTGCTGGGTCATCTACCCTCTCTGTCTCCTTACAGGTGTCGGAACAAATATTTCTGTGGCTTTCCCCATTTCTTAGTGTCTTGCTGGGATCTCTGCCTCCCAGGTCGCGCGTGGGTTGGCTTTCTATGACTACATCTGGTGGTTTGCGTTTTCTAGAATTTCATGTCCGTGAAACCACACGATATGAGCCCGTGACTTTGCCTGACGTGTTCCACTTGGCCTAATGACTTGGGGGTTCCCCAGTGTTGTGGCCCGTATCACGAATTCATGCCTTCGGGTACTCGGGTGGGAATCTCGGGGGGGTGTGGACGCACCACGGTTCTGCTTATCCATTCGCCAGCTGCTGGGCATTTGGGGGGCTGATGTTTCTTTGGCCCGTGAGAATGAAGCCGCCGTAAATGTTTTTGTCGCCCTACGAGGGGTTCTCAGAGTTCGCCGGGTGGTGGAACCCTGTGGAGAGCTTGTGAAAACATGGGTTGCTGGGCCCCATCTGCACACCTTGTGACGGGGTCGGTGGGGATGGAGCCCGAGAACACTGCCTTTCTAGCAAGTTCCCAGCCGCCGGAGTTCGACCACGCACGTGCTGCCAGCCGCTGCCTCAGGGGTCGTCTTCAGACACTTTGGTTCTTCCTGGATTGTTCTTTGTTCCAGATATTGGACTGTTCCTGTCCTGTAATGGCGCTTGTGGTTTTAATCACCAGGCTTTCCATTTCTGTGTGGTTGTTGGTATCTGTGTTTCCCTCTTGGCTCCTGGCTTTTACCTCCTTCTGTCCAAGGTAACTAATAGGAAGAAAAACTCAGGGTTGCTGGGCTGGGGTGCTTATGTCTCCTCAATGCCAGCCACGAGAGCCTTGTCTGTCCGCGGGGTCTGCCCTTACTGGACTCTTTGGTGACGTGACTGATGCCTTCTTATCTTCTGAGGACACGGCGCGGTGTTGTGGTCAGCACCCAGCCACGTGAGGCTGGCGTGGACCCAGGCACTGTGCCCGGGCCCCCCTGGTGCTGCTGTCCCCTGGGACCTTGGGGCGAAGCAAGCCTCACCTGCCTTTCCTCTCCCAGGGCACCCAGATTTGGCCCTTCTGCATCCCACCCCTTCTCACTGAAAGCCACCAGCCCCACACCAGTAACCCTATTTTATTTTCGGTGTGTATTGTATTTTTAATTTCCCATTCCGGAGTCTGATCTGAAGTCACTAATTCGGAGTAGCTAGATGTCATCAGTAGGTGTTCACTACCACAGCCGGTGCTCGTGTTATAGTAAAACAATTTTTGTGGAGGTGGTGGGGGGAGATTCTTGCTTTGTTTTGGAAAGCAGCTTCAGATGACTGCAGAGTCTTTTTCTGGGAGGCATCTTTCTGTCCTTGCTCCCGGAGCCCGGGTCTTTCTCTGCCCCCGAATCTGTCCATCCCGTGTCGTCTCGGGTCCTGGCTTCACACCTTTGACGGCTGACCTTAGCCCACCGTCTGAGAATCTTGACCCAGGACCTGTCGTGGACTGGATTCCAGACTGCTTAAGGAGGCTCATCTCACTGGGATGCTCACAGCTTTTAAACAGTTTTCTGTGACTCGTCATCATGAGCTCATGTCTTAGTTTCTTCTTTTTCTTTTTTTTCTTCTTCTTCTTCTTTCTCTTCCTCCTCCGCTTTTTCTTCTTCCACTTCACATGCTAGCTTTACGGAGCTGTAATTCACATCCTGTGGCGCTGACTCCCTTCGGGGGTGTATGTCAGGGCTTTCCTGGCATAGACAAGGTTGGGCACCCAGCGCCGCTGCCTGATTCCACAACATCTTCATCTCCTCCAAAGAAACCACCTGCCCGCTCCGCCGTCACTCCCTGTATCCCCACACTCTCAGCCCCAGCCTCTGGCTGCCTCTCATCTCTGTCTCTGGGCTTACGTGTTCCGGACACTTCCTTTAAGTGGAATCCTGCGATCCGCGGTCTTTGATGTCCAGCACCTTTCCCTTCGGGTTTTTGAGGTCCCTCTAGGCTGTGGCACCTCCCGTGCACTCTCTCAGTACACGTGGGTAGCCCGGGATGGGGGTGTGGGCTTGAGCTGGAAGAACATGAGAGCTGAGTGAACCAGAGATGCCCCCATCTCTGACTGCACGCGAAGTGGAGAAGGGTTCACCGTCTCTTTCCACTCCAGCTTCCAGCCTGGCATAAACCGTAATCGTCTTCCTTCTCTTTGTCTTGCGTTCTTCCCTCTTGCCCCGTAAAGACGAGCATAGCAGACAGTTGTGGTTGATGAACGTGGCTCCCGCTGACCTCTCCGTCGGGCCGCCTAGCTGGGTGGGGTTTTCGCAAGAACTTTCTTGGGATAAAGCGTAGGAAGCTTAAATTTTCCAAGGGTGTGGCGTGCGGTTCCTTCCAGCTCTGAACTCATGGGATTCCATCCAGCCGGACTTTGGCTTCTTTCTAGAGCCTCCCCGAAGCCACAACCCTGACTTAGACCCTCATGGAATTGTCGACTTGTTGGCTTTCCTGAGCTCGCAGACTCTGTGCAGGACGATCGTTACCATGCCGGGTCGAGCGGGAGACTGTGGAGGCTGGTTTTTCTCAACCATCCACGGGCCACCGCGTTCCGGGTTACACGTCCCTCCAGCGGAGAGCCTCCGGGGAGGGCCACGTGTGTTTTCTGGTGGGTCTGCTTTTAACCGACTGTCGTAGTTTCTTGCTGCCGCGGTGACAGAAAAGCACCGGCTTGGTGGCTCGAAGGACACAAACGTACCATCTTAACAGTTGGAGAGGTGTGAGAAGCCTGACCGGACTCTCGCTGTGTGAGGATGAAGATGTTGACAGGCCCGCGTGCTTTTCCAGAAGCCCTCGAGAAGGTCCATTTCCTTGGCCCTCCAGCTTCTGGAGGCCACCTGCGCTCCCTGGCTGGGGCGTCTTCATCGTCCAAGCCACGGAGCAGAGCGGCGTCTCTGTGTTCTTCCATAGTTACATCCCCCTCTCGCCACGGCGTGGGCAGGTTCTCCACGTCAGCGACCCTGGGCCACCTGGGTCATCCAGGCTTGCCTCCCCGTGTGTCCCAAGGTCCTCCGTTTGACCACATCTGCAAGGCTCTTTTTCCGTGCCAGACGCGTCACGGGGTAGGGTGTGGTCCTCCGTCTCCCCACTTCGCGGATGCCGATGGTTTCTGTCTGTTTTTCCTCTGAAGCCCGCAGGGGTCACGTGCTTGTTCCGCACTTGCTGTCTGTGTCTCGACAAACGGGGAAGCGCGAAACTGCTTGCCTGCGGCCACTCGCTCAGCCTTGGTTTCCCTTAGAGCACGAGGAGGGGTTGTTTCCCATCTTGGAAGAGCACCCGGATTGTGGGAGCAGCTTGGGGACAAGCTCGTAGGTTGGCCGTTGGATCCCTAGGGCATGTTGTCGTGGTGATTCTTTGGGTCCGTGTTAGAGCTACCTGGACGGGGGTGGGGGGGTATTCTTAGGCCCCCAGGGAACATCTGGCAGTGTCTGCGGGCGTGCTGGGCTGTGGAGAGTGACTAGGGGACAGGGTGCTCCTGGCACCCAGTGGGTGGAGGCCAGCGATGGGGCCACACCACGTGGTAATGAACAAGACCGCTCCCTGCTAGGCATCGTGTGCCCTGGGCCCGGATGGTCCACGTTCAGAGCACAGACGGGTGCCTTCTAGGCGATTCTCCTGTACTGGGGAGGTTGCGGACCTTGTCTTGCAGGACTGTCCCCACCAGGAAGGGGAGTTGGCAATCCTTCTCCTAGAAAGACCTCCCCGGGAGCAGAAGTGCCGTGTTTGAGGTCCCACCGACGGCTGTGCAGCAGCAGAGGAAGGCTCACGGGTCTCCGCTGGGTCTCTGTGATATCCGTGACGTTGGACCATTTGCTTCGTACCGTATTCATGCTTTAGGTTGTATTAATTCTTTACTGTTGCGCAGCTCATAAAACGGACCGTTTATTTGGTGTTGAAAAATCTGTTTTTTATTAGGAGATTTCCATTGTGAGCTTAGTGGTTTTTTTTTTTGTTTTGTTTTTTTGTTTTTTTGTCCTGGTGGCCCTTTCTCAACTCTTTCTGTTGCGTATTTTCTTTTTCCTCACCAGCAAGACTGCCAAGTTCTTGACAGCAAAGATGGGGCCTTCAGTGTCTTTTTTGTTGTGCACAGTAGTGACGTATGATAATTACTGGTCAGCTGCCAGTGGTATCCATTGCGATGCAAGTGACATTCTGCGGTTCTGGGCCATTTATCAAGTTTCCACAGGCTAGCCTTTTATACCTTGCTATAAATCCTGTCTCCAGTGCACAGGGGCCCACTGTTGGCATGTGGGTCTTTGCTCACTGTGCGGCAGAAAGAACGCTTGGACCTCATTAACAGGAGGTGGCGTGTCATTGAGAAGCGGACTGCCTCATTCTTCCTCCTACACTCGCGTTGCTTTTATTTTGGTGACGGAAATGTGGAAGGTGTGAAAAGAAATCGGGGATTGCTGGCAGGATAACCGAAGCGTGAGGTCGTGAGTTGAAGCTTCTCGGCTTCTCACCTCCATTGTGCACAGCGAGCGCAAATACATATTTTCTTTGGAAAAGCCAGTTGGGGAAGGATTTGGTGTGCAGGGTGCTGGGATCATGTAGAATTTGCCATGACCTGATCAACTAGGTATCACCCCTTGGGGTACCAGCAAGTTACGGGCGTGATCAGAGTGGTTCTGTTGGTGTGTATCAGCGGTGCGGTGGTCGGGAAGGTGGGTCTTTTGTTCTTCCTGATTCCCTGCGTGGGAAGAGGCCTTTCCTAGCTCGTGGGGGGGGCACAGAGAGGGTCAGGGCCCATTACGGCTGGTCCGTCCTCTAGTTGATGTTTTTTATTTTTATTTTTAAAATTTATTTTTTAAAGATTTCTTTGAGAGAGAGCAGGAGGGCCAGAGGGAGACGGACATCCAGCAGACTCCCACCTGAGTCTAGAGCTCGACGCGGGGCTCGACCTCACGCCGCCACGATCAGGACCTGAGCTGAAACCAGCAGTTGGAATCTCAACCCACTGAGCCACCCAGCGCCCCTTCTTTTTAAAGACTGAAATAGAATTGACAGCGTTGTGTGTGTTTCAGGCGTAGGACGTCATGGTTTATGTCCGTACTGTGAAATGCTCACCATGATAAAGGATTGTCATGCATCACCCCACAGTTACAAGTTTCTTTTTTCTGGTGTTGAGAGCGTCTGGGATGAATCGCATCCGGATACAGCACACGATGCTGCTGTCTGTCGTGGCTGTGCTTGCGTCCTGTCCCCGGGCCTACGCGTCTCACGGCCGGGAGTTTGCGCCTTCCGCCGCCCTTCACCGTTTTCCTGCCCTCCCTCCCACCCCTCATCCTGTGAGTGTCCGATGCTTCCGTGTTTGACCTCTTCTTGTTGCCTTGCCTCTCCTCTCCTGGACCGCTGGGGCACCAGGTCGCCGTGTCTGACAAGCAGATGACCTAGACCTGCACGTGCAGTCGGAGAGGAGGTGAAAGAAGAAGTACGTGAACGGCCTCGGGAGGGGGGCTTGGCTTCGTTAAAAAGTGTGAAAGACCCTTAACGGCCACATTGTGAGTCCCCTGTTGTTACGCCTCTGCTCTTGGTCATTTCCACCTGTGCTTTTGCCTAAATTGAAATTTCCAGGGGCGCCTGGGAGGCTCAGTGGGTTAAGCGTCTGCCTTCGGCGCGGGTCATGATCCCGGGGTCCTGGGTTCGAGTCCTGCCCCGGGCTCCTTGCTCGGCGAGCGTCTGCTTCTCCCTCTGTCCTCTGCTCATATGTCTTTCTGTCTCCCTGTCTCTCTGTCAATAAATAAATAAAATCTTTAAAACAAAACAAAATTTCCATTAAAACGAGCCGACCTCTTGAGAGTTGAAATTTAGCTGTTAGAAAAGCTGTGTCGGTTTTGGGGAAAGGCACCCCCCACTGCGAGAGGCCTGACCCTCTTCGAGACACCGGAACCTCACTTGTGCTGAAAGAGTGTGGCTGGCGGGAGTGTTGGGGGGAAACGGACCTTCTCTTTCCTGTCTTCGTGCCTGCATCAAGACATCTTGGGTGTCGATTCCTGTTGCGCACCCAGCAGAAGAGGCTCCTTGAGGTGGGACGGGGAGAGTGGAGTGTAGCTGAGGTTGGGAGACGGGGGTTGTGTGTGTGCACCTGTGTGCGCGCGCACGCTTGCACGTGGGTATGACAGGGAGAAAGGAACACAGTGACAAAGCTGTTGGGAGTGCAGGGAATCCGTTAGAAGACACACTTTCGAGGATAAACAGTGAAATTCTGGCAGTAGTCTGGGTTCCTGACCCACGATTCAGACCGCGTGTGATCGAGGGAGGTTCCCCTGGTCATTGACCCCCTTCCTGCTGCTTATCGGGGCCACAGGGCAGTGTCTGGGTTTCTCCTTCCACAGTGCTCTGTGGAGATGGTATTTTCCCCTTGCTTCCTGTGTTTTGAAGGAACCAGGAACCGATAGGATCCGATAAGCTACCTCCAGGTCCCTTTGCTGGCCCTGTCCTTTCCCCCTGGTGAGATGTCCACGGTTCTGGTGCCGGCTGTGAGTTCTCGCAGTGTTCCCGTCCTCGCAGCCTACCTGCGCAGTGTGTACGCTGGGAAGTGGCTTCTGCAGCCAGGTTGACTCTCCTGTGTGGAGACGGGGGTGATGGGAGCTGTGAGAGTCAGTCCCAGACTTTGTCCATGGTTTATTGTATTGAATCCAAGAAGAAACACATAGTTGTGGATTCTAGAAGTTTTCTTATGCAGTAGGCAGAGTAATGTTTCCCTGGGAAGAGCCCCCACATGGGAACAGAATTACTGCATTTTAGGCCTACTGTGGTCATTCAGCAGCGGCATGACACTATTATCCCCAGGAAGGTAAAGGAATCGTCACATTGTCCGTGCCAATGGAGGGCTCGGGCCACGTGCCCCTGAGTGTTCACGGGCCATCGTTGGAATTAGTGAAATTGTAGGTCATTGCTCTGCCGCTCATGGTCAAAATTGCTTATGGAGGAACCCAGTGGTTGGAAAGCCGTCTTCAGGATCTTCTGGTCCCCTGATCAGGAGTGCTCCGTAATAATGACCTTTACTGGAACTTGTGCAGACCGGACTGCCTTGAGCAGGAGCCGGGAAAGGCTTGCCTTCCAGCAAGTTGCGTCTTGGTAGGGCTAACACTGAGGTCTGACAGCACTTCTTCTTGATGCTCTGGCTGAGCAGATGTGACAGAATTAAAGACTGCTTTGGACTTTCCGAGAAAATAAAAAATCAGGCACGTTGTAGAAGTAAGGAAGAGACGGTTACCTTTTCCCATCATCTGCTGTTGGGAACACACAGAAGCTTGTCCCGTGGTGGCAGACATGACACAGGAGGGACTTTCTTCCTTTTGTCAACGACATGTTTTTCTGGGAGCGAGTGCCGTAGATCACGGACGACATCAGCAGCTGATGGATGCCGGCTCCCAAAAAGTCCTTGGAGAGTCCGCTCAGGGACCCTTCAACTTTCAGAGGAGGAAGAAGTGCGAAACAAACAAACAAAAAATAGTGAATTTTTTTGTATTTAAACGTTTAGCTCGAGAGTCTTTATTGAATGTTGGTAATCTTTTGCCAACGTACGTGGGCTTTGGTACGTTTTAGGAGGATCCTTTCCTGCTTGATGTGCTTCGTTCTTTCAGAATTGAGGTCACGATGGTTCTCCGGGCAAGGGCGGGTGTTCAGGGGTGGGCACCTGCTGTGACAGGTGGGCTCGAGAGACATCAGCCAGCAGAGGGACAGCGTTTGTGCCCGTGCTCTGTCATCTCATTCTCTTTGGCTCTGGCTTTTTCCTTCCATAGCTGCCTTCGGTGTTCCTGTGAACCGTGTCTCACTTCTGCGGGGGCTACGGCCGGGTTCGCTTCGCCAGCTCTTGTGTGTGGAGAGGCCAGAGGAGGGAGGAGTGGGGACCAGGGGAAAAGGCGAGCAGGGGACATCCCATGTGTCACAGAGTGAGGTCTGTGCAGTGGGAAAATACGGTCGGATGGTGTGAGGTTGGTTTTCGGTGGAACGGAGAGGACGCCGGCAGCTCTATCTTGATGCCACGTGTGGATCAGGGAGATGCTCCTTAGTCATGGTAGTTCTCCGAAGCTACTGGAACTCTCTAGAAGCTTTTTCTTTGCCTTAAACATTTTCTTTGTTTGACAGAGACACAGTGAGAGACGGAACACAGGCAGAGGGAGTGGGGGAACTATGCACAGAAAGGTGAAAAACTTGGGCACTAACTACGCCCTTGTTGACCGTTGGGGTTGAAATGAGGTCGAACTTTGCCTTGTTTGCCCTCCGATGGACACATGTGTCCCTGGGGGGACCTTCTCCCCCACTCGTGAGTGTCCTCGCGCGACCGTGAAGTACCGTGGGTATTGATTTCGGGGCTACAGATAAATTGTACAGATAAATCGTGTGAAGATACACATCGTATATATCCTTGTGCCTTGCAGCCACACAGAAACGTATTCATACTCGGAGTGAGATTTTCACAGCCCGAAAGCCATGAGCGTGTCACACCGTGTCTCTTCTGTCCTCTGGAGATGGACTTGGAGCTGCCGGTGTTGTAACAGACGTTCCAGAAGGCACGGGAAAGGCCTATGGCGGGGAGGGGGCGGGCGGAAGGATGGAGTAGAAAGGGTCCGGAGCGCAAAGCCTGTGTGATGCAGTTTGGACCAGCCCCGCCGCTCCAGAACACAGACGCCCCTTAGTTGGAGAGAAACGGCCTCGCTCAGTCGGGGGTGGGGTGGGGAGAGGGGCAGCGCCTGAGAAGAGCAAAGCCCCGGTGGACTGGCGGAGTCTTGCATGAAAGGAGATACGAGGTTTGCGTTTCTGTAGTTTCAACAATCCCATTTCCACGTTTATTCCCACAGTTACTCCGAAACCAAACTTTTGTCGTCAGTTTTGTGTGTAAGCAATTATTTTGCGTCCATGTGAGGTGGAGCCGAACAATATTGCTGTTTTTGAGCAAAAGTTGTCCAGGATTGGCGTGTCTATTGGGATAGCTCAGTAGAGTCTTTGTAAGGTGTGACGACGCTGTTCGAAAGAATGGGACACGGATGTCGTACAGGAGTGGGAGACGCCGGCGTGCCTCGTCTGAACCATGATTCCATCCCCAGGGAACCCCAGTCACTGGCTTCAGGGCCTCCTGATGACTCTTGGTGGGTTTCATCAGAACGACCCCTTCCTCCACCTTACGAGGGAAGTGAGGCGTTACAAAACCCATGGGGTCCGTGAGAAGTGCTATGGGTGTGTATTTAAGATGGTCGTAGTCTGGGACCATGAGGTCCTTTCTGGGCAGCCCCCTCCTTTTCCTTCAGGTTTTGTGGGTGTTGAACTGTGATGTCCCATATTAAATTGTCGTTACTGAACAGATGTTCTAAGGACGGACAACGAGCGCTTACAACAGCCCCTTTGGAAGTGATGGGAATATTAGATACCGTTTGGTTGAACATGTCACTTAGCAGGGTATGAAGTAAAAAGCTTCTCGAGTTGGTCTTAAAACCAAGTAGATACGGTTCATCTCATCAGAAATACCCAACTGATCAAGGATGAGTGGTTTCCAATGGTGATGAAGTCTATTTTAAAAAATTGGAAGGGAAGGGCTTTGTTATCTGCTGTTGGTAGAGAGAAGTTCTGGAAGCACGCGGATCGTTTTCTGTTTCAGGGGACACACATTGCGAGGCCCATTCCTGGAAAAGCATTAGGTCCAGGCCTTCTGGCAGTGACCAGCAGGAACGCACACGCCTGTGGTTGGACAAGGTGCGGGTTGCTGACCTCCCGCAGCGAGGGGGCCGTGGGGTATCTTGGTAAGAGCGTGTTAGAAAGAACTTAAAAGATCTGGTCTTGTGTGCAGTGATTCTGGGTGGGGTTGACGGAGTCAGACCTTGTCTAATGTTGGTCGTCTCTGAAATGGTTAATGTTCCCGCGGGAGGATGCCCCAACCTAGCCGCTCTTCTCGTTGAGTTCATACATATGGGATTGATGGCATGGGTGGGGGATGGAATGGAGGTGTGCTTAACCGTGAGACACGCACAAAGAACTATCCCGAAAGGACTTCTTAATGATCACTCATTTCTAAAACCGTGCTTGGTAGCCGCTGGGTGTGGTCCCGCCGTCTTCTGTACGTCCCGGTGCTGCAGGACGACCGCGTTACTTCCTACAGGACCCTGTTGGCCAGCGAGCTGGAGCGGGATTCAGGATTATCGGAACCTCATGGATGGCGGTGGGGCGCGATGGCCCTGCTCTGCGGTCCAGGTTTCAGAGCGTGAGATGTATTATTTTTGGGTGGTCTCGTGAGTGCTCTTTTCCTAATTTCATTCCCACATTGTTCGTTTCTCGTATTTGCAGAATATTACATTTTAATGCAGTACAAGACCCTTTTTCTTCAGAGTTACAGGAAGAGGTTTTTCTGGTTCACTGCCTTTGTTCGTTGCAATTAGTTTTTATCGACTAGGAGGACCTTTACAGGGCTCATTTATGTCCCCTGGGTGGTTATTTTTTCTTCTGAGCACCAGGAGGGTGCCTCCGTAGCAGAGACGATGTGAGGCTTTCAACAATCAGTTTATTTCGGTTAATCATAGACTCACAAGATGTTGGAAAAACAGGGAAATGTTGTGTGTGTCATCACCCTGCTTCCCCCAACGGTGGCATCTTCTTTGACCATAGGACACTCTCAGAAGCAGGATATCAACCTGGCACAACCCACTACCCTCGTCCTCAGTCCTTACGGGGGTTCACCAGGGTTCGCGCGGAGGCACCGGAGAGTTAACCTTTTAAAGATAAGTGATAGCGGACGGGGTTGGAATCATGACTCGGGGCTCTAAGTACCCACTAAAGGTCACGTTGACTCTGATGATGGCCCATGTGGATGGGACTGGTGACAGCACTCCAGGAAGGCAGGAGAGGCTTCTGGTGCTGAAAAGCCAGGTGGTGGGCTGCCCACGCTGGGCATAGGGCACCCTCCCTTTCGGTTTTGGGACTGTAATTAGACCAGCCATTTCCCCTTTACGCTCCAGGGAGACGGATGTGGAATATTAAATTTTAATGCCGTAGAAGACCCTCTTTCTTGCTAGCTCCAGCAGGAGGTTGTTATTGTGGGGAAGGAGACAACGCAGCGTGTCACACGCGTCACAGCGTGGACTCCTTGGCCCTGGATTCACTGCTGAGTTCACAGAGTCCTTACTTTGTAAAGGGATGGCGTGGCATCCCGTCCCCACTTCGTGACGGCAGTGCCGTGTTGGGTTATCCGCTGCTTTGGGACCTCACTTCGGAATGCCTATTTCCCTGTGCTCGCGCGGGTTGCCGCTGGTCTTGCTGGGAGAGTGGAGCCGCCCACTGACCGCATAGTGGACCGCTGTCTCCGTGATGTGGAACGTGGCGGGCTGGCTTCCCTTCCTGCCCCTCGTGCTGTGAAGGCAGCGCGATTGGAGGTGGTCACTGACAGGGGTCGAGCGTCCCTGAGTTGAGTAACTGTCCATGAAGTGGGGGCAGGTGCACTTTATCTCCAAGAGTCCCAGGACGGCAAGCCCCCCTTCCAGGGTTTGGACGCAGGCTGGTCAAGAATTCAGCCCAGTAGCCCTCGGTGTGAGGCTGCAGTGGCTCTCCTGAGTGCGGCACGCCAGGGGGCTTGCGGAAGAGCCTTTGTGGTGGGCGGACCCCTGAGCCAGGCTGGTTTACCGGCTCGCACCAGTGACAGGGGAGTCCCCGTCTCTCTGCCTCTGCTCCCTGCTGGTGTGCTCTCTCTCTCAAATCAGTTTTAAAAAAAAAAAGACCAATCTGTTGAAAGAAGGTGGATTAGTGGTTGCCTAGGACTGGGGGTTGGGGTGGCGCCTGGTGTGGTCGCTCCCAGAGGGGGTGTAGGGCTCCTTCTGGGGACAGCGAGTGTGTTCTAGGACAACTTCCCGGAGGTGGTTGCTCGAAGCCCGGGATCTCCTCAAAGCCGCTGAATCGTGCGCTTCCTGTGAGGGGATTGCAAGGAGCATGAGTCCTGTCTCAACAAAACGGGGGAGGAGGTTTTTGTCCTCTGCTTTTGAACTTGTGACAGTACCCTTCAAACACCCGCTGTGGTCTGCTATGGCCGGAGCTCATTCTCGTGCACGGACGCAGTGTAGCTTTCAGCGTGGAGAGAACGTGGTGTTCAGTGACCGGTTCCCGGAGGTGTGTCCCCGTGTCTCGTGTCCGCACCGGCATGCTCCGGAGCCGGCTGTCCACGGGGAGCGGTGAAGACGTGGCCGGTCGCAGAGAACACGGGGCCGTCCTCTCTGTGTTGGTTCAGTCCACTTTCCTGCTCTCCGCCCGGCCACCTCCCACAAACCAACAAACTGGCAAGAAACAGAAGGCAGGACACCCGTGGAGCACGGCTGAGGGTGCCCCCGCTTCTGAGAGGAGCAGAGCGTGTACGGGAGGGAAGGTGGACCCGCGCTCAGCCCCCACCCTTTCCTGACAGCCAGTGTTTGGGTGGACCTGGCCGCAGGCAGACCCCGTGAGGCCTCGATGGGATGGACCAGAGTGCGGAAAAAACTTGAAAAATCTAGTACCTCGGATCACCCTGAGGATCTTTGGTGACACAGTCGCAGGTGGTTTAGGAAGAATGCCGAGGACATCGGCCGCAGACGTGCTTCCCGAGCGATAACCTCTGTGTTGCTGTCCGTGAGTCTGGTTGGAAACGGTCAGAGGCCGCTGGTCCCGAGCACGGCAAACCGTTTCTCCGTCCGTACCCGGAGCTAAACACGCAGCACGCTTCTGGGGAAAGTCTGTTCCTAAAACAAGCTTCCATACCCTGGTGGTCACTTAATGGTTTCCTCCCGGTCCGCGCCGGTGCCGAGAGCTCTGTCGCATGGGCTCTGCTTCTGCTGAGAAGGCAGTGACGGCCGTTGCCGATCTGGTTAAATGACAACTTTCCGGGGTTGAGTCTCCTGGAGAAAGGTGGCATCGCAGCGGTCTTCGGTGTTGCGGGACCTGCGTGGGAACACAGTTGGGCCGTGAGCCGGAAACACTACGGACCGTGGCGAGGGCGGGCGGAAGCAGAGGGGCCGGGGATGGAGATGCCGGCTGCGGAGCGTGGGGAGGAAGGGTCCGCTGCCCTTGGCGGTGTCTGAGTCCAATTTGTGGGAGGCGATTTCTTGGTGACTTCCTGCGCCGAAACCCACGTGGCCTGTCCTGCCTCTGACGTCCACTGTCTCAGCTGTGGCTTGGTCCACGTGTCCTGCTGCATTCCCAGCGCCGGGGGCCGTCCACGGGTGGACACCTGGGTCTGAACTTCAGGGCGGGAGGAGGAATGTCTGGGAGCCCTGAGGGGAGCCCAGGGGAGCCCCTGGCCCGTCCGTGTTTCGGGGTCTGCCCTCCACGGGGCCGTGACCTCGACACTGTACACACTTCCCGCAGGAGGGATGCAGAGGGTTGGAAAGACTCTCTGTGGTCCATTTGGGGAAGCTGAGCCCAGGGCGCTGCGGTCCTGGTCTGCAGCTCTGAGCGGGGGAGCGGCGGCGGGCGGTGGCAGGCCGGGCGGGGCGCGGTGGTTTCAGAGCCCGTGTTCTCTGCGGGGCGCCCCTGCATTTCCACACCCTGGAGGGTTTCCCCTGATTCCTGGCACTTACCTGTCTTAGGATCCGCAGGACCCCCTCCTCTTCCCCGAGGCTGGGGCTGGGTGCCCGGGAACGCGGATGACTGTGTCGGATTCCAGAAGCTTCTCTGAGCGCAAGCTTGGGACAGGCTTGCTCAGGTCCGGCCTGCATTTGGCCGACCACGTCCTTTTGGACAGCCTGTGAGCTAAGAATGTTTCACATTTTATTTTTTATTTTTTTTTAAAGATTTTATTTATTATTTGACAGAGATCACAAGTAGGCAGAGAGGCAGGCCCAGAGAGAGAGAGGTGGAAGCAGGCTCCCCGCTGAGCAGAGAGCCCAATGCGGGACTCGATCCCAGGACCCTGAGATCATGACCTGAGCCGAAGGCAGAGGCTTAACCCACTGAGCCACCCAGGCGTCCCTGTTTTTACATTTTTAAATGGCCACAAAAAATAATATTTTGTGACCCATGAATAGGATGTAAAATGCGGATGTCGGTCCCCAGAGTTTCTTGGAACATAGCCACGTGCGTTCATGGATGGTTCCCTCCGAGCCTACCGACAGCGTCTGGCCCTGGCAGGCCTGGAGCATTTGCTGTCTGGCCCTTGGCGGAGTGTGTATGTAGCCCTGCTTGTCCCCTCTCTCCAGACCCCTTCCTCGTGTGCGCCTGTTTCCATCTCACCCGCTTCCCGGAGCCCGGTTCTCCACAGTTAGAGACTTGCTTGTGGGGTGTGAACCTTCTCCCAGTTAGTGCTCCTAGTCCTGGGAGACGGCATACCTACCTCACACCACTGACTGATGCTTCGGCGTTGGAAAGGGCTGGTGCCAGCTTTCTCAGAACGGAGCAGGGCTGATGGAGGAGACGAGGGGGCAGTGGGTGCCCCTGTGTGTGGCGGGAGAGGGGAGTGGGATCAGAACTGACCTCGTCTGTTGCCACGTTTTCTGTGTTTTCGCTCCACGCCCCAGAAGTGGGGAGCGTTGGTGGGCCAAGTCCTCCGCCAGCCGCTCTCTGGGAACAGCCAGCTTCCAGGACCCACCTCACCTGAAGGTGTGTTTGCTCCTCCCCTCGCCCCTCCGGGAGCAGGGTGATGGGTGGGTGCCGCGCTGGGCCCGGTGCCGTTGTTAGGAGGGTCCGCGGCTGGGAAGGGGCAGAGTCTGAGTTTGGCAGAGACAGTCTTTGAGCCCCCGGGTGCGTGACCACGTTCCGGTACGTTCTCTGGTGCCGGCTTCCGCACAAGGGTGACAACCACTCCTTGCCTTTCCCTCCGCGGTTCCGCACGGTTGCTTCTCCTAAGGCTTCAGCGCGGGTCACAGCTAGCAAGGGACGTGGCACTCAGTGTGTCTCGCCTGAAGCAGCTGGTCTCGCGTCCTCGGGGGAAACTGCACGTTGCCCCGCAGACGCCCCCACGGACACTGGAGACGCACAGCCCCGCGCTCTGCACTTGTCCCAGCGAGCTGTCCCACTCGCCTGTTTTTCGTGGCCTTTTTGCGTCTCCTGTTCGCAGGCTTGACGAGACCATTGTAGACTAGCTGGCGGCTTGACCGTGGTTTTCCAGCTTTGTTTCTGGGAGAAAAACGTTCCTGAGTGAGAACCCACGAAGGTTTGGACTCTGTCCCGTTCGTGATCGGGAGGCTGCTTGAATTTCCAGCTTTCGTCGCTGAACTTGCTTGTGATGCCCGTCGCAGGGAGGCAGAGCCTGTGTCAGCTCCGGTACCTTCCGTGAGTGGCTGGCCTGCTGGGGAGCGGCCGGCAGGGGTGGCGGGAGAAGGGACGAAACGTTAGCTAGAACCGAAAAGCAGCGGGACAGCTCAGATAATTTTTCATACTAACTACTTTTAGGGCTGCCAGACTGCGGCAGAATGGAAAATCTCTGGTCTCTCCTGCCCTTCTCTGGTGAGGTCTAAAAATAAGTCAGTGGGGAGATGGGCACGGGGCCCTTGGATCTCCTTGGCCTGGGAGATGTCTTGGTCAGAGCAGAGGCTGGAAGGGACTTGGTGTTCTTCCGCGAGCCTTCGGGCTGGTGGACTTGTGGATGGGGCCGATGAGCGGAACTGTCCCTCGCCACGAAGCCGCCTGATCTGTCCCCAGTTTCCATTGCTTCAGCTTCTCCCAGCGCTCTGTCCCCACACCCTCCTTCCCGCACGTCCAGGCTGGGATGTGTGCGCGGACGGTCCCAGCAGGACGCCTGGCGCTGTGAGGCCGTGGGCCAGCCCCGCTCGACTGGAGCCATTCGTGCAGGGCCTCCTGCTGCAGAGTAGGGAGCATACGCTCCGATCCCTGGAGGGTCTGCGGTGTAGACGGACAGCACGCCCACAGGCCGCAAGGTCGTTTCCAGCGCAGCATCCCCCGTGCCCGGGCCTTCCGGAGGGTTGGCTGAGCACTGAGGAGGGGGCCTGGCGCAGGAGGCCAGGCCGGGGACCGTGGCCGGGAAGGGGCGCGTCCTCTTGAGGGAGGAGAGAGCCGAGAGACTGATTCCTCTGCAAAGTTGGGGGGGTGGTCCTGACTCAAAGCGGATGCCCGACACCAGCTCGGCTCCCTAACTGCACTTGGGAACAGACGGGCTGCGCCGGGGCACATGGTGGCCGTGGCCCTTTCTCCTCCCCTTGCTGACCCTGATCACCACCATGGCTTCGAGTCCGAGTGGCCTGCGCTTAACCCCTTTCGGATGAGGCGGTGTCCAGAGGAGGCTGTTTGCTCTGTACCTGGGCTACTTCTTCAACACCAGGGGACTGGGCGGACGCAGAGGCAGAGCAGGACCGCGTGAGGCTGGGTGACCGTCCGCCGCTGTCCGGTACAGCCCTCTTCCCCGATGGAGATGGCGCATCTCTGCACCTCGTGGACGGCCTGCGCACCTGGCGGACGGTCTCCCGTGGGAGCCACGCGTGGCTACGGACTGTGTGGGCTTCTCGTGGCTTATACAGCGTGTGAGGAGCACAGTCTGTGTGCAGACTCCGGGTGCGGTCTGGGTGGTGAGGCTGAAGGGACCACGACCACGTGGGGACAGAGAACCGGCGTGGGGCAGAGACGGTCCAGTGCCCGTGGCCCCGCGAACCAGATCGGGGCTGCCCGTGTTGCCCCGGCTTCCTGCTGCTGGCTGGTTCTGCTGTGAAGCCCGGGCGGTCTGGGACGGCGGTTTCTCCTGGCGCTCCGGCGGGGAGGCCAGGCTGCACCTCGGACGTCGTGGGGAGTTGTGCGGAGGCTGCGTCTGCCCCACAGCAGTGCGCAGGCCAGGGTGGCCTCCTCGGGTTCCGGGAGCGGCGAGGGGTCCACGCGGAGACATGGTCTCCCCCACGTCCCCACGGCCCGCCCCGGCTCCGACCGGCGACTCTCATCACGGCCGGCGTCGTTCTGTTGACGTCCAGCCTCGAGGAGGCCAGAGGTCATCTCGGAGTGTCCGCTGGGAGCGAGCTTGCCCGAGCGTGCTGGGAACGTGGCTTTCATTGTGGGAGCTCAGCAGGGTTCCCGCGGTGCGGGACCGATTAAATACCGCAGGTTCCGCGAGGAAAGACCCCTGTCCCCGCTGAGTGCCGCCCACGCGTCACTCGCCCGTAGCACTGGAAACACGCAGCTTGGCGGACGGAATCGACAAAGCCCTTTGCTCCGTCTGCTGGCTTCGTGCCCTGTTTCCGTTTCCCTGCGCGTCGCCCGTCTTCGACAGTCGCGTGCTCGCTGCCTTGACGCGCTCAGCCCTGCCCGCCTGGACCCCTTGCAGTCTGGCCTGGCCCCCTTGGAAGAACAGACCCCTGCTTGGAAGAAGCCGTCCTTCCCAGATGCCTATGGATGTGGGATCGTGCCACCCGCACCTCTTCCAGCCCCTGTGCCCCACCCGGCCGCGCCCTGCCTCCCCCACTCCCCTTCCTCTCCATCTGGCTGCTGAGGGGACCTCCCCACACCCCCCTAAGTGCCAGTAGCCGAGCACCCGGCATGTGGACAGACACTGAAGACTTCCCACAAGGAGACGCCACGTTCGGACTCCTCGTGTCCCAAGCTGGGAACGGTCCGGTTTCCGTATTTGCCCCGTTCGCGTAGACCAGGATCCTGAACCTTCTTTTTCACGCTTGGACCCGCCTGAGCTGTCCGTTGGTGCTGCGGAGCCTTGTCAGAATCACACTTTTTTTTTTTTTTAAGATTTTATTTATTTATTAGAGATTACAAGCAGGAAGACATGCAGGCAGAGAGAGAGAGAGGAAGGGAAGCAGGCTCCCTGTTGAGCAGAGAGTCCGATGTGCGGCTCGATCCCAGGACCCTGGGATCACGACTTGAACCGAAGGCAGAGGCTCAACCCACAGCGCCCCCGAGGTGCCCCAGAATCACATTTTCAAATGCATTTCAAAAACTCGGCTTGCAGAGGAAGTGATTAAAAGTACAGTCATCACAATATTAAAACCAAAATTTGTTCGTTTAATAGGAACATGTGCCCCCCGCCCGTTCCTTTTCTCAGCGTGGTAAATGGTAAAGCACGTAAAGTGGACCGTCTTCACCGTTTTCAAGGGTCTGGTTCAGCAGCAGCAAGTCCGTTCTCATTGTTGACAGCCTCCGCACGGCCCAAGTCCAGAACTTTGCGTCCCACCGCCCTGGGCTCGTGACTGCAGCCGGATTCGAGACGCTCCACGGACGGAAGCCCCCGTGCGCCCCGAGTCAAGTGCTTGAACGGGCCGTGATGCTCTCTGTGTCTTTACTTGTTTTTGTGCGGAGAAAATAATTTTTCCCAGAAAGGTTTTGGGTTTAAACAAGGCTAACACCGAATGAAGGACACTGTGTCTGAGATTTATTTTTCCTTGTGGGGCTGAGAGGATCGAACGCTTCAGCATTTGGTGATGCGCACGGAGACGTCCTGCCTGCCTTTTCCTCCTGGTCATGTTCCCTGCGTCAGGACAAGACCAGCGTGTGCAGCGTCTGGCCACAGTTCACAATGGTGGGTGGGTGTGTGTGTGTGTGTGTGTGTGTGTGAGACAGAGCGCACGCGGGCAAACACAGTCTCTCTGTCAGACCTGGTGACCCCCGGCCAGAAGTCTGGTTCCGTGCCCTGGAGTGAACTTCTCTCCACTCATTTTGGGGCAGGAGGCGGACGGGAGCTCCAAACAAGCAAACAAAGAGCAGAGTCGGTGGCGTTTCTTCTCGCGGACGTGGAGTCTGCATTTTCCCTCGTGGTTTTGAACCTGCCCACGCCGGAGGCCGACCTCAGAAGGGATCAGAGTGTGGAGCTGTGGGAGATGCTGCGGACGGTCGGGTCAGGTGTTTGCCTTTCGTTGATGTGCAAACTGCAGGAGGGAGCGGGGTGGGGGTGGGGGGTCGTCGCTGGACGCAGAGCATGGCCACGATGGCGCTCCAGGGTTTGGAGCCCGGGGCTGGCTCGTCTACACCGGTGGGCAGCCCTTGTGTGCGGAGGGCCGGATGGTAGCCGCGGTAGCCTGTGCTGGTGGGGCCGTGTTCGGGGCCTCCCTTGAACCCTGCCTTGTGCTAAGGCAGCCCTAGGTGCTCCGTCAACAGACGAGCGTGTGGCACGGTCCCAGGAAAATTCCACTTCCGGCCCCTGGAATTTGAATTTCCTATAATTTTCTTGTGTCCTGAAAGGCTAGTTCTCTGGATTTGTTCCCTCACCAACCATTTAAAAAACTAAAAACAGAACAACAACAAAAAGCCACTTTAGCCTATGGGCTGTGTGGATTGGGCGGTGGGCTGGATCTGCCCCACGGGCCGTAGTCTCCTGCCCTCTGGTCTGCAGTGTGTGGATTGTACAGATCTGAGTTCATGAGAGGGCACGTGGCAGAGGCGTCTGGGGGTTCAGGCTGTTAAGCGTCTGCCTTCGGCTCAGGTCATGATCCCAGAGTCCTGAGGTCGAGCCCCACATCCGGCTCCCTTCTCAGCTGGGAGCCTGCTTCCCCTCTCCCACTCTCTCATGTTCCCTGTCTCGCTGCGTCTGTCAGGTAGATAAAGTCTTTAAAAATAATGACAATAATAAAAATAGTGCACGTGGCTCCTGGTTCTTTCTCACAGCGTTCTCTCTCTCTGTTTTCTAGACGTGCGTTGCATTCCCTGACCTTGTCCAGAGATGGTGGGTTTGCTTTCACTCGTGTTGTGGGAGCGCTCTGGCATTTCTGCAGGGTTTTGTGTCTGTCTTGGTCCTTGTATTAATTTGTTCAGTGACCACTGCTTTGTAGCTAAATCCGTGCACGTCCCCAGCTTGGTGGTGGTGAGTATCGGGGCCAACGAGAGTTGCTTCCTGTCCTCCTGCAGTTGGTAGACCAGTGGGCAGTAGGTACTGAAGGATCTGTGATGTTTGCGGATCCGTAACGTTTGCAGACCCAGGTAGTTTCCTGGCGTTGGGGAAGCTGCCCTGCTCTGGAGGTTACAAGGGCCCTTCCAGGGGATGGAACCAGAGAGAGCCGAGACCTGGAGATTGGGGGTTGCTTATCATGGGCCAGGAGCCGGCAAGCCATCCCAGGCAGTCCCTGATAGAGAAGGGGGAGGCAGGGGGCATGCTTCCCCATGTGATCTCCATGGTTCAGGTGGAATCTTAGCCAAAGTTCAGGTTTTTGAAGAATGACCAGTTCAGAGCCTCCTCTGAAGAAGCGATCCCTTTTCTGAGATACCATTGTTTATTTTTCTTCGGGGAGAGGAATTAGTTATCAAAAAGGAGCAGAGACACGTTAGCTCATATTTAGTTGCTGATCCTAACTCTGCATTAAAAATTTTTTTTGGATATGTTGGTTCATCTTTGTCCGGGTCAGCAAACTTTTGTATAAAGGGCCAGATGGTCCGTAGTTTGGTCTTCCAGGACTGTATGGGATGTGGACACCGTATGGCAAAGCAGTCATTGATTACTTGTAAATATATACATTGATTTCATGTAAATATATTCATGGTCGTGCCTCCGATCACCCAGCCCTTCCGATCTTGCCCAGTGAGGCTGTGTATGCCTCGAGTGACATCCTCCCCGTCCCTCCCTGCAGCCCCTGGCAGCCCCCACTCTGCTCTCCGTGACTTTGATGACTCCAGGGCCTTGCAGGGAGGGGAACCACAGTGTTCGGCCTTCACGACTGGCCTCTTTCCCTCTTCCTCGTGTGGGCAAGGTTCCTCCGCCTTGGAGCGGGTTTCGGGACTTCCTTGCTCCTGGACGGCAGAACCCTGCTCCGCGGCATGTAGAGATCCGTGGGGAAGTATTTGGAAAGTAAATTTTCTTGGGTTACTTGGAGTCCTCTTTAGCTCACGTAGTTGGCCAGGAGTTTTCCTCGTTGAAGGCAGTCCTGGGTGGGGGGGCACACAGGGTTTCCCTTAATGGGTTGTCCTGAGCCCTGGACCTCATGAGATCATGAAATACAAATAGAAGGACGTCCACATCTTGGACCAAGGTGTGTGTCTGTCCGGGGCAAGAAGAGGGAGGGCGAGAATGCGGTGCAAGCCGCCCTTCCAGAATTCGGCAGTCCAGCCCTAGCCTAGCCCTGGCCGGTGGGAAGCGACCCCCGTCCTGAGTCGGTCCCTCAGAGCAGACTGTTGGGAATGAGAAGTTTGAAGGAAGCGGGGGCGGGTGGCTCTTGGGGTCAGCACCTGCTGGGGCTGGGATAGGCCAGACTAGGCCGTAGAAGCTGGGCTGCCCTGAAGGAACAGGGCCCACGGGGTGGCCCAGCGGAGCTGTCCTGACTCAAGTCTCGGGGCCTTTCTCTGCCCCACCCCCACTGGGGCCAGGCTTCAGGGGGACAGAGCTCCTGGCACTTGGGGGGGTGGGAGAACGCGCGGAAGGGGGGGTCTTGGCAGGGCAGGACAGCACCGTCCGGATGAAGCGGGTTGCTGACCGCTCCGGAAACTGGCGCGGCAGAATGGAGTCAGTTTCCTGATCGTTTCACGGTTTTTGTCCATGTACGAGTGGTTAGAACTAGTCAACAGGGCGGCGCCGGAACAAGATTGGGTTCCGCTCCGGGTCTGGGCAAAGCTCTCCCGTGGCCGGTTTTTGAAAGTCCGGTGTTGGGAGGCAGCCACACCCCGTTTTCTCCGGGGGCGCCGGCCGCGCCCCACCGGGCAGTCAGAGACGGTGCGCCCCACGGAGTCGGAGCTATTTATTCTCCGACCCGTCAGGCCCTCCGCTCTCTGGGGGCCACAGTCTTCACGCGTCTGGACGTCGGAGGCCTTGGATGGTGACGGCCACGCTCTGCGTTTGCCTGCGGTGCTGGAGCTCGGGCTCCTGGAAGGAAGCGCCCGGATGGTGCGTGCGATGCTCGCGGGACGCGTGCAGGTAGAGCGTGGAGCCCGGGATGCTGCGCGGGATGCTTGAGGGACGTGCGCAGGTGGAGCAGGGACACTGCGTGTGACGTCCGCGGGTGGCACCCGCGGAGTAGGGTCGCTGCGTGTGACCTCCGCAGGTAGCGCACGCGGATGGCGTCGCTGCGAGTGACGTTTGCAGGTGGCGCATGCGGAGTTGTGTCACTGCGTCTGACGTTCTCAGGTGCCGCCCGCGGAATGGGGTCGCTGCGAGTGACGTCTGCAGATGGCGCACGTGGAGTGGCGTCACTGCATGTGATGTTCACAGGTGGCACCCGCAGAGTGGGGACACTGATGTCTGCAGGTGATGCACGCAGAGTGGCGTCACTCCGTATGACGTCCTCAGGTGGTGCCTGTGGAGTGGGGACACTTAGTGTTAACATTAGTAGGTGGCACGTGGAGTAGGTCGCTGCGGGTAATGTCTGCAGGTGGGGCACAGGGAGTGGCGTCACTGTGTCTGATGTTCTCAGGTGGCGCCTGCGGAGTGGCGTCACTGCGTGTGACGTCCTTAGGTGGCGCCCGTGGAGTGGGGTCACTGCTTGTGATGTCAGCACGTGGTACGTGGAGCGGTTCGCTGCGTGTGACGTCTGCAGGTGGCACATGCGGAGTGGGGGCGCTGCGTCTGACGTCCGCAGGTGGCGCCTGTTTGGTGGGGTCGCTGTGTGTGACGTCTGCAGGTGGGCCCACGGAGTGGGGACGCTGTGTCTAACGTACACAGGTAGTGCATGCGGAGTTGCCTCACTGCCGTGTGAAGTCCGCAGGTGGTGCATGCGGAGTGGGGACACTGTGTGATGTTCGCAGGTGGTGCGCGGGGAGTGCGTTTGCTGCCTGTGATATGTACAGGTGGCGCCATTGTGTGTGACGTCCTCAGGTGGCGCCTGCTTAGTGGGGACGCTGCGAGTGATGTTCTCAGGTGGCGCACGCGGAGTGGCGTCACTGCGTGTGACGTCTGCAGGTGGTGCATGCGGAGTGGGGATGCGAGTGACGTCTGCAGGGGGCGCACCCAGAGTGGCGTTACTGCGTGTGACGTTCTCAGATGGAGCCCGAGTGGAGACTCTGCGTGTGACGTCAGCGCGTGGTACGTGGGGTGCTTCGCTGCGTGTGACGTCTGCAGATGGCGCATGCGGAGTGGGGATGCTGCGAGTGACGTCTGCAGGGGGCGCACCCAGAGTGGCGTCACTGCGTGTGACGTTCTCAGGTGGCGCCCGCAGAGTGGGGACTCTGCGTCTGACGTCCGTAGGTGGCGCCCGTGTGGTGGGGTCGCTGTGTGTGACGTCTGCAGGTGGGCCTGCGGAGTGGGGACGCTGCGTCTAACGTACACAGGTAGCGCACGCGGAGTGTCGTCAGTGCGTGTGAAGTCCGCAGCTAGCGCATGCGGAGTGGGGACACTGTGATGTGCGTGGGGAATGGGGTTGCTCCCTGTGATGTGTACAGGTGGCGCACCCGTAGTGGGGACGCTGCAAGTGACGTCTCCATGGGGCGCACACAGAGTGGCGTCACTGCGTGTGACGTTCTCAGGTGGCGCCCGCAGAGTGGGGACGCTGCGTCTGACGTCCTCAGGTGGTGCCCGTGTGGTGGGGACGCTGTGTGTGACATTCTCAGGTGCCGCCCGTAGAATGGGGACGTTGCGTCTGACGTCAGCAGGTCATACGCGGATTGGGTCGCTGCGTATGACGTCTGTAGGTGGCGCATGCACAGTGGGGTCGCTGTGTGTGACGTCAGCAGGTGGCGCCCGCAGAGTTGGACTGCTGCGTGTGACGTTCGGAGTGGGGACGCTGCTTGTGACGTCCGCAGGTGGTACGCTGAGTGGGGACGCTGCATGTGACGTCCTCTGGTGGCGCTCGCGCAGATGGGGGTCGCTGCAGGCGCCGTCCACAGGTCCTTCGCGTGGAGTGGGGTCGTTGCTTTTGACGTGTACAGGTGGCGCACGGCGAGTGGGGATGCTGTGTGATGTCCGCAGGTGGCGGGCGGGGAGTGGGGTCACTGCATGTGACACTACGTGGGACGCTGGCGGGACGCCCACAGGGGAGTGGGCAGTGTAGCGACCCTGTAGGGGAGGCTGGCAGGAGGCCTGCAGGTTGGGGGCGGGGTGCTGCCCCGCGGTGCCAGCCGGGTCTCTGTGTGCCTCGGCTAGAGCCCCCCTGGTTCGCCGGGCGGCCCGCTGCCACCTGCTATGCCCTCTGTGGCGGTTCGCGAATAGCGGGAAGCGGGTAGGAGGCTCAGAGTGTGAACCCGGCAGAGAATCTGCTGCCAGGTACGCCCCCTTGTCCAAACACAGGAGACCCATTCGGGTCTCCCAACGCACCGCGTGAGGAGCGAGCACAACCTGCGACAGAGGAGAAAACCCCGTGGGTGTGGGGGGTGCGGTTATGAATCCCTCCTTTCGCAGCGAGAAAGGCAGCGTAAAGAACCGCTGGCGCAAGCGTCGGGTTCGTGGTGACGTGTTTCTCAGGGATCGTGTGTTCGTGCGCAGTTTTCCCGGAGCGCAGGCTCTGCTCTCATTTCCCCCTCCCCCTTGTCGAGGGAAGCGGCCCCTGGGTCTGCGTGGCATCGTGCGGGACACCAAAGCCCGGAAGACTTGCTGTCATGATGGTTTTTCTTTTCTGTTTGAGTTTGCCTGCTTCTCAGATATTGGCAGGAATTGGGAGTTTCCTTAAATTTTTGCCAGCACAATTTAAAAGCAATTAAAGCAAATTCGGTTATTGCATTCGAGATTATTGTCTGGGTAAATTGTAGCTTAAAATTTAATTTATACTGAATCCTGCACTTTAATAAACAGACCACATCACACATTCTTATGTTCTTAAATTATCCACAGCTTGAACGCGTGAAAACTGGGTTGCTTTTTTGAAAGTACTGCGTGTTTCTTTTTAAATTTTTTTCTTGCCTCTTCAAAAATATTTATATTTCTTCTTCAAAATAAGGTGAGAAAATTCTTTTGACTTGTCAACTTGAAGGAATTGTATTTGTCTTTTCATTGTAAATTGTCACTTGTCTGGATTGACTTGAACCTGTGGAATCTTAAAATGTAGCAGGAGGAAGACATTTCTAGTTTTTTTTTCCCGAAAGTACATATGTTTGAATGACACAGTGTACCCTGTGCTGTAACTCCACTCTTTCGTTACACCTCTGGACGTGTTCGGTTAGTACGGGCTCTCCTTCCCGAGCGGAGGAGCCCACGTAAGGGTCTGAACGTCCCTCGAGGGGAAAGCGTTTCCCCGGGGCTGTTTGTCAGGTGGTACCAGGTCAGCGGCAGGTAATCCTGAAGCAGCGATGTCTGTGTTTGTGTGGGGATGGGTCACCGTGTCGGGGCAGAGGACGTGAGGTACAGAGAGCCACGAGGGGGGTCCGGATCCCGCTGAGGCAGCCAGACATCCCTTTTCCCGGTCTTCCCCTACTTCCCGACGCCAGGTCCGTGGATCCCCACGCCTGAGCTGGTGCTGTGTCCTGAGTGCAGATGTCATGTGTCCTCTTAGAATCTTCCACTCCCTGCAGGGCGTGGGGCCGTGTTCCCTGCTGTCCCCAAACGTCTGTGGGGCATTCTGAAGGCCCAGCGCACCTGAGGGTTTCTGTTACCTTCTCTTCTGTCCCCTGTTAGAACGGCGAGGCCTGTAGCCTCTGCCACTGGTGTGGGAGTAGTAATAGCTTGGATTTCGCAAGGGTGCGTCCGGATAGTCAGGATGCGAGGCTCTGGGCCTCAGTGGGGTTCCGGATCTTGACCGTGCTGTTCTGCCCCTGTAGGCATCTCCATCAGCACGCCCACCTGTTGCCCTCTGGCAGTTAAAGAGCAGGACCTGACCGGCCCGTAATTCTCTTTTCTGTCTTTGCTTCGGGGAGCACACGGCTCTCTGTGGGTCACTTCTCAACCAGGCTGCCGGCCGGAGTTTCTTAGGAGCTTTACAGAGCTATTGGTTCCTGATTCCTACTTTGATAGGGGCAGGTTAATTGGCCTAGGGGGGTCCCCCCGCCCCCACTTTAAAAAATGATCACGTTTACTGAACACTTGTGGTGTAGGAGGGTTTTGTGGGGAGCTGCGTGTTCACTCAGGACATCCCATGGAGCTCGTGCCGCAGGGTGCTCTCATGCACCTGGAAACAGACCCGCAGAGAGAGGAGGCGCTGTGTCCAAACACGTTCATTTTTCTCATTTAACAGGGCCCAGAGGCTCTGAGGGGAGGGGGCAGGATCGATCAGGAGCCTCCTTGCCTTCTGCTTTTCCGGTTCAGGAATGGGAGAGAGGAGGATGCCCACGCTCCGTCCTGGGCCAGGCACAGCACGTGGCAGAGTGCGTGTAGCCGGCTTGGGGTGCCGCGAGAGAGTGCCACAGCCTGCGTGGCCCAAACAGACCTTTATTTCTGGCGGCCGCGGAGGCTGGGAGTTTGGGACCCAGGTGTCAGCGGGGGTGGTGGTGGTGCTTTCTGCTGAGGCCTGTCTCCTTGGTTGTGTGTTGTCTCTCCGTTTGTCCAAGTCTTCTCTTAACGAAGACACCGGTCCTGCTGGGTTAGGACCTACCCCCGATGACCTCCTTTTAAACATAATTACCCTGTTGATGGCTCCGTTTCTAAGTACGCTCGCACTCTGAGGTCCTGGGGGTCAGGGCTTCATGTCCGCAGTGGAGGGGACACGGGCGGCTCCTCACAGCGTAAAACGCATAACAGTCGCGTTGAATACGTGACTGTGGGTCTCTGTTCTGCAGCCTTTGGGGTTTTCCTTCTTCGCTGCTTTTATCACCTACGTTCTTTCCTTTCCCTCCAGCGTTTGGGAAACCTTTCCCTCTGGTCCGCAAGTGCATGTAAATGGAATCCTAGGGACTGAAATGCTACAGCTCATAGGTGTTCGTATATGAGGGAGATGCATCAGGAGGACAGATTTCGGGACTGTTCGTTTCCTTCTGAGTGAAAATCTTCAGTGAAACAATACACTTCTCCTTTCCCAGAGTTGAGAAAACGGTGCTTTCACGTTCTGACCAAAAGGAGAATCCTCCGGTTGTCTGGGATCCTCTGCGGACCTTCTAACCAGTGATTTGGGGGAGGGGAGACCTTAAGGTCAGGGTGATTTTTTTTTTTTAAATTTTTATTTATTTATTTGACAGATCACGAGTAGAGAGAGAGGCAGGCAAAGAGAGAGGAGGAAGCAGGCTCCCCGCTGAGCTGAGAGCCCGATGCGGGGCTCGATCCCAGGACCCCGAGATCATGACCTGAGCCGAAGGCAGAGGCTTAACCCACTGAGCCACCCAGGCACTCCATGGTCAGGGTGATTTTTAAGGCAAACACAGACAGTCTCGCACACAGAAGACCCAATTTAAAGACAAGTGACAGTTCGGTTTTTACATGATAGTTTGGAGCCCTGAAGGACAGGGATGCGGAGTTACCAGGCCAGAAGGATCGAGGAGGCAGAGGTTCAGATTGGGACGCTGGCTCTGCCTGCGGGTGTCCTACCGGGCCTGCTTTGACAGGAGAAGCACCCAGCAGGTCAGGTCGCGTGTTCTGAGTGCCGACGTGCCCGATGCTGGGGACGTGGAGCGAGTGTGTGGCTGGGCTAGGGGACCGCGGTGGGTGCTGGCAGTGATTCTCGGGGAGGTGAGAGGAAGAGCCGGGCAGGAGCCTGTGGGCCGGCGAGGGGGTTTTCTGAGACTGTCTTCTCTGCTCAGCTGTCTCGCGCTAAACACTGGCCTGGGAGACGGCGGGGCCGATGTGGCGGGTGACAGTTCTTGTTTTTCGTGGTGACGGTGGGTTTTCCGTAGCAGAACCAAAGTCTGTGAAGTCATTGTCCTCGCAAGGTCGTCACACGCGCTTCGTGGGGTCGTGCTTCTCTCGTTTAAAATCGTGTACTTTTGTTTTAATCAGAGTACAGTTATTTATTGGCCGCATGTTATCACGCAGTCCCATACGTGCTTTGTGCAAAACGCTGTTGGTTTCAGTCCGGGTCCGCTGCTGCATGAGTCACACCGTGACTCGCACTTACTCTCGGCTCTTCTGGGCTTTGAAAGAAACACGTCTTTGAGATGCGGGCCGTGGACCGTGCGGTCCATCATCTAAAGTGCACGACTCAACGGTTTTTAACGTCCTAATGTTTTTGTTTGTTTTTCTTTTTTCCCTTCTCTCCTTTGTCGCGAACATCGATGCGGCGTCGTGATACCCGGAGTCCGTGTCGCACGTGACTCCCGCGGCCGTCCCTGAGTGGGGTCCCCGGTTCCTGCCTTCACAGCACTTCGTGGAGCATTTTAAGCTGCTTCATGCTCCGTGCTCGGCAGAGGGCCTGGTGCTTGCGTGCACGCTGTCGTTCCCTGTTCCTAGGACTCCCCTTTCCAGAGGCGGGGCACGAGTTGGTGTCTTTTCACACCTCAGTGTTGACGCCGACCCGCCTCCACACAGCGTCGCACTTGAATTCTTAGCCCTGCTCCCGGCTGCGGGGCCTCCGGAACCCTCGTCGTCTCCGGCGCTGTGGGGCCACCACTCACCAACGGGCTTGGCTTGGCGTGCCGTGCCCGTGCGAGCCGCGTGGGTTCTGTCAGTCTGCGGGAGACGGAGGAGCCTCCCAGTCCTCCGTGCGGAAGCGGGGTCGCCCCGCGCTGATGGAGCTCTGTTCCGTTCTGAGAGTGCAGGAGGCCGGCGAAGGGTGTGCACGACCTGCCCTCCCCTCCCCGGAACGTGCTCAGAGACGAGCACGTGTGCCTCCGGGCGTTTGGGAAGAAGTGTGCGTTCCCCGCGGGCCACGCAGCCTCAGGGCTGCCCTGTGCACCTGATGGCCGCGAGGTCTTTGGGTATTTAAGCCACCAGGGCCCTCCCACGGGAGTCACACGGGCCCGGAGAGACGCGGCACACAGCTCTGAGAAATGGTTCCGGTTTTGGGAAAGTAACCGTGCATTGTTCGATTTTGTCCCAGTGGTGTGACTCGGCCTGACGTCTCGTGAGAATTAATAGCGCAGGACAGTGTTCTCTGTGTGTTACGTGCGTGAGGCCGTGTTTTGTGTTCGGTGTCACGCACTTTGTGTATTCTGTTTGGCTGCAAATAGCTCGCCTCTACCGCTCCGTGTCCGGGAGCGCCTCTGTGCCGGTTACCGTGAGGGAACGTGTCCGGAGCGGTGTCGCAGGCAGTGGAGGGTCATCGCGATGTAGTCCGAGGCCCACCGGACACAGTGGCGGGATGTCTCGGCGACCGAGAACCGGGGAGCGAGGGAGGACGCGTGGGCGTTGAAGGTCACACCGTGTGTCCCCCTCGCACTCCTCAGAGCGTCGCTCTTGCTGTGCAGTGACTGGAAAAGGATTGGCCTGACGTGGGCAGCGTGGGCGCTGCGGGCTCACGCGTCCCGCCGCGAACACACGGTCGCATGTTGCTGTTAGAAACTGGTGACCGGGGCACACAGGTCGTTGGATTCCTCTGTCGTGCGAGGACGGAAGTCCACACTTCTGAGTTTTTCCAGGCAGCTTGTCAGCAGGTCTTACGGCGCCGATGGCGAGGCGGCCCGTGAGGCTGTCGCACCGTGGGCGTAGAGCGCGGTTTGTGTCTGGCCCGGCGTCGGCACGGAGCAGCCGTGTGGGGCGGCAATGCCCCGTGAAGCTAAATACGTCGCACGTGGTACGCGCAGGTCGCGATCCCGGGCAGCTTCCGCGGAACGCGCCTGTGCGCGGCGGCCGGCAGCCTCCTGAGCTCGGCCGTCAAATCGAGCACCGCGAATCCTCGTAGGGTGAGGGCGCGCCCATCCTTCCGACGACCGTCCCGCCGCTGCGGAGCGTCTAACCTCCCCAGGAAGGGACCCGCGCTAACAGTGATGTGACATGGCGCGGAGGTCAGCGACTCCCGGACTGAGTTCTGGTGACAGAGACGGCATGTTCCCGCTGTTGGCTTGAAGCAGTGACTTTGACTTTCTCTTCCGGTGGCCGGACGAGAGCCATGTACATCCTGCGACCGGAAACGGATGTGCAGAGGCTGTTCCGCAAAGACTTTGTATTATTTTGAATATTTCTGGAACGGTTTCGGGACTGTAAGTTACTGTTGTTGCTCTTTGGGTCCTGACGCGATTACCGAGAGGTCAGTCCACTAATTGCTACCAGAGTCACCCGCGACCTTTCACGTGATCGTTCAGAACCTGATTCCAGTAGCTGACGTTGACCGAGCTCTTAGGTCGAGCAGTGCAGATGCGGGAGTGGGGGGCTCTCGAGGGATCTCGGTCGTCCCCCTGGAGGCAGCGGCTGTCCGGACGAGTCTGCGTGTGTCCGTGACAGGAACGTCCTGGCACCACTCCTCGCGCGTCCGGAAGAGCTCGGCGTTACCGGTGCATCCGGTTCCCCCGGCCGGTCACTCCCTGTGCTGTGTCGGCACAGAGCGGGCACCTCCCAGGTCCTAGAGTGCGCGCACGGATGGCGTGACCGTGGCCCGTGGCTGCGTCACGAACCGCTGCAGCCCTGTCGAGGATCCTTCATCCCTGACATTTGGTCAACGGGGGCGGCCCGTGACGAGTCCCCACGTACCGAGGCGTTTGGAGTCTTTTCAGGAGCCGTCGTCTTCGTGGGTTTGGGCAGCTGAGACGAAGAACCAGAAACTGGCAGGGGGCGGGGAGGGCTTAGGAGCAAGAGAACGTCCTTTCTCCCATTTTTGGAGTCCAGACGCCCAGTGTCGTGGCACAGGCATAATTCGGGGTCCACTGAGCCGGCTTCCTGGGTCACAGACCGCCGTCTTCTGCGTGGGCCCTCATGGGGTGGCAGGGGCGAGGGAGCTCTTTGGGGAGCCTTTTGTACGGGCGCTGGTGCGGTTCTGAGGGCCCCGCCTCACGAAGTGATTCCCGCTCAGGGGCCCATGCCTGGTACCATTACACGGAGTGTCAGGTTTCAACATACGAAACTTGAGGGGACAGAAGCATCCAGTCCAGAGAGGTGACTTTGACGGTGACCGGCCAGGCATTCCCGAGACAGCCCTGGCAGGCACGAGAAATGAACCCGGTTCTCGCACTCGCCGGTCCCGTGTGGGCTTGTGCGAACCTGATTTGGTGGTGGTTAGCGGGGATCAGGGTGAGGACACCTTTGCAGTGTTGCTCCTGATGCGATCTTAAAAGACACGGGCCAGGGGCGCCTGGGTGGCTCAGTGGGTTAAAGCCTCTGCCTTCAGCTCGGGTCATGATCTCAGGGTCCTGGGATCGAGCCCGACATTGGGCTCTCTGCTTGGTGTGGACCCTGCTTCCTCCTCCCTCTCTCTGCCTGCTGCTCTGCCTACTTGTGATCTCTCTCTCTGTTGAATAAGTAAATTAAAAAAAAAAAAAAGACACGGGCCACTTCCTTAAGAAACGCTTGTCGAGAGTCTGTGGTGTATCAGGAAAAGGTAGCTCCGGGGCGATGACACGCCACGCAAGGGAAGCTTGGGTCCTTGGGAGCACAGGACGGTCGCTTGCGCGGGACATGGAGATTTCTGGGAAGCTGGTGGTCAGTGGGGGCAGGTCGCGTGTACACTCGTAGCCGGGGTGTGAGGGCCACCAGCTTTCCCAGGTGACGCGTCGGCGTGAATGAGGCACGACAGAGCCCACAGTGGGCTGCTACGGGGCAGTGCTGAGAAGCGTTGGAGGCGAATTAGGGAGCCGGGCCACGCAGCGTTTGGATTCTGTGGGTGGAATGTCGTGTGCCGTGTGGTGGATTGTCGGCACCATCCTGGGGGTGCTTCGCTCCGAGTGTCTGCTCAGCCGGCGGCCGGCGCGGGAACGGGCGGTGTTGAGGAATATTGCTGAGTGGACGAGCGAGTACTGCATAGCTGCGTCGGCCGGTTCGGCACGGGGACTGGGCCTGTCAGCTGTGCCTCTCGGCCCCGTTCGTTAGCCGCGGGCAACTCCGTGAACGGCCGCCAGGCCAGCGCCGTCCGTGGGACTTTCTGTAGGGACCGTCTGTGCTACCCAGCACGGTGGGCCTCAGCTGTGGCCAGTAAACACTGGAGGTCGGAACGGCACGTGGGATGGAAGGACCGAGTTTTAGATTTTCTTCACCTTTTTTGCTTCCCTGTGCTAAAACACACACAAGCAACAATTTACCTTTCCAGCCCTTTTAAATTGTTGCAGTCCTGCGGCTTGGGCGCCTTCACAGTGCTGTGCGGCCCTCACCACCACCCGCGTCTCCTACGTTCTCCTCTCTCCGCACTGAAACCCGTCCCTGCTCTCCCCTGCGCCAGCCCCGGTCATCTCTCCGTCCGTCTCGGACTGACGACCCGGGGCGGCTCCTGGGAGGGGAGCCGTGCACTCGTGCCGGGCCTGTCTCCCTTGGCGCGACGTCCCGGCGGGCCGTGCTGCGTTGCAGCGGGTGTCGGAATTTCTCTCTTTGCGGACGCGTGATACCCCGTTGAGTGTACCTGCCGCGTGGTCTCCATTCATCCCTCCATACGCACTTTGCAGCTTTCGGCCGCTGCGAATAACGGTGCGGCGTGAACGCGGGTGTACATATGCTTGGAGTTGACGTTGGTTTGCAGAGGCCGGTGGCGGTTCCCGAGGCCGCTGGAGACGTGGGTGGCATGCGTGGGCGATGAGCATTGGAGGCTTGGGAAGGAACGTGATCCTCTGAGACCGTGACCAAGCCCAAAAGATGCCGTTCGGAGGTGGTCAGTGCGTCTGAGTTCAGGGTCACAGGCGTTGGGGCCCATGGAGGGGACAGGATGCAGACTCGAGGACTGCGTTACGTGTTCCCCGCTGGGGATGTTTGCGCTGTGTGATGTCTGGCAGTCCCGTCAACGGTGGAAACGTAATGATTCCTGGAGACTGGGGCTGAGATTTCATCTGTCTGGTTTCTTGTTGTTGTTGGTTTTCCCTCCCTCAAAGGCCGGGCCGGCATTCACGCTGCTCTCTCGGTGGGGATCATCGCAGCCTGGTTGGGTAACTGTTCCTGCAGCAACGCGTTGTTGGGAGGGAGGCTCCAGGTCTGCGTGTCGTGTCCGTTTCCGGGACGGAATTCGTATTTGTGTTTTTCTGTTTGCAGGGTGTCGCCTGTGCAGAGCCCAGGGAACTTTATTTTCCGCCCGTGAGCCCGAGGTCTGCGTGACTGGCCCGCGGTAGATAAAGATGGCGGGGAAAGGTCTCGCGGCTTGGGGCGAAGCAGGGTCAGGACACCTGCGCTTGGCCCCAGGCCAGGGCCGGGACAGTGACGCGGGCGGAGCCCTTCGTTGTCAGCCAGAGTCGCGGGGGAGCATGGTGCTCAGGCACCAGGACGCTCGAGGACCGCTGACAGGTGAGGGTCAAGGGGCCGAGACACTCGGAGAGTGCAGTGACCTTCCTGACTCCTCTCCTGCGGTGTGTCTTCCGGTGGCTGCCAGGAGGAAAGGGGTCAGTTTTGTTTGGTGGTGAAAGGAGCCTGTGGACACGTGTGTGCTCGTGTGACGCATGGACTCGTCCTGGTGACCTTCCCAGCAGAGGTCATGGTACCGTGTCATCCTCTTCACTGTGTCAGCAACGCTGGGCAGGTGCTCGGTGCCAGGCAGGACGTGGGATCCGCAGGGCCTGGCGTGTGGGGTGGACGAGCACGAGCGAGAATCAGGCCCGGGCTGCGCCGTACAGGAAGCGGTGCCCTGGGTGGCCCCGGGGTCACAGGAGCGAGGCGTGCTGGAGCCTGCCCTGTCCTGCCAACCAGGCCTCCTGATGCCCTCGGGCCACGTTGGAATTTGTTCTCTGGGCGGGAGAGACGCAGTCTTCTGGGGGGTGAAGGCGAGCCAGAGGGCAGGGGTGAGCCGGGGAGGCCCAGCTCTGGCGCTGGCCTCTTCTCGCCTCGGAGGTGGAAATCTTCCTGCTGTTTTTGTCCTCGTAAAGCAGCGCGAACCTTTCACGGTGGTCAGACTGCGACACTTTGGGCTCATTCAGAGACGCTTGGAGCCACGGAGGGAAGTGACACCAAAGGCGATTTCTGTTGCTTTCAAAGACGTGCTCTTGTAGAAATGGCAGACTGTTTTGTATTAAGCCATCAAAGACCGAGTTAATCCGAGTCTAAGTTAATGGACTAAGCTGTGTTGTTTTTCCCACAATTTTTTATTCAGGACGAAGTTGGGATGGAGATGCTCCCGTGTTCACATACACTTGGGTGTTCTTTGGAAATCCCACGGTTTCGTATCGAGCCCCAGGGAAAGTTGCTGTTCGGCTCCTCCTCTATAGGCCTCTCTCATTCTCATTTAGAGGACATAACGTGCTTTTTCTACCCGTTGAATTAAGTGTGAGTGGGGCATCAGTCTTCTCCCAGTTTCTAATGGTGCTTTTTCTTCCTAGTGCCACATAAAGGCAGAATGTACTCTTTGCTATAGGCGCTGGCGGCAAAGGGCATTCCCCTCACCCTCGTAAAGAAGGAGCTTGGGAAGCCGGCGACGTAAGAACAAAGCAAAACCAAACAAAAGCAAAAATGTGTTTGGTGGAATTTAGCTGTAATTAAGTGTATTAGTTCAATATTGTGGAAACAAACGATCAGAAGGCCGGTGTGGTGCAGCCCATCCATTCACGAATTCTTCAGTCATGAGATGTGCAGCACCTAATGTGGGAAAGTCGGGGCGTCGGGCTCGAGCTCCTGGGGCTGGATTTGGCGATTCAGTTCTTGTTCTCTGGTGAGAGAACCAGATTTCTGCCACTTTGCTCGCTGGAGAGGAGATCGCATGCGGCCCACGGATGGAGATGCGCCCGGGGGTCCATATTGTGCGAGGCCGTTGCCTTAGGAGGAAGGGAAGACAAGTCCAGAAGTAGGTGCGGCATTTCTTCATGGGTGAGCGCTTGTTCTCTGGGTCTGCGCCTCCGTTCAGCTGTGTGTGCGTTTATTTTCGTTGTGGTACATGCTGTTTAGGTTGTAGAAAATTCTTAACGAGAGTAGCGAGGGTATGAGAAAGTACAGCCCTCCTCCTCTCTCTTGCCTTGCAGAGTAACCGCGGTTGATGGTCTGGTGGGCATTTTTTCCAAGTGTTTCACATGCAATTAGAGGCACGTGTATGTGTGTGTGCGTGTGCACATAGATGTTCTGTACAGCTAGGTTCTGAAACGGAAGGCAAGCTGTAGGTACGGTGACGTGCGCGTGCACACGCGCACACATGTCTTGGACACTTTGGTTTACCAGTAGACGCTCATCCCCGTGTAGATCAGGTGACTCTCCGTTAGGGTTCTTGGTTTTTGTTTTTTTTTTTTAATTCACTTACTTATCTGTGATTCTTTTTTCGTGACATCAGAATCTCTTCATTTTTGTAATTTTTACTTATTTTTGAGAGTGAGCGAGTGCACGTGCATGCATGCACGCTGGGGGAGGGGCAGAGGGGGAAGCAGGCTCCCCGCCGAGAGGGAGCCCCATGTAGGGCTCAATCCCAGGACCCCGGGATCATGACCTGAGCCGAGGGCAGACGCTTCACCCAAGGAGTCCCCCAGGCGCCCCAGGTTCTTGGTCGTAAACAGATGCTGTTTCTGGCTGACTTGAGCTGACAGAGCTCGTTGGGATGGATGGAGGCTGGGGAGCAGCAGGAATCAAGGAAGCAGGAAGCAGGTGGCACAGCAGCGTTCACTGTGGCAGGAAGAGCGTGGCCGGGATCCCGTCACAGCGGTGTGATCGAGACCCCGAAGGAAACGCCAAATACGTCTCTATCTACGTCTGACATGAGACTCCAAATCCGTTTCTGCCCTCGTGTCAGTACCTGCAGATTCAGAATGAGCGCAGACGTGTGTGTGCACGTGACAGGTGCGCGTGGCCACTGGGCTGAACCGAACTCACGTGCCCACCTGTGCGCCAGAGCAGGGGCCAACGAGAGAGGAGTCTGGTCACTCTGGTGACTGTCTTCCCCGTGGGAACGGCCTCACCGGCTGTGTGTTTGCTTACTGGGGGGTCTGTTTCCAGGTTTTGAGGGAGCAGCTAGCTGTAACCTCTAAAGTTAGCGGGTATCAGCCGGCTGCCTGGGCGGCCCTGTCGGTTGTGGGCTTGAGCCCCGTGTCGGGCTCCTTGCTCGGTGGGGACTCTCCCTGGGGAATCGCTCCCTCTCTCTCTCTCTCTCTCTCTCTCTCTCTCTCTCCGTCCTTTCCCCAATTGCATGCTCACAGTCTCTCTCTCTCTCTCTCTGACATAAATTAATTTTTTAAAAAAAGTAAGCGCATACCGCCAACCTCACACTTTGGGAGAATAACATTTGTGAAGGAAAGAACTGCCCGGCATGGCCCCATAGTTTTTCCCTTTTCCTTAAGCCGTTCTTCTTCGGTCACCCATTTCTGTGACTAAGGTTTTGTGAGGTCATTTCCTGTGGAGGAAATGGGTCATCAAGGGTTCCCCATGGCCTGGTGACCTCTTCTTGCCGTAGTTGGTGTGCTTTACAACCTGTTACGGGGAATGGCATGTGGACTGCGGGCTTGTTACATTTTGGAGAACCCTTAGTATTTTATTTGACAAATGATAAAAATTGACGAATGCTTTAGGAGCTGATAAAATTTCCGGGGGAGGCTTTTCCACACCCTGGCTTCTGGCTCCGATCATCGCTCACCATCGTTGTCCTCCGCCCTCACGTGGCTCATACCCCGATGTGCCGTCTGGCACCGGCCGTGGCGTCCTGACGTTGCGTGGTTTGTCCTGAAGCCAGAACGGAGTGCGTCGCGACAGCTCTATTTCCCCTTTGTTTTCCCCTTTGTCCCCTTCCGTGGGGTAGACAGTGGAGGAAGTGGACTCAACTGCGGACTGCTGTCATTTTCTGTTGCTTTTGCAAATTTTTATAGTCGGGAGCTTGTAAACACTTTGTTCCTAACACATTGGAAGAGGCGAGAGCAAGATGGGCTGGGACTTCATGAGTGCAACGTCCATTCCCCTCTGCTCTCAGGAGTGTCTTCCACATGCAGAAGGAAAGGCGCTCCCCCATAAAGAAATGGGGGTACCAGAAGGAAGCGGGACAGACAAGGGGCGGTTAAAAGCTCCTCAGTGTTCGCTGTCCCGGACTGTAGGGGATGTGCTGGAATCGGAATGGGATTGCACGCGACTCTGTGTCTTTGGTGTTTGGAGGAGTCCAGGGTCGCAGGGACGTCGTAAGTGGGATCTCCCCCAAAACTGTGGTGTCCTCAGCAGCTGTCACTCACCCTGTGCCGTGACGGCTGTGCTGTGTAGTCCCAAGAGGAGCGCGGTGCCTGCCCTCGGCCCGTCTCCAAGGCCATGGTTGCCCATCCATGTTTGTGTTTTGCGGTTCTCATGCTGCATCTCACCTCCTCTGCACGCGGCCTTGTGCGATGGGCGCGACAGGTTTTGTTATCCTGCCATTTGAGGTGCACGGGGAGTGTGGTTGGGGAGTCATGACGTTGGCAGCCCTGGTGACACGGGGACCCGAGTTCGTACCCGAGGGTTCTGGTCGAATGTGCCTGTGGGTCGTGCCCAGTGCCTCCCTGGGCTTGCCTTGCTGACGCTCCTGGGTGCTCATGTGAGTGTGTGCGGCTGTCGTAGGGGTGGGAGAGGGGCAGGAAGTGCGCAGGCAGGCTGGAAGGGGGTTCTGGGATCCGGCGCGGTGGCCCTCTGCCTTACCGTCTTGGCCGCATGTAAGCCCCCGGAGTGTCTCCCTTCTGAGGGTGGCAGCTGTGCTGGGTGACTGTGACCGCATGTCTTCCTGGTTTCTCGGGCTTGGCTCCTCTCTCTTCCCACTCCTCCTGCTTTTCTCCGACCTACCTGTGTGCACCTTGGGTCTGGGTGGGCGACTCAGACCTCTCTGTTGATTGAAAGCAAACCCCCTGGAGGCCAGCAGGGAGGAGGGGGACCCGAGGTGTGCATACGTGCCGCCCGCCTCTGGGCCTTGCCTCTGCCATGTTGCCCTGGAGCCCTAGCGACTCTCCCTGGGTGTCCGTGCTTATGAAGGGCAAGTTTCTGTTTGGTTGTTGTTTTTCTTTTTTTTCCCTTAAATGTGAATTCAGTTAGGCAGCACGTGGTACCTTAGCCTCAGACATAGTGCTCAGTGATCTGTCACTTGTATATAACACGCAGTGCTCATCCCATCACGTGCCCTCCTTAATGCCCGTTGCCCCAGTGACCCCATCCCCTCCCGCAACCTTCAGTTTCTTTCCTACACTTAAAGGTCTCGTGGTTTGTCTCCCTTTCTGAGGACTTGGCATTCAGTTTTCCCTCCCCTCCCCTGAGGTCCTCGGTGCTGTTAGGTTCCCCCAATGAGTGAGACCATGTGGTAAGTTTCTTTCCCGGACTTCTTTCACTTAAGCATAATATTCTCCGGCTCTTTCCTCGTTGATGTAAATGGTAAATATTCATCTTTTCTGATGGCTGAGTGATACTCCGTTCTACGTACGGACCACATCTTCTTTACCCATTCACCTGTTGAAGGGCATCTCGGCTCCTTCCACAGTTTAGCTGTTGTGGACGTTGCTGCTGTGAACACTGGGGTACAGATGGCCCTTCTTTTCCCTACATCTCTATCCTTGGGGTAAATACCCAGTAGTGCAATCGCTGGGTCGTAGGGTAGCTCTGTTTTTAATGTCTTGAGGAACCTCCATGCTGTTTTCCAGAGTGGCTGCACCAGCTTGTGTTCCCACCAACAGTGTAGGAGGGTTCCCCTTTCTCCACATCCTCGCCTACATTTGTTGTTTCCTGACTTGTTAATTTTAGCCACTCTGACTGGTGTGAGGTGGTTTTGATCAAAACTGTAGTTTTGATTTGTATTTCCACGTTGCCGAGTAATGTGGAGCACTTTTTCACGTGTCTGTTGGCCATCTGGATGTCTTCTTTGCAGAAATGTCTGTTCATGTCTTCTGCCCATTTCTTGACTGGATTATTTGTGTTCTGGGTGTTGAGTTTGGTAAGTTCTTTCTAGGTCCTGGATATCAGCTCTTTGTACTGTCATTTGCAAATAATTTCTGTCATTCCATGGGTTGCCGTTTAGTTTTGTTGACGGTTTCCTTTGCTGTGCAGAGCTTTTGATCTTGATGACGTCTAAGGGGCGAGTCTTTCTTTCTTTTTTTTTTTAAAGATTTTATTTATTTATTTGACAGAGAGAGATCACAGTAGACAGGCAGGCAGAGAGAGAGAGAGAGGGAAGCAGACTCCCTGCTGAGCAGAGAGCCCGATGCGGGACTCGATCCCAGGACCCTGGGATCATGACCTGAGCTGAAGGCAGTGGCTTAACCCACTGAGCCACCCAGGCGCCTGAGTATTTCTGAATGACCTATTTGACAGAACATAACCTGAAGTCTTCCAGGTACCAGGCGTGGTATGTAGCAGTGGGAAGAGAGGAGTCCCACAGAGACGTAACATTCCAGTATCGCTCAGACTGATGGCCACACGGTCTCCTCTGTTACAGCCGAGGAACGGCTTTTGATCTCCTAACATCAAGCTAAAAGGTCCTTGAAGTGCTCGCTCATTTAACCAAGTACTTGGGGGGACATCCAGCCCCTTGAAGGTGAAGCCCGAGAAGGGAAATCTAGTCGAGCGAAATGTAGGGTTGCACGAACAGCACAAGTGCCCCACGAGGGTGAAGACAGCGGGAGGAAAGCCACGGGAGTGTACAGCCTCAGAGCGAGCTCTCCGTGCCTCTTCAGGAGCTCTCGTGGAAGCTGTGTGGTTCATGCAATGGAAAATGACATTTTCAGTAAGCCCGAGGCTCGCAGGGTGCAGGGGGCTGGGGGGGGAGGCTGGGTCACGGTTAGTACAAAAGTCTTGTCTTCCGTCGGGGCTGTGGGTCTCGCACAACTCCGAGGTGTTAACTGGGGTTTCCCTTGAGGAAGTGCTCTACCTCAGGAGGGGAATGGCAGGTAGTCACTCTTCACGTGGCCTCCAGGACATCCTAGCGGTGAAGGCTTTGCTGAGGAGCAGGTCACTGACCTTGACTGCAAATAGCTGGAGACAGAAAGTTTCTCTGCAGACTTCACTGGGGTTTAAAAGGTAATTTATTGTTTTTAAAAACAACAATAAAAATCCAAACCGCCATCCCGCCCCACCCCCCATCCCAACCCCTGCGTGTAGATCCCGGCCAGAATGGAGATGAATGTTCTCCGTATGACTCAACGTGGGTACCACCACCTAGCGTAACGGATGCTCATGAAGGCTGTTGTGAGTTTTTCTACAATATTCCAAACTCCTGCTCATCGTTAGGAACTCGCTCAGCCGAGAGCCCCCTAAGTATGACTGTCACAGACCCCACGCTCCCGCCATGGGATCTGTGATGTTCTCTGCGGAGGTGGCGTAGTTGGGCAGCTTGTGAATGGGTTCTGTGCGTGGACGCTCTGGCTCGGTTTTTATTTGGATTCTCTCGAGGTCGACCACACAATGCCTGGCTTTCCTGAGTCTGCGAAGGGGAGCGCGGTCAGCCCGTCCAGCCCTGGGCGGGGAAGGTCCCGACGGACTTGTTAGTGTGCGGTGGGTTGTCCGCGTCCGGGTCAACGCAGATGCGAGCTCAGTGTGTTTGTTCCGTTTTGCTAAACCAGAGCATTTGGAAGTATTTCTGTATGAAGACTGAGTGAGGTGTTTTGTTGGAGACAAGTAGTAGCCAAGCGGAGCTGGTGGCAGAGAGCAGAGAAGCTTGGGTGCGCCCAAAGTTTATGCATGTTTTTGTGCTCCTGACTTGATAGTTTAAAAATTTTGAGCCCACAGAAAAATTAACAAATGCTTTCGTGGGTTGTTAGCGTTCTGCCAGACTGGCTTTGTATTTATCGCATGCTGATTTTTTCCCTTTCCCTTCTGTTTTTTTTTTTTTTTTTTTTTTTTTTAAAGATTTTATTTATTTATTTGACAGAGAGAGATCACAAGTAGACAGAGAGGCAGGCAGAGAGAGGGAGGGAAGCAGGCTCCCTGCTGAGCAGAGAGCCCGATGCGGGGCTCGATCCCAGGACCCTGAGATCATGACCTGAGCCGAAGGCAGCGGCTCAACCCACTGAACCACCCAGGCGCCCCTCCCTTCTGTTTTTTGTCTCGTGCACACCCTCTCCCCCCACCCAACCTTCAGAAGAGAGTTAAGACTGTTTTGAATGTGAACACACTTCCATGGTGCACAAGCCCAAACTCTATTAAGAAGTATTCTCCAAGGTCCCATTCCTAATCATCTCCTAAGGGATTTTCTTTCTTTTCTTTTTTTTTTTTTTAAGATTTAGTTGAGCCAGCGTGGCCGTGCTTACGGTAGCTGGGGGAGGGGCAGACGGAGAGGGAGGGAAGCAGACTCCTGGTGATCGATGACCTCGGACCTCAACAGGTGGCAGGGCTGGATCTCATGACCCTGAGATCGTGACTCAACGAGCAGAAACCAGCAGTCAGATGCCCAACTGACTGAGCCACCCAGGCTCTCCCCCATCCATTGCCATTACTTCCTGCTGCTGTTCTGTGCTCCTCTGTGCGTTTGTGCAGTTTTTTTTTTTTTAAAGGTTTTATTTATTTATTTGACAGAGATCACAAGCAGGCAGAGAGAGAGGAGGAAGCAGGCTCCCCGCCGAGCAGAGAGCTGGAGGTGGGGCTTGATCCCCGGATCCCAAGACCACGACCCGAGCCGAAGGCAGAGGCTCAACCCACTGAGCCACCCAGGCGTCTCTGTGCACTGTTTTTAAAGCACCCCTGCCCCCGGCAAAGCTCTGTTGATAATTATCTTATTTGCACAAAGAAAATCTTAAGTAGCTCTTGTGACAGATGATATCAAAGCATCCTATTTCAGTATTGAACAGTTTACTATTTATTAAGCTTGGTGTGTAGGATTTCTGGTGCTCTTTTGGAAAATTACAAGGGTTCTACAAAGGCGTAATGAAAAGACCTCCAGCAGGCCACATGTGACCAGTTGGCGTACGCACTCTCGTGTGGGTGCGGTATAAGGACTGTCATAAGGGAGCAACACTAATGTTGATTTATATCCGCACAAGCTAACGAATAAGAAATAAGGCACAAAGCTTACACGCAAGTGGTGTCATTAATATGAAAAATGCCACACCTTCCTCATGCTTGAAGGTATCAGTTGTCCCCTGGCCTACGTTTCTTAGCCGAAACAGCACAAAGACTGCGTTTTGGGCTCAGACCCTTTTCCTCCCGGATGTCCAAGTGTCTATTTCCCTCCTGTCTTCTGAGGCCTTGTGGCTGTCCGGGCAGCCTCCTGTCTTCTCTCCAGGCCCGGACCTGGGCCGGCAGGCTCGGCCGCCAGGAGGCGAGGGCTGCCTCTGCTCCCCCACGTCAGGGGTCTCCAGTAGCTGCCCTCCAGTCAGACCCTGCCCGCTGCCTGAGTTTATACACCCTTCACACTGAGAATGGTTTGGGCATTTTTAAATGGTTGGGAGAGAAACATCAAAAGATGAATGTTTCCTGGGCGCCTGGGTGGCTCAGTGGGTTAAGCCACTGCCTTCGGCTCAGGTCATGATCCCAGGGTCCTGGGATCGAGTCCCGCATGGGGCTCTCTGCTCAGCAGGGAGCCTGCTTCCCTCTCTCTCTCTCTCTCTGCCTGCCTCTGTCTACTGTGATCTCTCTCTCTGTCAAATAAATAAATAAATAAATCTTAAAAAAAAAAAAAAAAATAAAGATGAATGTTTCCTGACACATGACCTGAAAATACGAAGTCACGTTCCTAAGTGTCGGATGTTGTCCCTGAAAGCTGGGGAGGGAGTTCCTTCTTGTGACGTAATCCCTGCCCACGGAACAGGTGTGGTGCCTTTTGGCCTTTTGGCTGAAAGCCTACTGCCTTTCCTGTCTAGCTTTTTCCAGAAATAGTCCACCAATGCCAGCTCCGTAGAATGAGACCTTCCAAACAGGTGTCCGCGATCGTGCGTCCCAAGCTCCTATAAAAGACACTCGAATTCTTACGTTCCGTGAGTCAGTATGAGGGGCGTTGTTCGCTCCCTGGTGTACCGCGCAGGCCCCCCTGGACATAGCTCCCTCGTGCCTTGGGCTCGCTGTGCAGAATTCTTGGGGTTCCTTCGGCTGCCTTTAGTTTGTGAACATGTGTGCGGGGGCCCGGCAGGACTCGGGCACCTCATGGTCTAGACTTTGTAATGGGCAACAGCTAGATCGCTTTGCGGTTTTGGAGAAAAAGCACTGCGTTGGCCCCCCTCTGCTCGAGTCCTAAGAGCAGCGTGAAGGACGCTTTCATGTTTCTCCGAGCTTTCAGGCGCGGGAGGACGCCCCGGAGGACGCCCCGGCAGAAACAGATCAAACAGCGCTCCGAGGAGGCAGGGCAAAGGGGACAGACGTGGCGCATTCCGTCACTGTGCCCGGCCTAGACTCGCGCTCTCAGGAATCACTCAGAACCCCCTTCGCTTCTGATCGCAGTCGCTTCCAAACGGGGCTGGGGTCTCAGCGATCGATAGTCCTCTTGGGTTCGGCCCCGGGGTGCCGTGCCCTCGTCGTCGGAGGGAGAAACACTCGCTTAGACGAAAGCGTGAAAATCCTTTTTGGAGTTGCCGTGCAAGGGAGAAAATGGGAGCTTTGATGTCGACTCTGTTTCCAGCAATCCGTTTGATTCTTGGTGCACAAGCCGAAGGGAAATAAACAGTAATTTACAGGCAGTATTTATGTAAGCTAGAAAAATGTCGGTCAGCTGGGAAGATGGGATCTGGGTTAATGCGAGACCTCCTCCCGAGCCTTTTCTCCCTGATTGCGGGCTGCCGTGTAAAGCTAAGGAAAGGAAGCAATTTCGGGTTTTGTTAGGCTCTTCAGAATCATCGTGGTAAAATACGGACTTTTTTATTTTTTTTGCGCGGAAAAATAGATTTTTTTTCATAAGAGCTTATAGTTGAGTCGTTTTAATGGAATGTAGGTCAGAAAAGTGTACTGCAGAATTTATTGCCTTTTTAAGACCTCTCAAAGAAGATAATTCTGGTTGTAATTCACAGTAATCCGGGCCAGCAGATTGTGTTCTCGTGTCAGGGACTGTGTATGCCTTAAATAGTGTCAGGCCACACTCCGTCTGGGGACTTGGGGTCGCTCAGCGCTGTGGTCCTCAGCTGGGGGCTGTTGTGTTTTCCGGGGGACATCTGGCCGTGTCTGGAGACACTTTTGGTTGCCGCAGCTGGAGAGTGGGGGGAATGTTCCTGGCATCTCATGGGGAGAGACCCAGGGATGTTGCTGGGGGTCCTGGAGTACACAAAACAGCCCCCACCCCAAAGAATGACCTGGCCCCAAACGCAAATAGTGCCAAGGTTTAAACACCCTGGACTGGAGGGTGTCTTAGAGCCTCATTTCCCAAGTTTGAAAATGTAAAATATGTACGTAGACACGCATAAGCATACACACATGTGCGTGTGCACAATGGTCACTCTGCACACGTGACATGTGCCATGGGACGACGTGTCCCCTGGTGCCCATCCTTGCCCAGGATGTTGCAGTTTGGGGGCCTTGTTGCGTATACCACGTTGATGACGTTAGTGACAGTGATATTGGGACCACAGGGCTTCTGTTCTGCCCAAGGGTCCCAAGTAGAGTGGATTTCATATTTTCAAAATGTAGTTTATAATGTTGTGATTTTTAGTTCTTTTTTTTTTCATTTTAAGACTTAGCAGGAGTATGAGTGGGAGGAGGGGCAGAGGGAAAGCAAGGCTCCCTGCTGAGCAAGGAGCCGGGACGTGGTGCTGGATCGTGGGGCTCGATCCCAGGACCCCAGGGTTATGACCTGAGCCGAAGGCAAATGCTTAACCGACTGAGCCACCCAGCCGCCCCTAGAATGGCGTATTTCAACAAAACTTTCTTCTGTGCATATAAATTGGTTATGTTCTAAGGTTTCCCTTTACAGCTTTCTGCTACGGAAGCAGTGATGGGTAAAGAAATAGGGACTGCTCTGCAAACAGAGCCCCCATAACTGTGGGGGAAGAAATGTACTGGCACAGGGCAGTTTTGGGGAGCGCTTGTGTTTCTAGGGTGTGTGTGGAGCGGATCTCCCTATGTTGAGCTTTGGGTAGGGCAGTCAAGAAAAAGAGGATAACGGGTTCCTGGTGCAGCTGCTTCCCAAGCCCATGACGCCCGGCGCTCAGCAGCTGCCGGAGGGGGAGAGCGTAGTCTCCCTCCCTTGAGCACCTCTGATCTGGTCAGAGGGGCTGGCGCATACCAGTGGCCCCCATTGCCGGGGCAGAGCTGCGAGGCAGGGGTGGTTGTCCCGGGGTGCCCGGTGAGGACCCGCTGGACGTGTGGGTGCCAGGCCCTTAGGTGAGGCAGAGGAGGTGAGGCGTGCGACGTCCAGGAGGAGCTGTGGCCCCGCGTGGGCAGGACCATGTCCTGTGTTGCATGGCCCCGCTTGCCCACGAGCCCTCCCGCGGGCCTCTGTGGGGCCCTAGATCTTGTGGCTGCATTTCTTCTGGCTTTGAGATCATACATTTCTAGTTCGGTGTTTCAGGGAGAACGGGGTGGAGGTGTTTGCGGACTGAGCTGACGCTGTAGGCTTTGGGGCAGACAGCCTTTCTGGGCAGCAGAAGAGAGAGTGGTCTGGAATTCAGGTACCAGCCTCCCGGCTGTGCAGCTCCGTGCTCTTGGGAAAATCATCCGGTCTCAGGCCATTTGTCTGTGATTTGGGGCAGTCGTGCATGTGGGGCCTCAGTGACTAAGATGTCAGCGTTTGTGTGCCTTCTGAGGTCAAGCTTGCCTAAGTGGAGCTGGCCAGACTGGCACCCGCCTCTGCTTCTTGGTATCAGGCCAACCGAAATTATTAAGTGTGCAAGGCAGAGCTCACATGTGCCCACCCCCCGGACCACAGCTGTCTAGCAAAGAATGGCTGTGACCGCTGGTCAGAGTCAAAACCAGCACTTCCGTCTCCAGCCTCTTTTCTCGGTGCTCTTCCCATTTCTTTCTTTTCTTTTCTTTTTTTTCTTTCTTTTTTTTTTTTTTTAAGATTTTATGTATTTATTTGACAGAGATGACAAGTAGGCAGAGAGGCAGGCAGAGAGAGGGGGGAGGCAGGCTCTCCGCCGAGCAGGGAGCCCAATGTGGGACTCGATCCCTGGACCCCGAGATGACCTGAGTCAAAGTCAGAGGCTTAACCCACTGAGCCACCCAGGCGCCTCGCTCTTCCCATTTCTTAAGATGACTGTGGAGACAGCAGTGGTCCTCGAAAGGTAGTCCCCGTCCTAGTCCTGGAACCTGGGAGTATGTGTCCAGGGTCTTGAGATGGGACGACCATCCCATGAGGCCACAGTCCTCCCAGAGGTGCTTCTCCTCAGACGGGAGCAGTGGGAGTGTCAGAGGCAGAGAGGAAGTGTGTCCACCGAAGCCACGGGCTGCGGGAAGCTGGACACGGTGAGGATATGGATTCTGCTGTGCGGCCTCCAGAAGGGACCCGCTAACCCGCTTTAGGCATCTTGCCTCCAGAACCCGGAGAACAAGTCTGTGTTGCTCCAAGCTACTAGGTTTGTGTGGGTTTGTTAACCAGAGCCGCACGAAGGTCGTACCCTGCCGAGTCTGCTGGGGTTACAGGCCGGAGTTGAGTGCACTGGGACTGGGACCAGGGACCCAAGAAGGGGCAGCAGGTCGGGGTCCAGGACTCCCGCGGGCCCCCCGACGGCCTCTTCTTCCTCTTTCAGTGAGAAACACAGCCTGGCCGTGAGAGGGCTCGGCCGTGTATCATCCTTCCCATTGACCCTGTTGGTGGGACGTGCGCTGCCAGGACTGACCAGGGTGGAACAGGTTCTTTGGGAGAACGTGCGGAGACAGTGGCTGTAAACAAGGCTGAGGTTCCGGTGCTCGCTCAGCCTGAAGTCGAAGAAACGGACGGGGGGAGTGACAGCCGTCTTTGTGGCAACGCTGGACTTCCATTGGCCTGGGAAATTCCCGTGAGCTTTGGGCAGTTGTTAAAATTCTTGAAGTTTTTGTCATGTGTCACAATAGAAAATTGAATTTCTTAATCTGCTTCCATTGAATTTAAGATCCACTTAAATTAGGGCTTCAGGTGTTCGTGTTCCTGACTTCTAATAAGCAGATATTGTAGTGAGTTTCATCTTCCGGATTCTGTTGTGACTATGACGAGAAGCGTTTTCTGTGTTGTGGTTTTCATCGCAAAGCAGCTGAGAATCACGTTATGTCTAAAGGTGACTTGATTCAAAAAATTTTATTGTTCAGGTTTAATTTGAATTAGAAAGCCCTTCTGTATGCCTCTTACCCAGGTAAATTATGCCATTATGCTTTTGACATTAGTGGAAATGCACTATTTACAATCCTCAATATCACAGAAAATGCAGTTTCCATTTTTTTTAAACACTGGAAATTGTCTTTACTTTTTTGGACATATTGTAGTAATACGTTTTACTTAGTATTAGTACTCACGTACAGAGGTAATCTTTGCTTCAAGGATCTCAGAGTTCTTTTAAAGAAACAGTTTTACTGAGAAATAATTTACATAACTACAAAGTTCACGCGTTGTGTAAAAATCAGTGATTTTTAGTGAATTCAGAGTTGTGCAGATATTATCTCAATACAGTCTTAGAACATTTGCCAGCCCAAAAAGACACCCTGTGCCCAAGGACAGTGCTCCCCTCCTTGCCAGGCCCTAGAACCACTAATCTTTGTGTCTCTGTGGATTTTCCTATTCTGGACATTTCAAATAAATGGAATTGTGCAGTACGTATCCGTGTTGTGTCTGATCTTTCATTTAGTGCTTCCAGAGTTCATCCATGTTGTAGCACGAGTCCATATTTCCGTCTTTTATATTGTTGAACAATGCTCTCGTTACAAATAGAGACCATATTTTGCATATCCACTCATCATTTGACGGACATGTGGGTTGCTTCCACTCTTCGGCTGTTACGAGTAAGCTACCATAAATGTTTGTTTCCAGGTTTTTGGATGAACCTTTGTTTTCATTTGAGTGGAATTGCTTGGCCATATGAATTCTGTGTTTAACTTTTTGAGGAACTGCCAGACTGTTTTCCAAAATGACTGCTACAGTTTCCAATCCCAGCCCTGCTCCGCGAGCATTCCAGTTTCTCCATATCCTCACCAAGGCTTGTTATCATTTCTCAAAGAAATTTTTGAGCTGCTGGGACGCCTGGGTGGCTCAGTTGGTTAAGCAGCTGCCTTCAGCTCAGGTCATGATCCCAGCGTCCTGGGATCGAGTCCCGCATCGGGCTCCTTGTTCTGTGGGGAGCCTGCTTCTCCCTCTGCTTCTGCCTGCCATTCTGTCTGCCTGTGCTTGCTCGCTCTCTCTCTCTCTCTGACAAATAAATAAATAAAATCTTTAAAAAAAAAAAAAAAAAAGAAATTTTTGAGCTGCTGTTAGAACGCCTACAGTGTCACCTGTTGGGTAATTAGGAAATTAGGGATTTTCGTTACCTGGTTCCGGGACCACAAGCTTCTTGAAGGAACCGGGCTGGTCCTCTGCATCTGTGCCTTGTGGCGAGCCTCTCCTAAAGGTTGGTCTCAGTGGCTGAGACAATAAAGTAATTAACACATGGTTCCCCACAGAGAAAGGAATCGTGGGGCACCACTTGTCCAAAGGCCCTTGGAGCCAGGGCTTGGGCCCAGAAGATGAATGTGGACCCGTTGAGTGCTGGTTCTGTGCCATTTGTCCCAGGAGATAAATTCCCAGACTGAGTGAAGCACTTTTCGGGGTCATTAACCTTCACTCTGTACTTCTGAAGATGTCACTGGAAGACGTGCTTGCATTTTTCAGGGACGGCTGAAGTTTCAAGCATTTGGAGTGAAGGCAGGTTTTGACACAGAAGCTCTAATGGGGGGGTACAATGAGCGACACTGTGGTGGGTTCGACAGCCTCTGGTGGGAGGCTCCACAGAGACCACACTTGGTTGTCATGTCAACACTCTGAGACCTAGAACTCTGTCGTCTCTCTCTCTCTCTCTCTCTTTTTTTTTTTCTTAAGATTTTGTTGATTTATTTGAGAGCAAGAGAGCATTTTATTGATTTATTTGAGAGCGGAGGGGCAGAGGGAGAGGGAGAAGCAGACTCCTTGCTGAGCCCGGAGCTGGATGAGCTGCTCCATCCCAGGACCCCGAGATCATGACCTGAGCTGAGCCCCCAGGTGTCCCTAGAGCTATCTTTTGCAGTGATTACAAGGTACACAGTTGGTTTTCTAATACAGAGTGCTAAATGCTATAACATGGTGTGAGTATAGTACAGTGGGATCTTGGTGGCAGGAAGAAGGGTGTATGAGTTTCCTTGCTGCTGTAACAAGTGACAAACTTTGTGGCTTCAAACAACACGAACGTAGTTTCCTACGGTTCTGGAGGTCGCGAGTCCAAAATGGGTTTCACTGGACTGAAATGGAAGTGCCTGCAGGGCCACGTGGTTTTCTGGAGCTTCTAGGGGAAAGTTTTTGTTTTTTTGTTCTTGTTTTTTTTTTTTTTTTTTTTTTTAAAGATTTTATTCATTTATTTGACAGAGAGAGAGAGATCACAAGTAGGCGGAGAGGCAGGCAGAGAGAGGGAGAAGCAGGTTCACTGCTGAGCAGAGAGCCCGATGCGGGGCTCGACCCCAGGACCCTGAGATCATGACCCGAGCTGAAGGCAGAGGCTTAACCCACTGAGCCACCCAGGTGCCCTTTCTTGTTTGTTTTTAATTGCCTGTTCCAGCTTCCAGGGGCTGCCTCTGGTCCTTGGCTCATGACTCCTTCGTTCGTCTTCAGAGCCAACAGCGGTTGAGGTTTTGTCACATTCCATCACTCTGCTGGTTGTTTTGCAACCCTCTTCCCCATTTTTTTTTTCTTTTTTTTTTTTTTTTTTTAACATTTTTATTTATTTGACAGAGATCACAAGTAGGCAGAGGCAGGTGGGGGGGGGCAGGCTCCGTGCTGAGCAGAGAGCCCGATGCGGGGCTCATCCTAGGACCCCGAGATCATGACCCGAGCTGAAGGCAGAGGCTTAACCCACTGAGCCACCCAGGTGCCCTTTCTTGTTTGTTTTTAATTGCCTGTTCCAGCTTCCAGGGGCTGCCTCTGGTCCTTGGCTCATGACTCCTTCGTTCATCTTCAGAGCCAACAGCGGTTGAGGTTTTGTCACATTCCATCACTCTGCTGGTTGTTTTGCAACCCTCTTCCCCATTTCTTTTTTTCTTTTTTTTTTTTTTTTTTAACATTTTTATTTATTTGACAGAGATCACAAGTAGGCAGAGGCAGGTGGGGGGGGGCAGGCTCCGTGCTGAGCAGAGAGCCCGATGCGGGGCTCATCCTAGGACCCCGAGATCATGACCCGAGCTGAAGGCAGAGGCTTAACCCACTGAGCCACCCATGCGCCCCCTCTTCCCCATTTCAAGGAGTTCCCTGACTGCATTGGGTGTGCTTGTATAAAACAGGGTACAGTCTTTTTTTTTTTTTTTTTTTTTTTAAGATGAGACTAGCCACCTGAATTCCATCAGCAACCTTGATTCCCAGACGTCATGTAATCTGATGTGCTCACGGTTCTGGAGGTGAGGACGTGCACAGCCTGGGTGGCAGGGGCGTTACTCCGCTTATCGTAGGCAGGGTGTGCTTCCATTGTGGTGATAACTGACTCTCCACGGTGCTGTTTGCCCTGGCCCCTGCCTTTCTAGCTGTGGAGAAACCAGCACTTTCGGCAGGCGGTATAAGGAGCTTGGGTTTCTTTTCTGAGTCAGTGTAGTCACCCGAGACGTCTTTTTGAGGAATGAGATACATCAGACCTCTGCTTTAGGAAGATTCGTGGGGTTTTGTGGATTTGCAGGGGGAGAGGTCAGGAGGAGGGGAGTTGTGTGCAATCATTCAGGCTATCAATCAGGCAATCATTCAAGTAGGAGAGCGGCAGTGACCGTGGAGAGATGCAATGTTAGAGACTCCATGGGGTAGGTTAGGTGACTTGGCATCTGATGGATGGGATTTTGGGAGGGGGATGGCAGAGAGAAAGGACTGAGTGTACTACGGTGGGAGCAGCAGAGTTTTGGGTCTGGGAGTGAAGGGCAACAGAGGGTGGGTTACAGACATAGTAGCGTGAGGCTGGGAAGAAAGTGACCATTGCATTGGAAATAGTGACCTTCAGATGCTAGACCGGGACCCAACAGGAGATAGAATGTAGGCAGAAGAAATACTGCCTTGAAATAGAGCTTTAGAATTATCTGCAAAAAGTCTTAAAAAAAAAAAAATGTTGGGGAGCCTTGGTGGCTCAGTTGGTTAAGTGTCTGCCTTTATCTCAGGTCATGATCTCAGGGTCCTGGGGTCAAGTCCCGCATTGGGCTCCCTGCTCTAACCCGAGTCTGCTTCTCCGTCTCCCTCTCCCTACCATTTCTACGTGTAGAATAAAATCTTAAGAAAAAAAATAGGATTCCCTGCAGAGAGGGCTGCCATCTTGGATGGTATCACAAGGGAGCAAAGCTAGAAGAAAAAGATTCAAGAACAGAGCGTCGGAGAAGTGCTTATGTTGAGTGGATGAGATGATGAGGAACCAAAGGAGCAGTCTGAGAAAGAGTAGTCATGAAAGAGAAAGAGGTGGATTCCGTCAACACCCGTTTATTGGGTGACTACAACTTGCAGGTCCTGAAGATCTAAAGACATGTGCAGTTCCTGCCGTCCTAGAGGTCCTGGTCTGTCTTGATTGTTCTGACCACACCCACGTGGGTGTGTGGCCGTTACATCCGCCAGCGAGGGAGGAGGAGCACTGCGCAACGTTCCTGGGGAGTGGGACAGACGGAGTGTGGTCTCTACGTTGTCGACTTGGTTGATGTTGTTATTTCAAGATAGCAGATGGAGGACGCTTCCTCTGGTCATTTGTGTGGTTCTAACCAAGGGCCCTTCCCACCCTCTTGGCCACGTTAGAACCTCCAGATTTAGTAAGTCTCTGTTTCTTTAGACAACTGGGACTTTGGCATTCCTGCTTTGTCGTTTTGGAGCCTCAGCCATCGTCAGTGCTGACTTGTCTCTGATATCTAGGGTCGTCCCATAAGGTCCACATTGGGACGTGTGTGAGAGCACAAGGCAGCACTGTTGGCAGTTGCCAGTTATTGTCTCGAGCACAAAGACGGGTGACTAAAGTCACTTTGCTGTCCTAAAGTAACTCCTATTTAATTTCCTAAAACTGTCAACTTAAATTTGTGAAAACATTTTAATGCCCGGTGCTTTGTAATTGTTTCCTGGGTCACGCGGAAGTGTGTTCGTACACGCTCACTCCGGGCGTTGGTTAGGGCTGGGGTCGGTCGTGCCATGTGTGCTGCTGGCCTGCAGGTGCGTGGACCCCGTGGTGAGGGATGGAAGCGCAGATCACCGGAAGGGCGTTGTGGAACTTACTGCCCTTACGTGGCCTTGCCGTGCGGTATCTCTTCCTTAAACGTGCGGGAATGAGAATGCAGCTTTCTCTTTCCACGTGGGTGGCCCGCAGTTTCCTGACACTTAAGAAATGGTTTTCCTTATTTATGGAGGCGCTGCTTAAAATAGCCAGGAGTTGAATGCAGTGGTGACAAAAGTTTATTTAGCCCTTAGAGTGAGTTACTAGGCAACTGTTAAAAATGATATTATACAAATGGTATATTTATTGGCACTGAAGTGTGTTTACAAGATACTGCTGCGTGGTGCCGTGACCCCAGGAGACCCGCAGACCGTCTGGGACTCTGAGCGCATCTGAGAGGTCTCCTTGGAGTCCCGCAGGCTGGGGGGAGACGTGCACGCTGCTGCCGTGTTGTTTATCCGCACAGACTTGGTTTTTTTTACCTGTGCTGCGTGGTTGTGTGGTCACCTCATGTTAAGAATTACTATAAGAAGCGGCCCCATGAAATGTGTCCTTGACCCCATTTACTGAGAATGGAGAGTTTCCCCTCTGGGGCCTGTGGGAGAAATGGTGTACGTGTGTCCCCTCCACAAGCTGTGTTGTTAATGAGCTGCTTCACTTTCTGGATGCGAACATCTACCTCTGTTTGCTTCTCTAACTAGATGGCTAGGAAACTCAGCACCCCAAGTTCGGTTCCCTTGCAGCTAAACGTTGTGTCCGCTTCTGGGCTTTACCTGTGGACCTCATCTCCCAGCTCATCACCTTCCGTTTGCATCCCCCACTGTGGATCTCGCGTGTGTGTGTGTGTGTGTGTGTGTGTGTGTGTGTGTGTGTGTCTGTCTGTCTGTCTGGAATCCTCACCCAAGTCCCTTTTCCTCTCTCCCGGTGGAGGACGGCAGCGTCTCTTAGTGAACGAGCACATTGTGGTTTCTTGCAGGTTGTTGGCTCACAGCAGCTTGTGAATTCTCGTGTGTTAGCGGCATCTTCCTTTAATCTGGCTGCTTCCTGCTGCAGTACATCGGGACAGAGTGTATTTCTAAATTTAGCATTGTGGAGACTCGGGCAAAAGCGGCTGGTGCGCAGACCCTAGGTGAAGCTCTCTGGGTCTTTCTAGTCTGGAAATTAAAGTTCTGTCGTATCAGTTTATGAAAGAAAGATAAAACAGTTAGCAACGCTCTGGACTCATTTGATTTTTCTGGGGAAAATAAAAAGCTCACACCGTTGTACAAAATACCTTCTTTGGCTTGCAGGTCCTTCGAATGGAGCAGAAATTGTTGTTCTGTCTCGGGCAGTGTGGCGGAGCAGTTCCCTGAACGCTCTGTTGGAAGTGGGACCTTGGAGCCCTGCATAGGCTCCCAACTTGTTGAAAAGCAGGAAGTGAAAATGAGCTTACAGAAGTCAGAGTTCCTCAATGTCTCCCACTAAACAAGTGTAAAGAATTGGCGCAGGGGGGCGCCTGCGTGGCTCCGTCAGTTAAGCGCCTGACCCTGATTTCTGCTCAGGTCTTGATCTCAGGGTCATGAGATCGAGTCCCGCCTGGGCATGTCCCCTCTCTCTCACAAAGAAATAAGTCTTAAAAAAAAATTAGTGCAGAAAGAAGAGCTGTTTCCTGATTTACGGGAAGGAGAGATTGGGCACGACGTCTCGGGATCAGTTCCGAGCCTCAGCTGCTCTCTGTCACTAACCGCGAATACTGACGGCCTCCGGCAGCCCGGTCTAGGCTGGGCATTCCGTGTGAAGGCTCAGAGGTCAAGGTCCGGGAGCGCACATGTTCTTAGTGACAAGGCTGTGAGGTAATCGCCTCACGGACGGACTGCAGGGACAAAAGCAGTTTTGAGCAACATTTGCCCGGTGCCCACTGTGTGCCAGGGAGTGTTCTCTGCTCTGCCCATGTATGAATGGTGGCGTGTCCTCCTCGCATCATTGTGAGGCTTCTGGTAGTTACCCCGCTGCCCGGAGGAGGCCCCCGCCGGAGGCCCGAGCATCGCGGGCCCGGGTCACACGCCCAGCTGGCAGGGTGGCCGCCCTTTTCGCAGAGCCTTCTGGCCCCAGCGTCCGTGCGGTCGGTGCCGTGGCTCCGTGTTCACTGTGAAACCAAGCAGTGTGCTTGACGGAAGCGCTTCTGATGGCCCGGCGTGGGATCCACGGGGAGCTTGCGGAGAGGAGGCTGTGGACGGGTGACACAGAGATGCTAACAGCGCAGCTTTTGGACATGTGGGTCCTTTGAAAGGGTGCAAGGCTGGGGAATGCGAACGGTTGTGCGTAACCTGGGCAGAAGTTGGGGTGGGGTGTTCTTTTTTTTTTTTTTTTAAGATTTTATTTATTTATTTGACAGAGATCACAAGTAGGCAGAGAGAGAGAGGGGGAAGCAGGCTCCCTGCTGAGCAGAGAGCCCGATGTGGGGCTCGATCCCAGGACCCTGGGATCATGACCTGAGCCGAAGGCAGAGGCTTAACCCACTGAGCCACGCAGGCGCCCCTGGGGTGTTCTTTTTGAGCTGCTTGTAGTGGGCGCTGACCTGGACCTTGGAGGATGTGTAGCAGCACCCCTAGTGTCTCCTACTGCGTGCTGGCAACACGGCCTAGGGCTCGTGACTTCAGGCCCCTTGTTGGGGGTAGTAGAGATTACCTTAAAAAAAAAAAAAAAAAAAAAAAAAAGGCAACCTTAAAAAATTCCATTTTTGGAAAAGCCCGGGGTTGTATTAGTTGAAAAAGTCATTTTGAAGGCGTCTGTTTCCAGACGGGTATGGATTTAGAAAGCTGGATGTTTGCGGGTTTGCCTTTACAGGAGTTCTTCAACTTCTTTCAATACGGGGGAGACCGCGCTGTGTTTGTGTAAGAGTGTTGGCTGTTTTTAGTCTTAGTTTTTCATTTGAGGTTTTATTTAGGACATCCTCCTGATGGCCTGAACGTGGAGGTGACCCTTGGGGTGTTGTGCTTGGTGAATGGGAAGAGGGGGGTGTGTGTGCGTGTGACTGTGTGCACACGTGTGTGTGTCTTAATACTTAGTTCTTCATTGGCTCATCATTGACATCGGTGTCCCAAGTTTTGAGGTTTTTATGTAAGCAAATAATTGAATTTAATTGTTTTACAAAAGGGATTGCTTGCCGCACAGTTAACGAAACCGAAGGCAGGATAACTGACCTTTCCAGGTGAGCGGGGGAGGGCGTGTGTTGGGCCAAGGATAGACACTGAAATGTGAGCCCCAGGACCACCTGGCGTTCGGAAACTTTTATCGTAATTTCCGTGAATAGACAGTGTGCTTGACAATTACATTTAAAATTGTGCTTAATGCTCACTGCACAGTGTGGAGGCGCTGCTCTGGGAGACGAGGAAGACGTTAATTGGGATTCTGTTCTACCTCTCGGTGCACTCTGTCATCTGTAAACAAAGAACCGATTACGGTCACGTGAGGCTTACCTGCATACAGTCCGCTTGTGTACCTGTGCGCAGAGACTCCAGTCGCTGTTGATGGACAGTGTGATGAGTAAGAAGGATGTTGTCCTAATACTTTAATGTGTCTTCTTTAAATGTGGTTATTTTTCTCACTAAAGATTATTTCCTGCCCTTAAGTGAGATTTAATTTATCATTCTAATTTAAATAATAAATTCTTAGAAACAAATATTGTGCAAAAGATAGCTTATTAAAATTCGCTATGGGTTTGTCTCCCCCCCTCCAATTAATGTTGGATCTGGAGGGATTATATACTTCCAAGCCCAGTTGGGTCATGTCATCACCCATTATCCCACATCAGATTTTCACGTGACGAACCATAGCTTGGGCTTCCTGTGTGGAGTCTGTTCGCTGCATCATCGTGGGAGCCACGGACCCGTTGTTCCTTTGTTGGGAGTGGCGTGTGGTTGGCTCTAGTGGTGTGGGGTGGCGGGGAAGAGATGCCTGTGTCTGACCACACGCATTCAGATGCATCCTCAGAAGCATTGGTTTTGCTGGTGATAGAAGCCTGGAAATCTTGTTATTAGCATCATGATAGTTTTAAAAAGAAATCACGTTTATACGAGGATCTTGTTTGGTGACCGTTTGCTTTTTGAGTAGTTCATACTTTCTGGCTGAATTTGAAAACCCTACATATATAATAAAATGTCATGTTTTGCAGGAACGAATGGATATTAATTAATTAAACGACTTCCATGAAGAATAGATGAAGAAAATGGGTTTCCCCATTGATCCTTAAATAAAAAATGATTTCTCCCAAACATTTATTTCCCTATTCCCACAGTGCTGATATGTTTCTTTTCTGAGTTGAAAAAAACAATAATGACTTTCTTTTGGTTTTGAGCCTGCCCTTAGTTTGTTTCCAGGGCGCGCCTGTTACCTGCCTGCTGCTGTGTGATGGGCACCGGGCTTTCAAGGAAGTGGCTCCCAGGGATCGGGACGAAACACTAGACTCATTGGCTTTGCCTTGGGCACACAGAACTTTTGTAATTTTGTGTTTGTTTTTGCAGTTTTGGTTTTTGCGGTTCTGTTTTCTGTCATGGTCATTGTTCATGGAATGTCTGGATAACGATTCGTTGTGTTTGTGATGTTTGTCAAATGAGATTTAAATGAGTGCATGGAGACCCAGAGACTGCCCTGGTGTGCCTCTGTGGTGTCTGCCCCGTAGAGAACCGCCTGTACGGAAGTAGAGGGTCTTCAAGTTCTTAGGAGGAAGGAAGCTGTAAGGAGTGAAGTCCCAGAACTTCATACTGAAAACAGTAGTGGTGAGGATGTGGAAATCCCTTTCCATTTCTTCTTCTGAACATTTTTTCTCAGAACATCTTAACACCTTCTCATCTTCAATATCGTCATAAGACCGGGGCAGTAGGCACTGCCTCTGCTTTGCTCTTGCTCTTTTCCCGTTTGTCACAGTCTTTACATTTGCATTAATACGGCAACCACTGGCCACACGTGACTGTGTACACTTAAATTAATTAAAATTAAACAGAATATAAAAGTCAGTTCCTCAGTTGCCCTAGCCAAACATTTCAAGGCTTAGTAAGCACATGCAGCTAATGGGTACCTTAGTGATCAGTGAAGACGTAGTGCGGAGAGTTTTAGTATATAGATGAGAGGTGGTTACTCCGATTTTTTTCCTAATAGGTATTCTGAGGAAGAGACGCTGGAAAAAAATCTTAAGTCTGAAGAAGAGAGGAATTTCATACCAGGTGACTAGAACAGGGGATAAAAAGCACATGAAAATTATTAGGTGAAAGCTCATCATGTCATTTTCGAATATTAGAGATAAAGGCAGCATCTAAGCAGTATCCTGGATTTAAAAGTCATATAAAGAATCTGAAGTCAGAATGATACCAGATTTCGTGATGGCAGCATTGGAAGTTGGAAAAGAGACTGAGTATAGAATTCTGTACAAATAATTTTCCCTCGGAATTTAGAGTCCTTCTTCTACTAGTTGTGAGCTAAGAGTAGAGTAAAGATGTTTGTATGTATTTAGGATACCAGTGAAATTTAGCTGTTATATATCAGTTCTCATAAATCTACTAGGGAATGTGTCCCACTGAAATGAGAGAGTAAACCAAGAAAGGGGGAGATTTGGGATCCTGGGAACAAAGAAAATGTGTTCTCAAGATGTTGTGGTTTCAAGGCGGCACGAACTCTTTAACAGGCCTAATGCTGTCAATTACAGACTGGAACGGAGGCAAGAAATTTCAGAAGGTCTGATGTGTGTGTATTTGGGAGATGTAGGAGTGAACGAGGGGGAAACCCATAGAGCTGACAGATTATCTGAGAATTTTGATCATGTGAAAAATTGAAGCAAAGGATTGTGGACACTGCTGGAAGAATTACCAAAGGATATAAAGACAAAAAAGAAAATTAAGGAAATAAAAACAGATGCAATTAGTAACCCAAGAAACACAAAAAGGTCGCATAAGAAAGGAATCCTCATCGTACTGTATTGCTTGCTCACCAGTGTCCACTCCATTGTTATGATATCCGTCAAGTATAGATTTGCTCAGAGACGGTTATACTGTTGGGAAAATGTGGTAGGTTAGCGTAGGATTGAGGATGGAACTTAAAAAACCAAAATCCTCACCTAGGTTTGAGAAAATCAACTAAGTGATATCCAAAGCTGATAGGGCGTACCGTGAGGTTTTTCAGAAACATGGAAGCCATACTGGGGGTCACCGCCAGTAAAACAGACAGTTCCTAGATTTGAAAATGGTTGCTTGGAAAATAAGAAAAATCTTTAAAAAAAAAAAAAAAAAGGTGGCTTTGTGAAGTAGAATTGGGGATAGATGGTGTTATAAAAAGCTTGTAAGTAAAAGGAGGAGTCTTTTGCCTCACCTTTTGCCTCGCCTCGTTGTTTTACTTTTTAAAACAATGCACGTGTATTACTTTGATATTTTAGTGGTCGCCCTTGGCAGAATTGATACTCGGGCCAGATAATTTTTTGCCTAGGAAGGGCTCTGCTACGGGCTGCGTCCCTGGCTTTGCCAGATGCCAGCAGCATTCTTCCTCCAGTCCTGACAACTAAAAATGTCCCCAGACATTGCCCACTGTCCCCCGGGAGAGAGCCGCATTTGAGAACCACTGATTTAACGGATTTAAAATCTGTTGTTGAATGAATCACTGCCATACATAAAAATGCCATTCAGTATTGGTGTAACGCAGGAAACAACGGCTTCATTCCGCAGAACTTGAACCTCATGGCAGATGCAGTGTTCAACATTCTCTGGTTCCTCTTGCCAGTATGTGGCTTAGCCCCTGGCTCTTGGCCCGGGTAATTCAGGGCTCACTAAAAAAAGAAAGGACTCAGGAGGAAATTGCAGCTTCTCTGTTATGCTCAGTGGCTTCTGAAAACATATTTTGGATTTTTTGCGTTGTTTTCATGATGGTACAACTTGAGTTTCTCTGGGGTGCCAATGTTAATCATTATGGCAACTTGGAGGAAATACTGCAGCCTTTGGATATATTTCTGAGGTCGGTTGGCTGTGGGACAGATAGATGCATACATTCCCCCCCACCCCCCAGCATCCTTGTGCAAGTTCTTGGTTCAGTTTTTTGCAAGTGTTTTCCCTTGGAATTTACAAAGGAAGTTGACAGGAAAATGGTTCCTCAGATTTTTTTGACGTGGATGAAACCTCATAAATAATTGAATACCCTCATTTCACAGCTGAGGACTCTCTGGTCCGGAGAGAGTTTCTTATAATTAATTGGGAGCAAAGTGAGGCATGTAAATCTGCCCTTCTTTTTTTTTCCCCCGTAACTTTTCTTTTTTCTCTTTTGATACAATCGTGTTAAAAGGAATACTCCTGCGTCATGGAGACGGAAGGGGGTCAGGCAGTGGGTCAGGCGTCTGGCAAGTTGTGTCAGCGTTTTCACACAGTTCGGGACTCTGAGCATCGTGTGCCAGGGGCATGAGCCCGTGTAAGCTTAGAGAAAAAGAGAAAGATCGTGGCTGGCTCAGCTCAGGGGTCCCGGGCTCCCGCTTGGGAGGAACTCTGTGGTTTGTCTTGTGTTTTGGAGTCACCCCTGCTAGGACTGGGCTGTCTGCAGAGCCAACTTGCCTGGGTGGCCTCCTCTTTCCTCTGCCGGATGGGGCACTGGATGGGGCATTTGTGCTGTCCCCTGCCCGGCGTCCTGGCACTGTGCTGCACCCGTCCCCTCTCCTGACCACACTGAGAGCGTCATCTGATGTTTTTAGAAACCTCAGTGCCCTGTTGCCTGCCTTTGTTGCCTCTGGAACCACTCAGGCTGCAGCTCGCCGTCTCTGCCTTGTCGCCCGGCTTCATGGGCCAACAAGAATGCTGGCGCCTCTGTGAAGCCTCTCTAGGTTTCTTCCCTGTAGTGAGCATGGGCAGGGAAGACAGTATGGTTTCTTATCATCCTTTCATCTGCTGTCCTCATCTTCTGTATCAGTGGCCGTTATTTGCTCGTTGTTCCATGATTTTTGAGAGATGTCTGTCCCTAGATGCCAAGGATCCCACACCCCCCTGGATTTCCTCCTACCTCTCGGCACACCCGTGTCTCATCGACGTCGCCTCCCTTCAGCGTTCCGTCCTCGGCTAGCTGTCTTTAGACCAGGGCTTCTCTGCAGGGTGCTTGTGCCCTCCAGGGGATGGCTGGTAATGTCTGGGGTCAGTTTGGGTGATCACAGCGAGGGGAACGGATGTGTGGGTTGCTACCAGCATCTAGTGGGGGGAGCCCCCCTGCAGTGGAGTTATCTGATCCACGGCGATATCCGTGCCCGGGCTGAGAAAGCCGGCGTTGGGCATTCCCGTTCAGGCACGGAGCTTTTGAAGATCCTGGTTACGGGATGACTTCCAGACGTAACTCTGCAGCCGTGCCCTCTCCCGATGGCTCAGACTGGGGTCCTTTGTGACCTCGTCAGGAGTCCACTGATAGCTAGAGGATGGGCGTTTCAGAGTGAATACGCGAAAAAGTCTTGCTTTTCTTCTCCTCAGTCTGCCTACATCTCAGGAAATGGCACCACCTTCCAAACTGTTGCTCAAGCCCTGAAGCTAGAAATCATGCTGGGTTCTCCTCTCCCCTCCCCATCACACATGCTTCCCCCCCAACAGCCCCTCCTCCCCACCCCATAAGTCCACTAGGTCAGAATGTCTTAGAACCCTGTACACTGCGTTTCATGCCAGCACCGTGTGAGTCACTGGTGGTTCTCCATTGAGCAAGAGCTTCTCTGGATTTTGTTCTAAGCATGACAGGAGTCCCTGAAGGGTTTTTTAAAATAGCAGGACGATCATATTTTTTTTCTCATTAACTCTGGTGCTGGGTGAAGAATAAGGTGTAGTGGGGCCTGTGTAGGATCCAACTCCTTTCCGTGGGCTGTGAGGTCCTCTGTGACCCGGGACCAGATGTTACTGACCTGTGGTGCCCAGCCCACTAGCCCTCCTCCCTCCTTCTTGCCAAGGTGAGTCTCACCACAGGACCCTTGCACTTGCTTTGTCTGCATTGTGGCCTCTCGCCCCCATTCTTGCTCCCTCCTCAAAGAATGCTGCCCCAGGCCCCAAAGTGAGTAAACTTGCCCTGGTCACTCTCTCTTCTCCCACCAGCTGGAGTTGCAGTAGTTCTCTCATCCAACGTGACCTCGCTTTGCGTTTGCTTTCTAGTTTATAGTCCCTGCTTTTCCATCACCAGGTTCCCCTGCTTCTCCCTGCCGAGATGGGAACATTCCACAAGGCCAGGCACTGTGTGTCCCTAATACCGGAACCGCAATGAGCATCGTTTGCATTTTCTGCAAGACTGAATGAGCCGTAGTCAGTAGAAACTTGCCGAGTTGGGTTGAATGTAGAAATACCTGTGTTTTCAATTAGCATTTTTTAGGAGGGGTAGGAGAAAATGTGTCTGGAAAGAGCGGAGTGGATTTTTCAGTTCTCGACATTCCCTAGTAATAGGATCATAATCGCTTGCGCGATAATAAAACCGACCAGATTTGTGTGTCTTCGGTGGGGAACGAAGCTGAGGAGTCCGCGGCGGTGGCTGTGTGACGTCTGACATCGGGATTCTTCCGGTTTTGTCCATTCCCTGATTCAGGTGTCCTTCAAGATGTTTTCATGGATGCCTTTGCCTTACTTGGTTATTTTTCATTGACAGGTGACTGAGGACGGAAGTCAGGACTCGAAATCAACCCTCGAAGGAAGAAGGGCTTTGCCTACACTTGGCTCTGAGTAAGTGCAATTGTAAAATGGGTTTCTTATTGTGTAATAAATACTCTGTCAGCCTCTTTGTATTTTCTGTGCTTAAAAATTAAATGTTACTGTATTGGTTCTAAGTCCTGAAAATGGTGATTTCTCAAGATTTCTTATAACAGGTAATTTTGCTAGCCCGAAAACGCCGTGTGTCTGCCTGACGTGCTTCTTTCTGTTGAGCTTCTGGAAGTCCGAGACTTTAGGGAAGAGAAACGGAGATGGCCGGTACCATCTGCGCGCTTTGCAGAGAAGCGTCGTTTCTGCTCTTGTTTCCCAGATGCGTTTGAGGCCCTTCTCTCTCTTCAGAAGGTGACTCGTGACCAGCAAGGGCTTCTGACTCTTGGTGTGCCACGCGCCCCGTTCTCGGTTGGTCTCAGTGTGTGTGCGTGGACGGACGGGCACCACGTAGCCGCTTGTGGACCGGCTCAGGTCTTTCAGAACCACCTCGTCGGCACGGCCTGTGACGGCGGCCCCTGCAGCTGTGTTTTCCCTCGTTCTCAGCCCCTCCTGGGCTGTCCTTAGAGCAGAAACAGTCCAGAGTCCCAGAGAAGAGGCCTTCGGGGGCCTGGAGCTCTCTCGTGGCTGCTGCGTCACACCGGGTCTGCGAAGAGGCCAGGCGCCTTCTCAAATCAAGCACGTCCTTTTCAGAGCACTTAGTGTGGGAGATCTGCAGTCTCTGGGATGACCGTTCGCTCAGTCTGTTACCTCTGGAGCATTGGGGCGTACACAGAGATGTGGGAAATGTGTCTTGTTTTGGGAGGTGAGGCCTTATGTACCCATGAGGTGGGGGGCGCGGCAGACAGCCGTGGTGGGAATGGGTGTCCCGTGCATGGTGTAGACGGTCGTGCCGAGGGAATTCTGAGTAGCGCTCTTCTCATTTCTTTATAAAGGTTTTATATATTACCTGAAAGAGCATGTGCGTGCAGGAGCAGGGGAAGGAGGGAGAAGCAGAGGGAGAAGCAGACCCCCTGCAGAGCAGGGGGCCCGAGTGGGGCTCTGGGGGGCTGGATCCTGGGATTCTGTGATGGTGACCTGAGCCGCAGCTGGGCCACCCGGACTCCCCTGATTTCTGGGCAAGGCTCTGAACAGCATGTGGCCGAGCCGCTGAGGAGGCTGGACGTTCCTCCTGGAGGAGAGACTCCCGATGGGTGTGCGGGTGGCCGGAGTACAGATGCGTACAGAGGAAGTACGTTCTAGGCGGGGGGACGGACGTTGTGGGCAAAGGAGAGGAGCCGGGAACAGCAAAGCTTTTTTTTTTTTTTTTTTTTTTTTTTAAGATTTTATTTTGTTTATCTGACGGAGAACTAGCGAACACGAGGAGGGCAGCCGCAGGCAGAGGGAGAAGCAGACGCCGTGTGGAGCAGGGAGCCTGATGCGGGGCTCGATCTCGGAACCCTGGATCGTGACCTGAGCCCAAGGCAGCCGCTTCACTGACTGAGCCCCCAGGGTGCCCCACTCCTTTTTGTTTAATGGGGAAAGTTGATAAAGCAGCCTGGGGATTGGGGGTGGGTGACGGGTGATGGGGGAGCAGAGAGCGCGCGGGAAGGGCGAGTGCTGTGACCGGATGGTGCCTACGCCGTGTTGGAAGGAGACTTTGACTCTTAGTGCTGGGGCTGCCGTGTCTCATCGACCTGGAACGGCCCCGGGATCTGCGAGCCCGTCAGCATCGGAGGGACAGCCTGTAGACTGAAAGGGCACCGGACGGGCTCTCAGAACGAGCCCGCACGGGGCAGAAAGAACAGCAGTTGTGACAAGATGGTCCCAAAACACGTGTGTGCCAGATGTCGGGGGCATTTGTTCACACCTTCCCTGAGACGGTTTGTGGAGGGGACGCATGCCGGGGGTGCTCTTGGCTGGGTTCGCGGACTGTGCGCCCGCCCCCACGGTGTGAGTCCTTCCGCCAGAGCCATCCGTGGACCATCGTCATACTAGACCCCCCCCCCCCCGCCTCCCCCGTCCGCGACAAGCACCAGTCTACTTCCCGTGTCTGCGGGTTTGCCCATACCTGGGCGTTCTGTGGAAACTTTGCTGTCGTTCGCTCTGTTCTTTGGGGCTGGCTCCTGTCTCTCAGCGTAATGTTGTCATGGTCCCTCCCGTGCAGTAGGACACATATGCGTGTCATTCCGTTTTCTTGCCAAATACTGTCCCATTGTGTGAGTGGGGACATGTGAGTTCTGTGCGTGTGCTCATCAGCCACACGGTCACTTTGAACGCTGCTGTTCGGAATTGCTGTTAGACTCGCAGGAAGTGGCAGAGACAGAGCTGGGAGGTCCGGAACAGCCCCACCACCTTCCTCTAATGGGGAGTCACCATCCGAGACCCTGTGCTCTCACAGGGGTAGATGGATGCTGGCCCCGTGGACCAGATGCAGACCTTCCGTGCATCTCACCAGCGTTCACGTGCACCGTGTGTGTCTGCGTGTGCGTGCTTACACGCTCGTGTACAAGTGTCTCACATACACGTTCATGCAGCCAGCGCCCTAATCTGACGCCTGCTGTTACGTAACCAGCGGAGCTCCTCATGACGCTGCTTTAGGTCACCCTCTCCGAGGCCTGGCCACCCCGGGTCTCCATCTCTGGAGTTCCGTCATCTCGACAGTATCACGTGAATGGAATTGTTCGGAGACTGCCTTGATTTCCCTCGGCCTGAAGCCCTCAAGGTCCGTCCAGGCGGTGGGTGTCCGCCGCCACCGAGCTGTACTGCCGTGTGGGTGTCCCAGAGCTCATCGATCCAGCCACTCGTCCCAGGGTGCTCGCGGTCTTTCCCGCTGGGGCTGTTACAGGTAGCGCTGCTGTGAACATCTGTGCACAGGTTTTGGGGTGGACCAGATGCGTTTGAAGTCCCCAGTGTGTTCCTCGGACAGCCCTGTGAGATCGGTGCCCGTGTTGGGGTCCATAGACCAGACACAGAAACAATGTCATAGCGAGGCCGTGGGGCTTCTGGGGTCCCGTGGGGGAGTGGGCGGTTTCAGTGGCCTCCAGCTGGCCAAAGCCCCTCTCGAGCCGCTGTGTTCAGAAGGGACGGCCGTGGGGCTGGGCCTCCCTGCCTTCAGAACCCTGTGGACTGGAGAATGAGACCTCCTGGCCACCCCGAGGGAGCTGGGCACTGAGCTGTGAGTCTAGGGACGATTGCCTTTGCGGGCAGGCACAGCGGCCACGCAAGGAGCAGAGCCCAGCCAGCGGCGAGCTGCTTCCCCGTCGGGCGATGGCTGTGTATGGGGAAGCGGCGGCTCAAAGAGGCGACTTCTAGTTCCTTCAGCAGCGGGGCCAGCAGGAAGCCCGGGGGCTGTCGTTAGCCTGCGGGCCGTGGGGGTCAGGCCTGAGGGCTCTGCCTCTCGCTGTGGAGAACCACCAGGCTGCACTCTCTAGGACCAGCCATGCGGCCGTGCTGTCTCCAGGAGCTGCCTTCAGGGGGCCTGCTCGGTTCCACAGCGGTGGGGGGTGGGGGCGGATGAGCGAATCGCAACGCTAAAAGGTGCAGTACCCTTTGCCTCCGCGCGGCTGTCGCTGTTTCTGGGAGATCAGAGGAAGGAGAGGCCCGTGGGGCCGAGCTCGAGCCCGCCAGCTCTGGTCTCCCCTCTTGTTTTCATGAGCCACGCCCTGTGGGACCTCTACAAACTGGTTAGCGCCTTTGAGCCTCAGTTTTCTCCTCTGTACAGTGGGAACTTAATCCCTACTTTGCAGTCCTTTGGCATAAGACACGACGCTGCGGATTGTGTTGTAGGGCCCACGTGTGTTCCCGCTTCTCCTACTTCTCTTCTCCCCTCCCCACCCCACAGCCTGCAAGGGATTCAGAACGCTGAGATTCTCAGTGTTTTCTTTTGGGCTGTATGCTGTTTGCCCAGCGTGGAGAGGGTGTTTGTGTGTGTGCCGTATTCTAAACATTTGACGTCTGCTTTCTCCTTTATCTCCCACTGCTGTCCTTCTTGCGGTCTAAGTCACAGGATGGGCGAGCACTTCTCACCGGTTCCTCTTTGTTCGTACGGTCCACGAAGGGCACGAAGGACCCAGGTGCTTGTGATCGGGGGAGCCGTGGCTCGGAGCAGTGCTGCAGTGCGGACTGGAGGGTTGGTTCGTGTTGGAGTTGGTTAGGACTGGGCACTGTGGGGCGCTGGGGGGCTCCGTCCGTTAAACGTCTGCCTTCGGCTCACGTCATGATCCCAGGGTCCTGGGATGGAGCCCCGTATCATGCTCCCTGCCCAGTGGGGAGTCTGCTTCTCCCTCTCCCACTCCCCCTGCTTGTGTTCCCTCTCCTGCTGTGTCTTTCTCTCTCTGTCAAGTAAATAAAATAAAATCTTAAAAAAAAAAAAAAAAAAAAAAGACTGTGCATTGTAATAGGGAGAAGACAGGGACTCTGGTAGGTCTCAGCTGGGCGGTGCGTCGTGTTGCAGACCAGCCCCGTTGAGGGGGTTTCATTCTAACTTAGTAAAGCTGGCGCCCCAGAGGGGTCTTCCAGCAGGCGCAGAGTGCGCGGTAGGGGTGGAGTGGTGTTGCGAGCTGGTCGTACTGTCTTATCAAAAGCAGTAAAGCCTCGCAGGTGACCTTGGAACCATCGCTTCTTCATTTAAAGGCGTCCGTTCCGTGTGGATAATCCGAGAGCACAATTGCTTTTTGTGGTCTCCGCTGACGAAAGGTCCTTGACGAGTGCTGTTCCAGAACACGACCCAGCTCTGTGCCCTCCCTGTCCGTGTGCCGCTCGCATGGACTCGATGTTCTGTTCTTTCAAACGCCGTTTGTCTTCACCCACCTTCGCAAAGGTCCGGACATGCACGTGGGGCGGCGCAGACGTGGCCTCCAGGTGACCAGGAGAGCGGTCTCCTGTGGGACGCTGGTGCTGCTGCTCCGCGGAGCCCAGGCGAGCCGGGAGGAGTGCGCCCTCTTCCCACCTCACCGACTGAGAGTCAAGTGACTTTCTTCCCGTTGCAGTTTGACTCACACAGACATTAATTAAGTTCTTGATGAATTAAACTCAAGGATAAACTCTTGAAATTGACTTTCGGTTCCGGTGGTGACACAGCCAGGAAGGGACCTCCAAATGATGAAACCGTTCTTTGGTTTCTGACATTGTTCAGGATGGTCTCTTGGAATAAATCAGAACGTTGTTTTCCCTAGTATTTGCTTTGTAAACGCGGGTGGTTCCCAGGTGTCTCTCAGTTCAGGACATGGTTGTCAGGGGGGGTGTTTTTTCCCCCAGGGGATATGTGGCAAAGTCTGCAGCCCTATTTTTCAAGCCGTGGGGGGGGGGTGGGGACACGGGATACTGACATCTAGGGGTGGAGGTGGGAGACTGACAAGCACCCTCCAGGGCCCCGGAGGGCCTCCCTCACGCCCTCCCACACCCGAGAGTCACCTGGCCCAAGTGTCAGTCGTGTTGAGGTCGGCTGTTTGGGACATGGCTCACAACTTCGCGTGTGTACACTCCAGCCCTCGGTCCCTGTCCTAGTACGGACTGTCGGCCTTGGCATGGGTCTGAAGCACCGCGGTGGCAAGTTACATGCCTTGGGCCTCCTACAGTGACTCCAACGCTCAGTGTGACTATAAATTTGGAAAAGAAGGCTCTAGGCCTGGATTTCTATTCCTAATTTATGTTTTTCTTTGTATTAAAAAATAGTTTTTTATTGTGATGAAATACACGTATCGTGTAATATACTACCTTAACCACTTTAGAGTTTCACCTCAGTGTCATTACGTTCACATTTTTGTGCAATTTTCTGTCATCTTCTCCAGTGGAAACTCTGCCCCATTAAACATGGATTCCCGTCCTCCAGTCCCTGGCACCCACCATTCCACTTTCTGTCTCTGGATTTGCCTGTTCTAGGTATCTCTATAGGTGGCATCATACAATATTCATGTTTTTTGTTTTTTTGTTTTTTTTAATTTATTTACTTGAGAGAGAGAGTAATAGAGCATGAGAGGGGAGTGGGAGAGGGAGAAGCAGGGTCCTCACTGAGCAGGGAGCCTGATGCGGGACTCGATCCCGGGATTCCAGGACCGTGACCTGAGCTAGGCAGTCGCTCAACCAGCTGAGCCACCCAGGCGCCCCCACATTTGTCTTTTTGCATCTGGTTTACTTCAGTTAGCATCGTATGTCCCAAGTTCATCCATGTGCCAGCGTGTGTCAGAATGCCCTTCCTATTTGGCGCTGAGTAATGCTCCGTTCTGTGTAGAGCCCACGTTTGGTTTATCTGCTCGTCCACGGGTGGCTGGTTGAGTGGTTTACAAAGAAACAATTTAAAGTGGGATGCCCTGTGACTGGCTCGTCCCTGCTGTTTGGAGAGACCTAGCCAGGGACTGGATTCTCTTGGCGAAATTGTGCTGTGCCCACGCAGAAACTGCCAGACCGTCCTGCGTTCGCCGTCAAGTGCTCTTAACACAGCCTCTGCCGTCTTCAGAGCTACAGGTGGCCCTTGATGGACGGGTTTGGATCGTATAGGTCCACGGAGATGCAGGGGTTTTTGGGTAAATATAGTGTAGTTCTGTGAATTTATTTTCTCTTCCGTACGATTTTCTTTGTCTCTCTCTCTCTTTCTAAAGAGACGTGTTTATTTCAGAGAGCTAGACAGTGTGCACAGGCCAGTGGGAGCAGGTGGAAGGGGAGGGAAGCCGTCTCCGGTAGGCTCCCTGCTGCGCGCCGAGCCCAGTGCCGGGCTCCACCTCACAACCCTGGGGTCAGGGCCCGAGCTGAAATCCAGAGTCCCACGCTTCGCCCACGGAGCCACCCAGGCGTCCTTCCATATGATCTAGTTCACGGCGTTTTCTCTTCTCCAGCCGACTTTATCGTGAGAACACAGAGTGTGATACAGGTCACATGCTACACGTGCGTGAACTGACTGTTCATGTTGTCTGAAAGGCTCCTGGTCATTTTGGGGCAGCCGGAAGTTGGACGCAGGTTTTCAGCTGTGTGCGGGGTGGGGGTCCCTACGCCCTGAATTGTTCAGGAATCAACTGTACTCTGCTGAGATGAGCTTTACATGTTTGTTCCTCCTGCTTAGCTTCCAGAGCAGGAGCAGTGGAAGTATTGAGAGCAGTCGCAGAAGCTTCCAGAGAGGCACCCCTGCCCTCCCGCTTCCCACCATGCACTCTTGCAGTGGGATCTCCTTCCTGCCTCCTTCCTCTCTCTGACTGGACCATCCTGCTCCTGTCCTTGAACGGGCTTTCTTCCCACCGCCTGGGACCTCACGTGGGCTCTGCGTGTATGCCCTGTGGAGGCATCTTTGCAGTCAGCATGCCGAGATCTTCACATGAAAAGATGTTTGGTGATACTGAGACGCAGCGTCTGTCACTGCACAGGGCTTAGCACTGGGCTCTGACTTGGTCCAGGCCGGTTACCTACCCCGGTACTCGCCCAGTCCTCATCCCATGCTCTCTCCTTACGGGCGTGGCCTCGGAGCCGCCCTGAGAGAGTGCGCAGTCACACGCACCAGTCAGAACGCTTGCTTCGACGTGTTGGTGTGAAGGAGGACAGAACTGATGAGGCTTCATGTGATCATTTGTGCAGATAATGAGCGCTGGGGGCTAGGGATGGAGCCGGGCATCGAGAGGGCTGCGGCAGCTGAGATGGGCTTTCGGTCGCCCGTGGGAAGGACGGCGGAGGGCCAGCGCACAGCTCGCTGAAGCCGTTGAAAGCCTGTAGCAGGAGCCAGAGCCGGTGGAGCAGTTTACCTTCCTTCACAAAGTGCTCTCGTGGCATTGTAAGTTCCTCAAAATGACGTCTGCTTTTTTATTTCAAACTAATGAAGTAAGACACTCTCACCCACTTGTCGTTCTCTAAACCCGAAGAAAAGCTTCCTCTGTAGGGCAGGTCTTCCCAGCAGGAGGGTTTTTCCGGCTTAGACAGTGGGCTGCGTTTCATCTCTGTTATGTATTGCTGATTAATTTTAAGTACGATGTTAAATTTTAACTTACGGCTTCTTTTTAAAATTAATTTCATTATTGGGTTTCATTATTTCATTAAAAAAACCTCCCCGTCGTAGGCACCGTATTTGGCCTTTCATATCTTCTCTGTCTGCTTTAAAGACAATTTTCTGTGTGACCACATGCTATTGGGTTTACAAAATGCGGATTCCCCCAAGCCCCCAAGTTTCAGGTGCAGACGGCACGTTTGCCGCTGAGTCCTCTTCCCAGTGTTTGTCTCCAAGAATATTGTCCTTTCGTGCTCCGTGGCTGTTTGTCTCTGTCAGAGGGTGCAGGGTAGGGTATTAATCTGCGATGAAATGCAGATAAGCAGGGAGCAGATGGATTTATGGCTCTGGAAACCTCTAAACCCTGCAGCTGTGCTGAGTCGTTCACCTGTGAATAGAGAAATTCTGGACCGTGGCTCGCAAGGGCTGGCGCAACCTGATGGGCACAGAATCCATCACCTTGTCGGGGAGAGACGTCTGCTGCCGCCTCTTCTCGGGTTTGGGCTTACTCCTGTCCTGTCCCGCTCTGGGCTTCCTCCGGACCAAGAGGGAGCGCCGAGTCGTGTACTCCACACGGGCCTCCCGAGCGGCAGGCAGAGCTGCCTGCATCCTGGGAGCTGTGGGGGTGCCAGGGGCCAAAACAAGTTCCCGGGTCTCTCGTCTGGGGAGAGCAGACCGCACCCTGTGTCGGGCAGGGACCGGTGCAGGAGAGGCCCAGCTCCACCATTGAGGGGACCTTCCCGGGCGTCTTAGTCAACCTTCAGCAGGACTTCATCAAGAGGACGAAAGCATGTGCAAGTCATAGTGGGGTGCACTGGGCTGTGTGGGGATTTGGGGAATCGCAGTGACCTCATTCTGAGGGACCAGAGCTGATGGCCGGAGTGTACCACAGAATGTACCAGATGCTTAGACACGAGGAGGTCTGGTCGGTGACTTGCCTCCCAGCACCTTGGCTAGCACACACTTCATGTAGGATTATGGAGGAAGGGGGCCGGGTGAGCAGGCAGCATCTCATTGCCCCATATGTCTGCGAGTCTCCAGCAAGAAAAAGTGTCCTGTTTAGAGAGTGCAAAAGCAGTTGTTTTTTTTTTTTTTTAAAAGATTTTATTTATTTATATGAGAGAGAGAGAGCATGAGAAGGAGGAAGATCAGAAGGAGAAGGGAGCGGGATGCAGGACTCGATCCCACGCCTCCAGGAACAACCTTAGCCGAAGACAGTCGCTTAACTAACTCAGCCCCCCAGGCATCCCGCAAAAGCAATTTTGAAAGGTCACCCCTGTGTCACTGCAGTCAAGTTGGTGAGTACCTCCAGACCGCCCTGACCCCCGCTTCACTTCATCAGAGTGGAAATGCCCCGTGCTTGGCTGTGTGAACCGTCCTGGAAAAGCACTTGTGTGTTCTGAGCGTGCGCATCATTCACAGCCCGTGCTAGGTGGGCGAGAGCAGCTTTCACCGGAGGTATGTTTTGAACCGCTTCATGGAGACGTAATTCATTCATCCGTTCAGAGTATCTGATTCCATGGCGTCTGGTATATTCACAGAGTTTTACGGCCGTCCCCACGATCTTCGTTTCAATACACAAAACAGAAACGCTGCACTCCTTAACAGCAGCTCCCCGGTCTTCCTCCCTGGGCCCTGGCGGGTACTAGTCTGCCCACCGTCCCTGTGGGTTTCCCAGTTTGGGACATTTCGTTAAATGGAAGCAGAGAATATGTAGCCTTTCGTGACTTGCTTCTCTCTCTCCATCCTGTCTTCGAGGCCCAACCACGCTGTAGCACGTGTCAAAGCTGTGTTCCTTTTTAGCCAGATGATGCCACTCCGTCGTGTGGAATGATCCCCTGCTGTCTCCCAGGTCCTCAGCTGACAGAGACTTGGGTGGTTTCCGCTCTTTGACTACGTGAATCATGCTATCATGGACAAGCCGGTACCAGTGTTGATGGAGACGCCTGCTGATGAAGTTCTAGAGGACCTAGTGAGCTGTTGCCTATCAGGATAATATAGGAAGGTTTTTAGGATGCAAATGTACATTTTTAAAAAAGGTTTATCTATTTATTTGAGAGAAAGGGGGAGAGAGAGAAAGCACAGAGGGAGAGGGAAAAGCAGGCTTCCCACTGAGCAGGGAGCCTGACATGGGGCTCAGTCTCAGGACCCTGGGATCATGACCCGAGCCAAAGGCAGACGCCTAATGACTGAGCCGGCCAGGCATCCCCTCAAATGCACATTTCAAAAGTTATATTTACTGGGGTACTGGGGTGGCCCAGTCAGTTAAGCGCCAACCCTTGGTTTCTGCTCAGGTCATGATCTCAGGGTTGTGAGATTGAGTTCTGCATTGGGCTCTGCACTCAGCACAGAGTCTACTTAGGATTCTTCCTCCCTCTGTCCCTCTCCCCTGCTCTCTCTTTCTAAAATAAACCTTAAAAATAAAAAGCAATTATTTTTATTTTTTATTACTATAGGTTCTCAGTGAGATAAGTGTATTTTTAAATGCATTTGGATCTTTTTGTTGTCCCCCCCCCCCACCCAGCCTGTTGGTTAGTAACTGCTCAGATATTCATGCATGAGTGTGCTCTCTCTGGGAGTCAGGCTGGTCTGTGTCTCCATATTTGGGCGGACACCAGGAGTCCCTGGTGAGGTATCATGACTCCGTGATAGATGAGGCTGGCCATGTAGCCGGCTCCACAGATCTTGCTAGGATCAGTAACTGAAGTGGCTGTCAGCCATTTTCCTTTTACCCAAATTTGAAAGTTTAGGCCAATCTAAATGCCTTCCAGGCTCATAGTTGTTTCATTTACTGCATGTAGATTTAGAGTAAATGTCTTCTTGCCTGAGTAGGTGTACACCTGAAACGGACTGAACATCCTCTGTTCACTAGACTAAAAAAAAAAAAAAAAACAAAAAAAACCCGACGTTAACTGCTAAGTAAAATTATAAGTTTAAGGTCAAGTGGTCAGTTTGTAGAAATTCCAGGTTTCCTTTTTGTTTGTTTGTTTGTTTTTTTAACTCTTTGAATAGCATGACACTAAAAAGGGAGTTTTTCCTATTTTCCTGAGCGTAGAATCTCAGATGTTCTGGTGTTAGTTTGAACGTGCCCACCAGTAGTTACTCTTCCGCTGAGGTCTTCAAGAAGCATGTGGGGGTGTTAGCCCAGTGAAGACCTTGGATGACCTAGAGTCACCTCCAGCAGAACTTTGTGGAGAGGGAGCTGCTCACATCTGTGTTGCCGGTGGGGGAGCCACGAGCCCCAAGGGTATCTTCATCACTTGAAATGAGCCTCGTGGGCCTGAGGAGCTCAATTATAGGTTTCATTTAATTTTAATTCATTAAAGATTACATAACTGGAGACCTGGAAACCGCTGTCGGACCTAACCCATTAGAATAGGGCTTCTCTGCTTGGGTGATTCTGCATTTGCCGCCCCTCCCCCTCCCCGGACATCTAGCACTGTCTGGAGGCCTTTGTGATTGTCCTGACTTGAGGACCGTGCCGTGGCATCAAGGGAGCGGAGAGCCGGGGTGCTGCTCAGCAGCCTGCAGTGCTGGGGGTGGTGACCGACAGGGTGGTTTGGACCTCAGCGTTTATAGCGCCGTGGTGGGGAAACCCTGTTTCAGACTCACGGGGCCGGCGTGGTCCTCGGGGATGCAGCCCCGGCTCGCATGTGCAGATGTGGCTTGCTCATGGCGTCCGGTGGGGCCGAGGCAAGGCCAGTGAGCCAGGCCTCCACCTCCGCGTGGCTTGGGCGTCGAGCGTCGGAATAAATAGAAAGTCCGTGTTCGTTGCGAGCAGACCAGTAACACAGCGGCAGTCTTACGTGGGTCAGTGGGTCCTGGCTTTAGTCGTGAAATGAGGGGCGGGCAGAGCTCTCTGCCTCTGCACTGTGTTCCCTCCGATCCAGCATAGGGAACCCTGAGCCTCAGCTCCGCACAGCCCTGCTCCCCAGCATCGTGAGAGGGGGCTGCGGTGCCCAAAGACACCCTTCTCGCTTCCGGGTTCGCATACTCACCTCTCCGAGAGCCCCAGAAAGCATTTGGAAAGGTCCTCTTTTACAAATCAGTCTTGGCACTGCAGGGCAAAGGCCGAAACCATTCACTGGATAATCGCAGGGCAACTCTCACTTCCCGTTCGGTGGGTGATGAAATTCGTGGGAGTGCTCCCCAGGAAAGCTGTCCCCAGCGCGCACACCTTTGGAGGTGGTCCCCCACTTCCCCGGCTCCCCAAGGGCCCTGGCCCCCAAACCAAAGGGCTGTGGCTAGAGGTGGCCCCGCTGTGGAGACTCCGCGTTGTAATTAGTGACACACGTGTTTCAGTGTTGCCGTGGAAAGTCAGCCTCTGCCGGGCTGGGGCGGGCAGGAGGGAAGCCCCAGAGATGGAGGGCTGAAATGGGGCTCTGTTGGCGGGGCGACGTGGGCCGAGATGCTGCCGTTCACACAAGAGCCGTCCTGTGTCCGAGTACAAATGGGCCGCCTGTGATGGGAAACAGGGGCGGCCTTGGCAGTGAGGCCACGCTGGGCATAATGGGACTTGAATTGGCCTTTTCTTTTTGGGATCCTGCAAATGCTTGCGGCATCTATCGTCCTGAGGAAGCTGGGACGGCTTGCCAAGCAGATAATATTGATGGCTTAAAAAAAAAAAAAGTGAACCCATGATGCTTCTCTTCCCTGAAAATGATTTTTATCCTGTTTGCAAGAACCAGAGATGGAAGTAGGACCGATGTGTCAGCAGCTTTAGCCCGTTACCCAAGGACTTAAATGGCGGTCATTCAGAGCAGTAAGCTCTCTGGCACTCCCAAAGAAGCCCCAGGGGGATTTTGCATCTTATTTAATGTAAAATTCCTTGAAGCAAAGACTGCTGGCATTTTGTTATGGTTCCAGGCAGTTTATTGTGTTTCTTCCCCCCCCTAAATATTTGTGGATGCGTAAATGAGTCTGTGTGCTCAGCACGGAAGTAAAACCACAGACAGGGGAGGGAGTGTCGGCTCAACTCCTTTTCAGTCGAAGAGTGCAAGCATCTTGGTAGAGTAGGATCCTTCTGGGCAATGCGATGCAAGAGGCTGTAACAGGTCTAGAATGGGCCCGACGCGTCCCCGCCCAGAGCTCTGGCTGACCGCGCAAGGTGTGCTCACGAGCCCTGACCTTCGGTTTGGTTATGATGGGAACTTTCTGCCCCTGACTGGGGGGAGGGGGGTTAAGCAAATGCACTGCTTCCAGGGTGTTGATTGTACCTCTGTCACTGACCGGCCTCGCCATTTCTTGCACGGGTGCTTCCTGATGCAACTGGCATTCGCAACGGGGATAGTGAGATCGGCTCTCTGCTGGCACGTGTGAGCTGAGGCGGCATTCGGAAGCATGCCCTCCTGCCAGGCTCCGGGAGGAAGGGACAGGGAAGCAAACCGCTGGAGACGGTTGTCCCGTGACACAGCCCACGATGCCTCGGCATGTGGGGATTCTGGTTGTGGGGGTTGGATGTGGGGATCCCCAAGTGGCCGCTCTTGGGGAAAATCTTTGTTCCCAGTGAGCCCCGTGGGAGACCGACGCGCACACTGGCATGGATGAGAAGCGGGCGGTTTGGGAACGGAGGCCCCGGTACAGCTCTGCGTTCTCCCCCCCACGCCCGCCTAGTCGTTGCGGTGTGGTACCCCTGCTCCAGTCTTTCCCCGGGAGGAGAGCGGAGCAGGAGCACGGAGCCCTGGCTCTCCGCGGGATCAGGAGCGTCTTCAAGGATGTCAGATGAGGAACAGGGACGGACAGACCTGGCTGAGGGCGTCTTACCTGGGTTTGAAAGGCCAGAGTGGCCGGGGCTGGGAACTGGCTCTGATGGGCGGTAACATCCCATCTGTCCTCAGACCACTGCCAATCCTCGGGCTGTTACGGTTCTCCTTAGTGCTGGGGAAATGATGGCGCCATCCGTCTTCAGTGCCTAGAAATTGCAACACAGTTAAGTTAAAATTTCAAAGCCCTCTTTCCTGTGAGGCCTGACATGGTAATTATTCAAAAGAATTTTCATTTTATTTTTTTAACCTTCTGGAAGGCCATCTGAGTAAGTCTGATTCAGCGTGCGTATCCACAGTTCCTTTTTCTTGGTCTCTTTGGTAACGAGGCTTGGTTCTATCGTTTCTTTTCCCCCAGGCTGACTCAGGAGGGGCAGAGTTCATGCTTTGCCCCAGAACGTTTCAGGGATCCGGCTTCCCAGTGAGGAGCTTTCCAGGACCCCGGATTTTCATGGAAGGGGAGTTTTTCCGTTCTGCTGTAGCACTGGGCAGTGTCAAAAGATACTTTTGGTTGTCCAAATTGGGAAGGTGCTGCTGGCATCTTGTAGGTGGAGGCCAGGGAGGCTGCTCAACACCCTGCCATGCCCAGGACACCCCACTGCAGGGCGGGACCCCATCCCGCCTGGCAGTGGTGCCCCGAGGAGAAACCCTGCTCTGCGGTGCTTCTCATTTACTTGGCACTGCGGAAAGTGTTCTCTGCCCACAGCATGTCTCGCCGGAGAGAGCCAAGTTCCTGTCCCGTCCAGATGTGCAGGTTTCCGAATTCTGAAAGGAAATTGGAAATGTGAGGGTCACATCCAAGGAAACCTACTGTCCACAGAACAGAGGAGAGGGCCGGAGAGCTGGCGGAGGTGGGCCTCCCGGAGCAGCTGAGTCCTGTCTCTCCTTCCCTTGTTCGTTTAGATTCTGCCGAAGTTTCTCCTGAAGGCCGCGGACTCGAGGCTGCCCCTCTGATTTCATTTCTTCCCAGTGCACTTTAGGTGAAGCTGGAGCAGACTGTTCCCTGAGGACGGATTAGGGGAATCAGGCCTGGCCCTTGCTAAATAAATGTATCAGGAAACTCGAGCATCTTTACGAGAACGCAGCTGGCCATTTCCCACGGCACGGTCAGGGTGGGAGGCCCAGCAGCAGACGGCCGCAGCCTCCCTGGGACAGATGGAGTGTTGCGAAGGTCCCTGCCCTCCCAGACACATCCTTAATGAAGCTGCTTCAGAACTACGAGCCTGTGTTTAAAGAGCGTGCTCCTGGTAGCTTTAAGTGGGATCGCCCCGTGTTACAGTCCTCTCGTTGGCCTTGGCCTACATTACATTAATGAGGCCTGTGAGCTGCTTTGCACGCAGCCTGCTGATGCGTCCCACCAGGAGTCGCATTCCTGAAGCGGCCACCGTAGCAGAGGGTGATACTTTCAGTGTGTGGATTCCCTGCATTCTGTTCAAGCGTGTTGGCGGACGGCATGCAAGAGTCCCTTATTTTCGTACAGATGGGGGTGTACATCCTTCACCCTGGTGATGGTCTTCACCTGAACGAGCATAGACGGAGGGGACCTTTGTGAACTTAAGATTTATTTTGAGAGTCTTGTTTGATTTTTGCTTGGCAGGAAGGTCGCTTGGCGGGAAGGTCGCTTGTTGGGGTGGTCGCTTGGCGGGATGGTCGCTTGGCGGGATGGCTGGACGGCAGTGCGCAGTGGCAGCTTCAGTGAAGGGGGACCCTGTGCTTCTGTTGTTTCTCTTTCAGAGAGGGTAGTGAATAAAATCGGATATTAAAGCCGGTTGTATTGGTTAAAGATTGGGACAGGTGTTGCATAGGCAGTGTGATTTACATGCTTGCCTGCTGGTTCCCAACGGATACACTCTTAGCTTATTAATGTGAAAATCGTCAAACATACTCGAAGCGTACAGAGTATTTCCTGTATTTTCCCATGTATCTGTCACTTGGTTTCAGCCACCGTCAACGTCTGTCCTTTCCTGTTTTGTTATTTTCTGTAGGGAAATTTAAAGCAAATCTCAGACAGCACGTCTCGTCACCCATTAGTGTATCGGAATGTGCCTCTGATACAGAAGGATTTTATTCATACACACACACAGCTCCCCCCCTACCCCCCATGATACCATTCTTACCCAAGGTATCTGGTTATCCACAGACTGAATGGCTTAAACTAGTGGAATTATTCCCTCATAGCCCAGGAGGTCAGAAGTCCAAAATCAAGTGTTGGGAAAGGTGGTTTTTTCTGGAGGCTCTGAGGAGGAATGTCTCCCGTGCCGCTCTCCCCACTTCTGGTGGCTTCGTGTGTTCTTGGCAAATGGCCACATCATCCAGGCTCTGCTTCTCCTTTCCTCCTGTGGCCTTCTTCCACGCGGCTGTCCCCAGAGCCCTTCTTTCTTTTTTTCAAAGACACTAGTCACTGGATTCAGGGCCCGCCCTAATCCAGGATGACCTCCACTTACTTTTAGTTCCATCTGCGGAAGACTCGATTGCCATCTGTGGTCACATTTGCAGTCCTGGGGGTTAAAACCTCAACCTCAGTTTTCAGGGGACACGGTTCAGCCCGCTGCGGTGATGACACGTTTGCTCCCCTGACCCGCCGGCACTGAGGTGTTCCCTGTGGACGTCAGCTCCCAGAAGTCTCTGCGGGGGCGTGGTTGGTCCATCCCCAAATGGTTCCCTCTGAGAGGTGCTTTTACTGCCACCGCATGCCCGGAGGGAAGCGAGTGTGTTTTCTCCGGGTCATACTCTTGTAGACCACGGGGCCTGGCCGGCTGCATGTCCAAGGACACTGGTCACAGTTTGCAGTGCAGGCTCATGAGAGATGTCTGCTGGAGTTTTTAGACCGTAAGCTACGTACTGGGTGATTGTGCCTTTCGGTAAGGCCTTATAGCCACTCCTTGATGTATACTCACGGAAGTGGTTGCCGCTTAAAAAATACAGAGGCCCCCCGCCCCCCAATCCGTGATTTTGCTTTCCATAGTTTCATTTACCCGTGGTCGACTGCGCTCTAAAAGCAGATGGTCCGGGCGTCTGCGTGGCTCAGTCAGGCGTCTGCCTTCGGCTCGGCTCATGATCCCAGGGTCCCGGGATCAAGCCCCTCATCAGGCTTCCTGCTCTGCGGGGAGCCTGTCTCTCCCTCTCCCACCCCCCTGCTTCTGTTCCCTCTCTAAGTGTGTCTCTCTCTGTCAAATAAATAAATAAAATCTTTAAAAAAAATTAAAAAAAAAAATAAAAGCAGATGGTCTGATAGTAGGTCGGAAGGTCAGTAGTCTCCTGATGCTGTGTCGTCCATCTCAGCTCATGTCACCATGGGCATTTTGTCATCTCCCATCATCACAGGAGGGATGAATATAATACAGTGAAGCATTTTGAGAGAGATACCACATTCCCATAAGTTTTATCGCAGTATCTTCTTATCATTTTTTTAAAAGATTTTATTTATTTATTTGATAGAGACACAGCGAGAGAGACAACACAAACAGGGGGGTGTGAGAGGGAGAAGCAGGCTTCCCGCTGAGCAGGACCCTGATGAGGGAGGGGCTCGATCCTGGGATCATGACCTGAGCCGAAGGCAGACGCTTAAAGACTGAGCCACCCAAGCACCTGTCATTGTTCTTTTTAAACAACTGTCGTGAGCCTCTTCCTCTGCCTGATCTGTATGTATAGCACAAACCATGTTGTGTGTACAGGGCTCGGTGCTCTGCACTTTCGGGCACCTGCTGGGGCTCTGGGAATATATTCATTGCAGATAAGGGGGAACGACTGTACTAGGTTTAAGTGAGGGTTTTACTTATATTTTAAGACTTCACCTAAGTATGTCTTTCATGCTTTTCTTTGTTTTTTAAATATGCTACCCTCAGCCATTCTTCTCTTCTGTATACCGCCCACTGAGAACCTCTGACGGGGCTTTCGCTGGCTTGGTACTTACTTGTCTCCCATTGTGATTGCAAACTGATGCTTGCAGGTAAATGAATCTGCTGGGTTAGCGTGGCTAGGTCTTAGTGATGGCTTGAGAATGTGTTTTTTCATAACTTCAGGTCCTTTGGATTTTTAAATTTTTCATTACAGCTTTTTGTTTTTTAATTAATAACACACTTTTTTTTTTTTAAAGAAGCAGTTTTAGGTTTACAGAAATCATTTTTTTTAATGGATGTATTTATTGGCAGTGAACTTGGCTATTGGCTTAGTTATATTTACAGTATCCTTTTGAAATAGAACTTTTACTACAGTCAGGATAAAAATGACCCTGAATTAAGCCATGACGAGGCTCATCGTTTGGATCACTGGAAGGAGACCGAGCCCTTCCACTTGGGATGAGGCATTGGGGTTTCCTTTCTGCCTGGTGAGCTGCCTGGACTCCTGCTCGCACACGCATCCCTTCACATTTGAAGTGTTGTCTGTGCTCTTGTCTCACTCCTCATCTGTGATGGATCTTGAGGATTCCTTTTAAAAATTGCATTTAAAACTATTTCTTGGGAGTTTCTCCTGCAGAAGAGGATACGAATGAGGCAGCCCTTTGAACTCTACGCAGTGAGCCGTATGTTATTTCTCGTGTCCATAACATTGCAGAATCGTTAGCTAAGCTTAGTATGGGCTTACAGTAGCTCTCCCCAGGTACTTACCAGGTACTCAAGGGACAAGGGCAGTGATTGATTAATGGGGAAGAAACCCAGCAGCCGGCGCCGTGGGGGCCACGTTCCCCAAGAGCAAGGCGCGGGACACCGCGTTGCCAAGAGAAGGACACGGCATCCGTGCCGTGGTCTTCCTGGCCAAAATGCACCTGACCATGAGAGGAACCGGACACCCAGGCTGAGGTGCATTCCACAAGACAGCTTCTTGCACTTGTGCCCCGTGTCTGGTCGTGACTGGCAAAGGAAGGACAACAGAGCATCTCAGGGACTAGATGTCGTTTGCATCATTGTATCCTATGTGTGTTGATTCTCTCTTTGGATCATTGCTGTGTTTATATCAGATATGAACACAGTGGGAAGCGGGGGCGGGGGGAGAGTATGCTGGAACGTTGTATTATTTTTGCAACCTTTTGTGTGTCTAAACCTCTTTCAAAGTAAAGAGTTTTTTGTTGTAAAGAATCATTTTAGATATGTCTTTATATGACTCACGTTTTAGTGGGCATCACCATAACCGTATGTAGTTCCAGTTCTTGCCAAAGAATGTACATCGGTGTTACCTTCCTGTGACGGTGCCAGCAGAGACCGTCCTTACTTTAAACGAAATGCTGTGTCTGTAGGACTAGGTTCGCATTGGAATTCTGAACATTGACTGGTTTTTTAAGAATATTTGTTGTATCGTGTTTCTCTCCTTAGAAGAAAGGCCACTCATGTTCAAAACACAGGATCTTCTAAAGACATTTGGATTTTAGAAGATTTTTCTTTTTTTCCTTTCTCTCTCTCTTTTTTTTTTTCTTTTTTATAAGAAGGGCTATATGGGGGTATTCTGAATCTAGGCTTTAAGTCACTGCCCTTGTACTGTTCTGTTTGATCTGTAGTGTTGTCTTCAACCTCACTGAAGGGCCCCCTCTTTGCCATTCTTAGAAATCTGAAAGAAACCAATGAGAAGATGGAGCTTCTGAATGTTGGTTGGCATAACCCGCAGGGCAAGAGGGGCTGTGCCCCCCTTAGAGACTAGGCGGCTGCCCCCTAGTTATGATGGGGTGTGTGTGTGCGTGTGTGTGTTGGGGGTTGTGAGGAGGGACGTGGTGGAAAAGCTGGGTCGGGGCCCGCAGTGACCCAGCACGGAAGACCCGGGACAGATGGCAGAGGCTGGAGTGGGTCCAGCCTGGGGTCTGCCATCGCTGCTAGGACTCTGCTGCTGGGGACTCCTGCTCACTCCCTGTGCCCTTGACCAGAAGCTCCATCCAAGTTTTAAGCCTTGTTTTTGTGCTCTGTCAAAGAATACTCTTTCCCCTGATATATCGGCATTAAATGGAGTTCTCCATGGAAAGCCGTCAGCACAGTCCCTGCCCCCGGTGCTGCAAATGCTGGGCCCGTCTGATGATGCTCTGTTCTGGCATCGTGTTACAAGGCGGAAGATGTTGTTGACTTGCTCCGTCTGCTGTCTGTCTTTCTTTCCTCAGATGCTGTGCTCTGTGCCCTAATTGACTGCTTTCCCTTGTCTCAGCTAATTGAAGCTGTCTCTTCGTGTTGACATATTTAATATTTTTAAAATCTTTGTTATTCTGAAAAGTTTTCATTCAAGGAGGATTTACTCACTGCTTGCTTTGTGCTGGTTGCAGTTAAGTGGTGGGGGGGGTGCACAGAGCAACTGATCATCAAACATCTTCTGGAGTGCAGAGTGCCCGGATGGGAAGCAAAGCTGCACCTTCCGCGTGCGGGCAGGACCGTGACGGGGCATCCTCCTGCTCGGTGATGGTGTATCTGTGGGGCTGCGCCTGCCTGCCGGAGGGTAGAGAGGGGACAGCAGAGAGAGGCCAGGGGTGATCAGGATGATGTTGCTGGAATCCAGATGAAGGCATCTTTCAGGAAGAAGACAGTGTGAGCTCCTAGGGCTTGTCTGGGAAATGGGTCCTTTGGTGCAGGTCAGACTCGGGGAAATGCCGCGGGGCCAGGGGCTGGGAATCTGCCCGCTCATTTATTAATGAGTAAAGCAAAGCCACTTGCTCACCAGAAGAACAGCTTTGATTTTATCTTGGAATTCTAAACTCTCTTGGATAGGAATATAAAATAAATTGTCCATGAAACGAATGTGTTTTTTAACTGTTCATTCCCTTAAATATCTTTAAAGTTTCTGTCAGTTGATGCAGATGTTTACTATTACCGCTGGCCCCATACCCTCCTCCTTCCTTCATTTATTTCCTTGTGTCCACGTTGTTTACTGCCTGAGTTGTTGGCCTTTTTTGCCCAGCGCTTACTAAATGGCATTTAAAGAAGCAACATGATGTCACAGCTCCCTGTGGTATAACGGGGACTTTCTGTAGCCGAGGCTTCTCACCCCCTTTGGTTGCTGATATAGAATAAATGGCCCATGGTTTAAGATTTCTCTAGCAGATCAAAGCAGCTACTAAATCATTATAGAAATGTTCATGTCTGGTCACATAGTCTATATGCGATAAAACGTATATAATGTCATTTTCTTTTGTCTATTTAAACAATTATTTATTTGAGAGAGAGAGAGAGAGAGAGAGAGAGAGAGAGAGAGTACAAGTTGGGTGAAGGGCAGAGGGAAAAGCAGACTCCTTCTGGAGCAGGGAGCCCCACGTGGGGCTCGATCCTGGCACACCAGGATCATGACCAGAGCCAGAGGCAGGCGCTTAACCTACTGAGCCAGGCAGGCGCCTGTAATGTCATTTTAATTATCCATAAGTGTGTAGTACAGTGGCATTCACAAGTCAACTCGTTTTCTTGTACGGTCCACCATCTTGACCTAAAAATGTTGCATCATCCTCCCCAGAACACTGGACGCATTATGCAGCAGCTCACCCTTCCAGTGTCTCCCTCCCCAGAGCCCGCGTAACCTCTGTCTTCTGTCTCCATGAACTTGCCTGTTCGGGGTCCCTCATCGAAGTGAAATCCTGCAGTATTTGTCCTTCTCTGGCTTGTGTGTCTCCCAGAGTGTAACATTTTTAAGGTCTGTCTGCGTTAGAGCTCATATCAACATTTCAGTCCTTAATATGGCGAAGATGCCACCATATGGTCACCTGCATTTAGAAGAACGGTTGGCACACTGCCCACGTTAGGGCCTGGGGTGTGGGGGCCCGGGCACAGTGCTCATGGGTCTGTCCGATGTACGTCTTGTCTCATGCTTCGTGGGAAAGACGTTTCTCAAGTTTCCGTGTCGGGGTCTTGTTTTCACGCCCAACCTCTGAACAGGTCGATGAGGGAATGTGGTCCATCATCTCTTTGAAATTCTGGTAATGGGGGCGCAGCTGGGTGGGTTAGTCGGTTGAGCGTCTGAGTCTTGATTTTGGCTCAGGTCATGATCTCAGGTCCTGGGATCGAGCCCCATGTCCTCAGGCGCTGTGCTCAGTGCGGAGTCTGCTTCAGATTCTCTCTCTCTCTCTCTCTCTCTCTCTCTCATTCTCCCTCTGACCACCCCCCCCACCACCATGCGCACACACAGGCACCCACTCTCTCTGAAATAAATGTAGTAAGTTCTGGTGCTGGAATTGCTCTTGTCTAAGTCAGACCAACTAAAGACATTCATTCATTCATTCATTCATGCATTCATGCAGCCAACGTTCACTGAACTTGTACTGCAAGTTGGGCATCGTGGCTGCCCGGGCGCCGGCTAGCTGACTGAGCCTCCTGGAACCACCTCCTGGTAGGAGTTTGTGAGCATCAGCACGTGCCGGGCTCAGCTCCGTCCCTTCCCTCCATCCGTCATTACCTTTTCTTCTCAAGGAATTCGTACTTTGTAACTTCAGGGAAAGGGGTTCATACTGTCTCCGTATATCTGATCCAATGCCTTTTATTTTTTATTTTTATTTTTTTAAAGATTTTATTTATTAATTTGACAGACGGAGATCACAGAGAGGCAGGCAGAGAGAGAGGAGGAAGCAGGCTCCCTGCTGAGCAGAGAGCCTGATAAGGGGCTCTATCCCAGGACCCTGGGATCATGGCCTGAGCTGAAGGCAGAGGCTTTAACCCAATGAGCCACCCAGGCGCCCCTGATCCAATGCCTTTTAAACCCGTTTCTCTTTTGCATGAGAACTCCCCTGCCATGAAAAAGGATGAATTTAAGAGTGAGTCTCTGTGACCGTTTGTAACTGGTTTCCAAGGACAGTGTTTCTGGTTCTCTGGAAATTGTCACACAGCAGCCCGAATTTCCTGGCCTTGAGGGGAAAAGAAGTGCATGAGCCTGTGGTGAGAAGTGGATGTGCACCTTCCGGGATAAGGGGTCAGTAGCCACCTCAGTTGGTGTTTACGTATCGCTAGGAAACCAGGGCATGTGGGCGTGAAGGTGGGGGGAAGAAGAGGCTGTGATTTTTCTGTGCTCTGTGTCATAGAGAAATGGGGGCACATCGTCACACTTGAAATGGTGACGAAATAGGGCGCACGGTGACAAGTGAAGGTTCGGGACGGACCAGAGGAGGGCCAGACCTTCTTCCTGTCTTGGCCCTGTCCTCGGTCCTGCTCATTGACTGACACCCAAGCCACAAACCTCTGTGAGGCCCAGGGATGTCTCCGTGGGCTGGACAGTGTACACTCGGGGCTTAGCATGGCTGCCTCCCCCAGAGGCTTTGAAAACCCTCTCGAGTACCACGTGTTGTTTTCACATGAGCTCTACCGATACAAGATCCAGTCCATCGGAAGAAGGGACAGAGGGGTGGTGGGTACTCATGCTCACCTTTTGGAACTGAAGACCACCCCAAGTAGCCCTGACCTTGACCTGCCACTAAGATCGTGAGATCTGGTGGGAAGAGGTCTAAGACCCCGTGGGGGACCATGGGAAAGGCTCATCCTCATCTGTTCTAGGGGTGAGTCCTAGGTATCCAGGCTCAGAGGTGTGGTTTACTCCCACCCCCCCACCCCTGCCACCTGTCTCCCCTGCTGGCACCCATTTCCCACCTCACACGCCCTTCCACTCTTCCTGCATCCCGTGCCTATATCTCCCTACCGTACCCAGCCCCTTCCCCAAGCCCACCCTCTGCCCAGGCACATCTTCTGCCCTACGCCCATCTCCTTCCCCTCCTTCATCTCCCGGCCACCTCCCCCATCGTTGCTTCCCCTCCTCCCATGCCCACACCCCGCCTGGAGCACATACCTAGAGCACCCCTCTGTCCCCCACGCATGTTGCCCTCCCACACCCTGAGGAGGACACAGCTGTGGCGTGAAGCCCGTCCATCACCTTGGCTTCCTCCCAGGAATTTCCCACCAACCCCTGGGCTGCCCTCGCCACATGGAGCAGAAAGTGCTCCCAAGTTGGGATGTTACTGGGATGGGATCAGCAGGGAAGTGGTTTTTAAAACAGGATGCACGTATTGCATGGAGCACTGAGTGTGGTGCATAAACAATGAATTCTGGAACACCGAAAACAAGTTAAAAAAATAAATAAAAATTTTAAAAAAGATGCAGAAGGGTTCTGGGGACAGAGGGCGTGTGTGCCTGGTATGAGCTTAGTCGGTTGAGCGTCCCCCTCTCAGTTTCAGCTCAGGTCATGATCTCAGGGCCGTGAGAACGTGCCCTATGGTGGGCTCCGTGTTGAGCAAGGAGTCTGTCTGGAATTCTCTCTCTCCTTCTGCCCCCTTCATCCCCTGCTTGTATGTGAGCACTCTCTGCCTCCAGAACAAACACAGAAAACCCCCAAACCAACCCAGAAATGGGGTTCAGGGGGCCATCGGTGTGCACTTACTCCAGGCAGTGTATTTCTTCGGGTATGGCTTCACCGTAAGGTGAAGGTGCCCTTCACCGCGCGTCGCAGATTCGGGGCCTGCAAGCAGCCGCGTGAGAGAGACGACCGTCGTGCAACAGGGCGCGCTCCCAGCAGGAGCCTGAGAGTCCAAGAAGCACCTTCCAGTAACCAGCTCTAGGGATCTTTATTTTAAAAGGAACAGAGTGGCATGTGTGGACAGGTTTTTAGGCAGAGGGCGGTGCATGTTAGTTTTCGGGATTCCTAGGAGGGTAAAAAGGCAGCGATTTGATGGCGGAGAACTCATGGTGCTTGGTCTCGGGAGTTTCTCTATGAACGTGTTTCTTATTGACGCTGCTCTGCCTGTTCTCATTGACTCTGGGATTTAGAGGAATTTATCCGTAGCCTTCTCTGTGGTGGGTGTGTAGATAGGAGCGGATCGTTTTGGAAGCTAATGTCTTAAGAATCCATGAGAAATAGATTTCCGCCTCCAGGGGTCCTTGCATTGGTCTTCTGTGAGCAAAGAGCTTCCAGCAGAATGCACGTTTTGGAGCCAAATATGTCAAGGAAGATAGGATGCTGGTATGTCATACTCTTGTTTAAGCATTTTTGTCAGCCCACATCCTGATTTAGGACAGAAAAGATCTTTCCTCAGAATCACTAAGTTGTGCTTGCTGGGGTGATTTTATCTTCCGGCTTCCAATTATTAGCATCTCCTGGCCTCCTTCCAGCCTTTCTTCTATCCCTCCAGATGCCCTGATTGGCTTTTAGTCCATCTGAGGGCTCACCCTTTAAGTAGTAATCCAGGAGGTTTCAAAACTTGGACTTTTTTCTGACCACAGTGTTGGCTACCAGACTTGCAGGGTCCTGGCCTCAAAGGTTTCCAGAGCAAAGTTACCAGCCCAGCAAATCCATTTGGCGATTGCAAGATGTAGACACATCAATACCAGACAGAACCAGGGGCCAAGGGGAATTCCCTCTCTTTGATCCGTCTCTCACCTCTGAGTTGTTTATCTCTCTCTTCTCTCCTTGGTATTTGCAGAGTTGTGCTTTTCTGTGAAGGAGGCTATAGAAATCATGCTTTGGAGCAAGAATCAGAATCACTCTGGGAGCCCCCTGAGTGGCGAGGGGGCCTTGTGCATGTGCTGTCGGCAAGGTCTCCTGGCTGTGAGCTGGGTTCTCCCCTCTGGCCTGTGACCGGCCTGTGACATCCGCACCGATTCTCATCCCGGCCTGACTCTGCTCCCACAGGTGGCTCGCCCAAGGCCGTGTTGGCCTGGCAGACGATCCGGTGACTCCCCTGGTGACCGTTTGGTGGTCAGTAATAAGGTGAAGCCATTGAATTACGTGGCGATTCCATTTGGTGACAGCATGGTGCCTAACAGCTGTGCTGATAAGAGGGAACTCATTATTTAGTGTTTGAAATGTAAATACCTTTTTGCCCAAATGTTAATGTTGTTTCAGTTCTTCAGTTTAGAGGGTTCATATAATAAATAATTCCCTTAATAGCGTTTCTGATTGCATCGCTGCTCACCGGGACGAGCGAGGTGTCCTTCTGCTCACGGTCCTGCTGGCTTTTAGGAAGAGGGAGTTGCAGATGAAAGAAAATTCTTAATCATGACTTGAATCCCGAGGGCATTTTAAGAATTGAAAGCCCTCGGTGCAAAGGAGCAGAGCCTATAAATTAAGGTTACTTTTCTTTGTACGTGCGGCGGCCCCCTGGTGGGTGGCTATCAGCACGTGTTCGCAGGGGCGCCAGATTGTCACAGCAGAGGTTTGGCCACGGTGGCCCGTGCGTGCCGATGGCCACCTCACAGCTGAGGACGTGTGACGCCGTGTTTGAAAGAATGCGCCAAGAAATCATGCAGTACGTGTGCAAGATGTGGTGCCTGGAGTTTAGCTAGTTTTCTTGTAATTTTGAAACTGTTTGCATCGGGGTGCCTGGGGGACTCAGTGAAGCATCTGCCTTCAGCTCAGGTTGTGACCCCAGGGTCCTGGGATCGAGCCCTGCCTCGGGCTCCTTGCTCTGCTTCTCCCTCTCCCACTGTCCCTGCTTGTATTCCCTCTCCTGATGTCTCTCTTTGTCGAATAAATAAGATCTTTAAAAAACAAAACAAAACAAAACAAAAAAAACTGTTTATATAAAGCCATTCTCTTAACCTTGAGAGCTAAAAATCAAATTATGCAGAAACCGTGCACCTGTGGGGTTTTTCCCTCTGTAGATTTGGTGACATTTTACCATCCACCTGCGCTAAGTGAAATAAATTATTTTGTAAACAAAATCACAAGGAGACACTGTAGCCTATGGAAGGGAACAAACTGTTGCATTCGTCAAACGTGGGAGAGTACTGCAGGCAAATGTGTGCCTTCGTTATTGAACAATAGATGTGAAGGTTTGGGGAAAAAAAAAAAAACTTTAAAACAACTAGAGGTGGTGTCACTGTTTCCTTCTCTCCAGTTGTTTGTGATGAGTAGGGAAGACAAGAAATCTGTATAATTAATTATGCGACAAGCCGACCCTCTGAGTTGGAGTATCCATAGAAAACAAGGGGTCATGGGGCAGCTGGGCGGCTCGGTTGAGCATTGGGCTCTTGATTTCGGCTCCGGTCGTGATCTTGGGGTAGTGAGATCGAGCCCCATGTCAGGCTCTGTGCTGAGTGTGGAGTCTGCTTCTCTTCCTCCCTTTTTCTGCCCCTCCCCTACTCTCTCTCTCAAATCAATAAATCTTTGAAAACAAACAAACAGGAGGTCCAGGAAGTCAGCCATTCGCCTAGACTAAGTTCTCAGCAGGGTGGATTGAACCCCCTCGGGCTGATGGGTGGTCTCTGGAGAGACTTTGGTTGTTAAGGGGACCAGGGAGGCTGCTTCTGACCTCTGCCGGGTGGAGCCTGGAACGGTGGTGCTCAGCCCTCCAGTGGAAAGGACGGCCTTATCACAGATCACAATTCCTCCAGTGTGTGCCGGGGGCACGGATCCCCTCTGCTTGGGGCAACCCAGAATGTTGGCAGACATGGCCGAACGTCCTTCGGCCCCATAATCACCCTGGTTGGGAACCATCGCCCTAAACTCGGAGGCTCTGAGGTCGTCCCCTGTTGAAGGCTCTGCCCTCTCTTCTTGGTCTCTGGAGTTCAGGGGCGTGTAGATGACTCCTAGAGATGGCAGGGCTGAGGGCAGAAGTCGAACCCTGAGGTTCTCCATCCTCGCTCACCCAGAGTGCCACCCACCCATACAGCCCTGGACCTCAGTCGTCGTCTCTGGAGATGCACACGCTTGGATCGACGAGTCTGGTGAGGGGTGTAGATTTTATATTACTTTAGGTGTCACTTTGAAGTCGCTCATGGAGGCTGGTGGTCATGTGAATCACGCGTACATGAGACGTGCAGAAGAACGAAAAGTCATCAGAAAACTTGTAGCTCAGAACTCGCCTGATGTAACTCCAGATGCAGATGGTTCTCTCCGACTCATGGGTCGTAATCCGTGCCGTGCCTCAAGTGGTCCCATGGTCCTGTTTGCTCGCCCTTAAAGCTACACGTGGTGCAGGCGTCCACGCGAGCAGAAAGAGCTGATGTAATGCTCGCATGTCTTCGTGCAGTTCCCACCCACCACCCCTTTGGGGAAGATTTAGGAATGTGCTGCGGGACCGTGAGGCCTCGTGGCCTGTGGTTTCCTGTGACCATAATCTGGACCACAGTACCTCGTTATAAGTAGCTGGGTGGAGGCTATAAATTTTTAACATTGGTTCTCAAATATTCATAAGGAAAAAGTCATATGAGACTAATTGTTAGGGAGGAGAGCTGAGACCTAAGTGGATGGGAGATTCAGGGAAAAACAAAGTAGAAAGACAGACTCAGTGTCTGTAGGAAAGGAAGACCCATCTTTTCCAAGACTTGTACTTTAGGCATTATTTTAGAATGTGAGTTTTACTATCTTTTCAGAGGATCAAGGGCCTCTACCACTGATGTTCTTAAGACCCTATGGAATTCTTCACTTTTAATTTCTTTATGATACCGTGTACACATTTTTCCTCCCAAAGATATTAATTAGGAACAACGGCGAGGGCCCACTCTCTCACAGTCCTCCAGCCCACACGCATACTGAGCTGCCCACAGACCACCATATATTCTAAATGACAGAAGCCACAGACACTGACAGAATGCGTTTTTTAAAAGAAAGAAATGCATGATATGCCCAACATTTATGGAAAATGTTTCAGTTGAGCAGTCCTCGAGTTACAAGTGTCCTTTCGGAGTTGTCTGGTGGGATAGCCCTTGGCATAGCCTGGATCCTAGAGATGTAGGCCCACAGATTTTCCTAAAGAGCAAGCCAGGGAAGGAATTATAAGGCAGCCCTAATCCTGTGTCTCAACAGTGGTCTCCCATGTGTATGCTGTTAATTATCGCCACTAATAGGGCTCTAGAAATCAAATAGTTTGTGTCGCTGTTCAGTGTGGATGGAACTGTTTCTCCCCCCCACCCCCACACACCCTGAAAGTACACTGGAGTCCCAACTGCCAGCACCTCAGAATGTCACCTTTTTGGAGATCGGGTCTTACAGGAGGAATCAAGTTAGTGAGGCCGTTGGGGCGGGCCCTGATCCAGTCCGACTGGGCCGTATAAAAGGAGGACATTTGGACTCAGGTGCATGTGAGCACAGAGATAGCCGTCCACGCGTGAAGAAGGCCTGCAACGGGTCCTCCTCCCTCCCCCTCCGCGGACGACGACCCTGCCGACAGCTTGATCTCGGACTCCTAGGCTCCAGGAGCCAAGACGGGAGGCCTGCAGCAGATTCTCGCAAGCTGGATCTCCGACTTCTGGACTCCAGAACGCGACGGGAGACGTTTCTGTTCAGCGTCCCAGCTTGTGTCCCTTTGGTCTGGTCGCCCTGTGAAACTAGGACACTGGTTCTAGCCTTTCCGCGTCTTCTAGTCCATGAAGGGCACCCAGGAATCGTGTGGTAGCCCTTTAGTCTGTGGCAGTGGAGAGGAACAGGAATATTGCTCTTCCCTTCGCTTGATGCCTTCTGCAGAGACCCCATGTCCAGATCAGGGGACGCTGTGAGGTCCTGGGGGTTCGGTTTTCAGCGTCTCTTTTCAGGAGAACATAGTTCAGCCTGGAACATTGTGCATCAGACGGTTCTGTTTTCTTCTTGTGCGCCGCGCTGCTGGGTTGCGCGCGAGGGCCCGGCTGGGATGGCTGGAGGAGGGCTTTTCTGAGCGCGGCACGGTCACTGCACTGAACGGGCACAAGGGGGTCACAGAGGCACGAGAGCAGGTGTATTCCCTTGTCAGAGGTAGTGAGCCCTGGATCTTCAAGTTTTTATGGACAGGTCCCTTGATTTTCAGAAGCGTTCTCTCAGAAGTCTCCACTGTTGTCTGTCTGCTCTCCCTGTTCCCGTGTGTGGCTCTGATCATATTCCCACTCACTGTGTGGGAAGCCGATTCCGTGCCTTGTTTGTAACACGGTCGAGTTTGGGTTGTAAGTTTCCCCAAAACTGAAAAACAAAAACCAGAAACCAAGCTGCCCCTAAATACATTACAGATCTTGCTCACAGGTAAGAGGGGCACCCGTCTATGATAGAGGAGTGCCTGGGTGGCTCACTTTAGTGTCTAACTCTTGGTTTTGGCTCAGATCATGATCTCAGAGATGTGAGATCGAGCCTCGAGGTGGAGTCTGCTTGAGACCTCCTCCCCTCCCCCCCACCCCAAATAAATAAAATTTTTAAGACAAGAATATGTGATTGACAAATGATATCTTGATTAGAAGATAAAACACATCAGGGGCACCTGGGTGGCTCAGTGGGTTAAAGCCTCTGCCTACGGCTCAGGTCATGATCTCAGGGTCCTGAGATCAAGCCCCGCATCGGGCTCTCTGCTCAGCGGGGAGCCTCCTTCCTCCTCTCTCTCTGCCTGCTTCTCTACCTACTTGTGATCTCTGTCAAATAAATAAATAAAATCTTCAAAAAAAGAAAAAGAAAAGAAAAGAAAAGACGTCAGATACTAGAACGTGAGGCAATGAGGTTCTTTGTTTCTCTTCATCATTTGAGACGTAGCAGTAACATCGCGCTGGTAGTCGGTGGCCCGGCTTTCAGAGCAGATCCCGGATGCAGCGGAACCTGGCAGTATGGGTGCAGAGTGGATCACGCTGGGAGGGAAAAGGTCCCTCTCTATCACAAGCTGGGTGCTCGGCGTGCACTCCCAGACTTTGGAGGTGGAAGAGAGACGCTGTGGGCAGGTAACCTGGGGTTTATGGGACCAGAGCAGGACGTGAGTCTCCAGGAGGAGTGCAGTTGATGGCCAGCGGTCTTCCTGTAAACAACGCGCAGGAGCCTTGGCACGGACCTTGTTCCTCTTTCCTTTCCCCGTTGGGGCGGCCTCAGCCCTCTTGGGTTCCCAGGAAAGCAGTAGTTGTTACTAGGAAATCGAGCGTGTGTTTGCTGACCGTCCTGTAGCTGCTCAGAGCTGGTTTTGCCCGAATGCGGCTGCAGAACCAGTGCGGCAGGACCAGCCGCTCTCCTGCACCTGCTCCGTGGAGCCCCGCGCAAGCCGGAGTTGGGGAGCAGCTGCCAGGAGCGCTGTCCTTTCAGGAAAGGTCACGGGCGCTGGCCTTCTCGGGGCATGGCTGATGCTTCCTTTGTGGGGGAATCCCTAAAAGGGAGCGGCACTCATCTCTCTGGCACTGGTGATCACGTACGCACCCCAGAGAAGCGCGGGGGAGATGAGAGACCCCAGGGCGCTCTGTGACTCTCCGCTGTCGGTGGACGCATGAAACCCCGTCAGTGGTGGGAAGTCAAGGGCAGGCTGTGCTTTGTCTCTTTCAGTTGGATCAGGCAAGCTCACTAGGATTTCATCTGCTTTTAACTACCTATGGTGGAGGTCGAGCAGGACGTTGGAAAAAATACTACAGACAGTGGTATCCTCCTTGGTAACACAAGGAGACTCCTCGCCACGTAGGTAATGTTGACAATCCTTTCTGACCCCAGATGGAAATACTTGTTGACATGTACTTACTGAGTCCTTAGACCCAAGAGGCCCACAAGCCTAGCTGTGTTGGGCTTAGATCCATGGGAAGCCATGCTTCTTCCTGGGGTGGTAATGAGGTAATGACGTCAGATTTTGATTCCGTGCAGCCTGCACTTGCTGAGACTCTCGTGTGTATCATGCACGGACGGTCACACCAATAGAGGGAACTTAATTTTTTACGGGATTGGATTGGCTAGCACAGGCCTGAATACGGGCAGACCCCTGACTGTTGTGGGAGCAAAGCGGAGGTCTGAGTCTGCTCTAGAGGGTGATAGGCTTTAGGAACGCACTGGCGTTCCCGCTGGACCTTTCCAGAATGGAATTTTCTCCAGAGGAGAAAGCAAAGGTTCTTCTTGGTGGAGGGAACAAACTAGTCAGGACATGTGGACTCGACTACTTGTGCGTGGGCGATCGCTGGACGTTTTGCTTAGTAGAGGATGGTGTCCTAAATCCGTGTTGTGGGGCGTTACTTCTGGGGGTATGAGTCTGAGTCTCTGGGAGAGCACATTAGTGATGACTGTCGCACAAATGTGGGGGGTGGGGTTCAGGGCTTGGAGGGCGATACCCGTGCAGTCAACGTTTGCGTTCAGCGAACCTCCGTGCTCACGGTTGGGCCAGTGTGGGCATCTGGGTCAAATAGGGCCAGGATTCGCGGCCACGTGCGGTCTCTGTGGAGCTGTTCAGGAAGGGGGCGTGTGGTGGACAAGGGTTGTCAGGAATGTCCTCCCCAGGCAGGGTACACATGAGAGTTTTGTTTTTCTCTTCATTCCATGAATAGCAAAGGTGCGGTGATAGCTGTCCAGCTTTGGGCAGCCTCTGTCAGGACCGAGCTTATTTCTGCAGGCAAGTGGTCAAGGCAGACCTAGCATAGTTCCCAGAAGTGTAGCTCGGGGATGGAATCGCAGTGAACAAGGCAGTGGGGTTGCAGCCCAGCCTCCACGTTTGTGCCTGTGTTAGAAATACGGAATATGTGTGCAGGAGGTCAAAGGCACGATGAGCAGGTGATTTTCTTCTTCTCCTTTTATTATTTCACACGTGTTACCTTTCTGAGGGAGCACAGTAGTATTTGGTGCTCTGTGCGGTTCCCATATGTAGAACTTTCTAGAAGGCCTCATACTGGCGCTGAAGCTGCGTTAGGTGACTTCAGGACTGTGAAGCAGGGTATTCATAGCCATGAAATACAAATTCTGGATACGTCTTCAAGTTCCTCTTCTGTTACTGTGTTTGGATACCTTCTTGCCGCTAGTTCTCTGAGCACGCGGAGCGATTTCCAGCAACGTGTTGTCTATCTCACCAGCCCTTCTTGATCTGAGAACTCCCGCTCACGAAGCTTTCTGGTGAAATCGAATCGGGAGTGGTGACTGGTCCTGGATACGGGGCTCCTCTGCTTTGAACGGATCGCTCTGAAGTTGGACGTCATTATATTTTTAAATGACAGCGGACGAACTAGATCGTCAGAAGGTGATTCTTTCACACTAAAGGGATGCAAGTACTGGGTAGAGTTGATGACAGTTATATACACACACACTGAATTTCAGTTCTTATAAGGTATCTGCCATTTAATAATGCTAATAGACCATATTTTTTCCTTTTGTAGAGGTGGAGATTGTAGGTGATGTAAGGCTTTTTTCCCCCTTTCTTCTTTTTTTTTTAAGCTTTCATTTTTAAGTAACATCTACACCCGCAACGTGAGGCTCGAACTCACAACCCTGATACCAAGAGTCACCCCTCGTCTCTTACGGTTCCTAAGAACCGGTTGCAGTTTTCTGCGAGAGGAACTGTAGGTTCCGAGGTTCTGAAGGCAAACTCAGTTCTTGATTAGATCCTGGAACGTTTGTCGCGCACATGCCGGCAGCTGCTGTCAACGAGCAGGCTCACTGCATGAGTTGCGGAATGACACACCGGAGAGACCTCGGAGTAAACGAAGATTCCTCTCTTCTCAGCCGTCCTCAGCGGTGAGAGTGAGACCAGGTGGAAACGCGTGCCTGCAGACTCGCGCTGCTTCCTGTTCTCCCAGACAAACCGATCTTTCTCCTTTAAGGGAAGCCATTTCGGAATTTCTAATTAATTCTTCAAGCGGACTCATTACTGGCACTGGAGAAAGAGCTCATTATGGTGATGGTTTCTCATCCGTTCTGTGGTTTGCTGTCACAGACCCTGGGGGCCAGGCTGAGCTGTAGTTCCAGTGTCTCTCTTATTGGTCTGGAACCCACAGCACCACCTTTGTTTTCAGAATAATTATCTAGTGATTTTTATAAATACGGTAAAAATCGCACTGTTTCACAAAAGCGGAAGCTGTATGTGTGGACACATACATGGAAACCAGTCACGTAAAACATGCCTGTGTGTGTGTGTATTTGTGGACATTTGGAAGCCCTAGCATATGAAGTCTGTCGTTTGGCATCGGGTACGTCCTCTCTCTGAGGCCCACCTGAACCCGAGGTGTGTCCCCGCACAGGAAGGGAAAGGTGGAGGCCCACATCAGTGCTGTTGAGCTGGGGCGTCTGTCCGAGTGGGGACAGCCGAGGTCCCACGTAGGACCAAAGGCAGAGGCGCCTTTGCCTCCCAGCGGTTTGCCGAGAGAGTAAGAGCCACGCCCACGGTTAGTGGTTGCCTCCGTCTCCCAGGACTGCCGTAACAGCGTGCCACGTGCTGCGTGGCCTAAAACAGCAGAGACTTACTCTCACGGTTCTGGAGCACCGAAGTCTGACGTCAGGGTGTCACTGAGGCCACCCACCCTCAGAGTGAAGGAGGCCCCAGGGGAGAGGATCCTTCCATTTCTCTCTCTGCTGGCTTCCCGTGGCTGCCAGGACCCCTGGGCGCTCCTGGCCTTGCAGACACAGCGCTCCCTCCTCTGCCCTCTCTGTTGTCTCTGTCTTCACAGCAGCCGTGTGGGTCAGGGGCACACCCCACTCCCGTATGACTTCATCTTGATGAATTCCATCTGCGATGACCGCATTTCCAAATACAATCTCATTCTGCAGTGCAGGGGGGTTGGGACTGCAACCTCTGTTTTGGGGAAGACACATTCCAACCCGCAGTAGTGGTCATCCCCCACGCCTCATCCCGCCATGCCCTTCCTCTCCCGGACCCCCTCCCCACCCCCCACTCCCAGCTGGCCACCCAGCCACACCTGATGCATGCCCGCGGCCATGGACGTTTTTACAAGACAAGTGAAGAGGTCCAGTTAAAAATTCTTTGTCTTTAATAAAATCAGCATGTAAATACGACAGCACTGCAAGCGCAGTGTTCCGTGAAGGGTCAAGGCCGCTCAGTCTTTGTACCCAGGAGCATAGTCAAGCGATGAGGTCAAAAGCCAGGCAGAGGCTAGAATCGACTTGGGGGACTTTTTATTTCGTGTTTCTCTGCCAGGGGTCCGCAGATTCCAGCAGTCTGTCCCTCAAGGAGGGGAGGTTTGGATGATCACCGTTCCCAGAGGCGCGGGCTGGCGTTTCTGGTGTGTCGCTTCACGGTTGCGCGCACTGACTCGGACCTTCAGCCTGGGAACCCGCTCAGTCACACTGCATGACGAATCTTCTTCAGACGACCGAGCAGGAGGAATGAGCCTGGGTCCTGGTGACAGTGCCCTGGGCCCACTCGCCTTGTCCCTTGGAAGACTGCATGACCCAGCCACACAGCAAGGACTTTTCAAGGCCCCTGGCCGCCAGGGGGGTGGGGGGCAGAATCTGGGAGTTCTGAGCGCAGCCCCCACCCCTTGTTCTAGCCAGAGGCGGGCAGGGAGAGGGACAGTTGTGCCCAGGGGGTCTTGGTGCCTGGAATCCGGAGGTGTGTCCGTGGCGTCTTGGCCAGTTTTCTCTGAAAGAAATTACACCGTGGGTGAGTTCTTCGATGCGAGGTTAGACATCTTTCAAGGCTCTCCGGCTCTCCTGAGGGAAGCGTGTTGAACAGCACGTCTGCTTAAGAATGTTCTGTGTTTGCAGGTTTCAGAGCGTAGAAGGTGAAACCTCGACCTGGGAATTTCCCCCTCTCTGCAGCGTTGGTGGCTTCAGATAGTAAACAGGAGGCGACCCGGGTGTTCTGTCCCCGAATTCAGTCCTGGGAGACGGACGGGGGCCCTGGAGGATCAGCTTCCAGTAGCAGTTTTCTCAACAGGGAGTTTGATTCTGCATCATAATTACACTCCCCAGACAAGTTCCCGCTTCCTAATTAGAGTCCCAGTTAGAGCGTGTACACATCTATCAGTTCTGTCCATTCCGGCCATTAGTGTCAGACTCATGAAAAAGGCAGCCAAACAAACTAGAATTCTGCTTTGGAGGTAAAAGTCTAAATTCTGTTACACGAGGTAACATAAGTAGCTTAAAGCCACGAAGGGACTCTTTCGGGTAAAGGTGCTGTGCTGCAAAATGCCGTCCAGCTCCTCGAGTCTTCGTGTCAGGAATCTGCTCAACTAAATCAGCCAAGTTTAGGATTTACCTCGTAGGAAGCCAAGAACTTGCAGCAGGAACTTGTCCCCCGATCTGATGAAAACTACTGCTTGTACCGTTTGGACATGGAGATGCTGAGCTGAGGGGAGCAAGGTATTCGCTGGGGACTTAGGGGGCGCTGGGGACTTCTGGTTTCTGAGGCTGCATGCGTCTGGGAGGGGAGTGACTTCCCCAATAGACGTAGATTTTACTCTTGAAAGAGAGCTGTTGGAGGGGTGCCTGAGTGGCTCAGTGGGTTAAGCGTCCGGCCTTGATCTTGGCTTTGGTCATGAGATGGAGCCCCATCCTGGGCTCCGCACTGGGTGTAGAGCCTGCCTGAGATTCTCTTTCTCCCTCTCCTTCTGTATCGCACGGCATCCCCCCCTCCACTCCCTGCTGTGTCTCTGTCCAAAAAAAAAAAAAAAAAAAAAAAAAAAAGAACTAATTGATGGCGGCAAGATAGATCCATTTAGTTTGGGTCTTTGTATGCTTTCCTGAAGGCAAACAAGTAGAATTAAATAGTAATTATTAGCTCGGAGGGGGTGGATAGGGAGTGGATTGATGGGGTTAGTTTCTAGGCCGTGTTCGTTCATTTCTCCTAGTGTACTCTGGTTTCAGCCCCTGCATTCGTTATCAGTTGCTGTGTAACAGATGATCCCGCAGTCCACAGCTGGAAGTTACCAACGCTTAGTATCTCGTACTAGTTCTGAGAGTCAGGAATCCAAGTACAGATGAGCCCGATGGTCTGGTCCAGGGTGTCTCGTGCGTTGTAGTCCCACTGTCGGCTCTGGCTGTGGTCTGTGAAAATTCTCCCAGCTGGAGGATCCGTTCCAAGCGCGTTCATGGATGTGCAAGTTGGCAGGAAGCTTCTGTGCCTCTGTGGGGCTGCTCAGTTCCTGGCTTCCGCCCAGAGTGAGTGATCCGTGTGAGAAACGCGGACATAGAGGGGAAGAGGGATTGGAGAGAAAGAGATAAAGAAAGTGCTGAAAACCGTAGTCCTTTCATACCTAATTGCAGAAGCGATATACCATCAGTTCCGCCGTGTTCTGTTGGTCACACGGACCCACCTTGCCAGATGTGGGTTGGGATAGGCCAGGATTTGAATACCAGGAGGTGGGCTCATTGGGTACCATCTACGAGGCTGCCTACCACAGCACTCTGCCTTTTATACCATAAATTGGCGTCTTGGTTAGAGATGACTCCTTTGAGTACATTACAGATTATCAGAAAATTCTGGAGGGGTACCTGGGTGGCTCAGTTGGTGGAGTGTCAGACTTGATTTTAGCTCGGTCATGATCTCAGGGTTGTGGAGTCGAGTGTCCCGCTGGGCTTTGCGCTCAGTGGGGAGTCTGCTTGAGATTCTCTTTCTCTCTCCCTCTGCCACCCCCCCCCCAAATAAATAAATAAGTCGTATTTTAAATATGCTGGAGAAATTTTTTTTTATTTAGCCATGCCCATGACGTGAGCTTTGGAACCATTAGAACCTTATAAAGACTCTCACTTTACTACATAGTAGTCAGTTAAAGAACAATGACTCTGTGCTTATTTTGTGCTCTTAATTGTATTCTTGGAGAGACAAATCTTTTTCCTTCCGATCAAATGGAAACATTTGTTGAGTGACCCTTGTCAGTGCCCATCTTCACTGTGTATCCCTGTTAGTCTTCCAGTTACTGTCAGGATTGCTGCCCCAAGACATTTAGGAAATGTTGATCTTTCCCTTTCAAGACACTGAAATTGAATGACCTTCCTTACTGTCTTCTGTGCAGAGTTAACGAAAGAAAAGTTCATGAGACTTTTTTTGTCCCCCAAACATTCCCAAAGTTTATGGAATTTTCTCTCTTTCGAAAATTCTTTAAATTTTCTATTGCTAATTCAGGCGTGGTTGACCTGTATTAGTTTCAGGCGTACACCATAGCAGTTCAACAGTTCCGCACGTTAGGAACTACTGCGATCAGTGTAGGTACGGTGTGTCAGCAGGCAAAGGTGTTGCAGTGTTACTGCTGTGCTGTACGGGTCATCCCTGTACTTTGGAAGTTGGTGCCTCTTAATCCCCTTTACCTATTTGGTCTGTACCCCCAACCCCCAACCCCCTGCCCTCTGGCTGATGATGACTGGTTGGTTCTCTGTATTTGTGAGTCTCCTCTTTTTTTATTGCTGTTTTTTGTTTGTTCGTTCATTTGTTTTTTAGATTCCGCATGGACGTGAAATCGTGTGGTATTGTCTTTCTCCGACCGGCTGATTTCACGTAACCTAGTACACTCTTAGTCCAGTCACGTTGTCACAGATGTCAAGATTTCACTCTTTGATGCCTAAGTAGTATTTCGTCGTGTGCTTATAGCACATCTTCACTACCTGTTGGTGGACACCTGGGCTGCTTCCTATCTTGGTTATTGTAAATAATGCTGCAGTAAACATAGGGGTGCTTCTATCTTTTCCAAATTAGTGTTCTTGGATTCTTCAGTAAATACCCAGAGTAGAATTACTGGACCACATGGTACTTCTGTTTCTAGGTTCTCAAGGACCGCCATACTGTTCTCCACAGTGGTCACACCAGTTTGCATTCCCACCACAGTGCACGAGGGTTCCTTTTTCTCCACATCCTCACCGGCACTTGCTGCGTCTTGTCTTTTTCATTCTAGCCATTCCAGCTTGTGTGAGGCGATGGTATCTCATTGTGGTTTTGATTTGAATTTTCTTGATCGGTGAAGTGGAGCATCTTTCCATGTGTCTGTTGGCCGTAGAGAGGTGCCTGTTCATGTCATCTGCCCATTTTTAATTGGATTATTTGTCTTTTTGGTGTTGTGTGAGTTTATTACGTATTTTCGATATATCACTTGCAGATATTTTCTCCCTTTTGGTAGGTTTTGTTTTGCGTTTTCGTTTTGTTGATGGTTTTCTTTGCCGTATAAAAGCCTTTTAGTTTGATGTGGTCTCGATTGTTTATTTTTGCTTTTATCTCCCTTGCCTGGGGAGACGTATTCAGAAAAATATTGCTAAGGCCAGTGTGCAGGAGATTATTGCCTCTGTTTCATTGGAAGAGTTTTCTGGTTTCAGTTCTCACATCTAGGTCTTTAATCCAGTTAGAGTTTGTTTTGGTGTATGGTGAGAAAGTGGTCCAGTTTCATGCTTTGGCATGTAGCGGTTCAGTTTTCCCGACAACATTTCTTGAAGAGACTGTCTTTTTCAAAACCACTGCATATTCTTGCCTCCTTTGTTACAGATGATTTGACTAGAATCATGGGCTCTTTTCTGGGCTTTCCATTCTGTTCCACTGATCTGTGTATCTGTTTTTGTGTCAGTGCCATACTGTACAAAATCTTCTCTCTTATCGTGATTTCGAAGGTGATAGCATGTCTGGTGCTCTTTGCTCATGCAGCATTAGAATCATTCATTCATTCATTCCGTCGGGAGATCCTGATTGAGAACTGTGCACCAGGCGTTGCGCAACACCCTGGAGATGTGTAGAGGACAGGATAGAGTAATAAAGGCAGTTGTGAACAGTAATTTAAGGCACATCAGATGTAGAGAAACGAACCTGGTGATACGTAGGAGTTCCATTTTACAAATTAGGACACTCAGAATGACTCAATGAACACTTCATAGGATCCTAATTTTTGAGTTGAGAAGGGATCTTAAGATTCTCGTCAGCATTGGGAAGGTCAGAAACTTCCAGGTGATGTACTCACCTGCACTTTCGAGTTCTGGTGCCAGATGGGAAGGCCTTACCTTGCCCTAAATGTGGCCAGTTGCTTTGGCCCGAAGCTTGGGGGCCCGAAACTGAGGCTGGGCTCTTGAAGGGCATTTCCTCCTTTTTGCTCTACGCATTATTCTTGAAGGATTTTCATCCCTTCTATTCCAGTCTGGCTAAAGAGAATAATCCAGAGGGTTAAGGTGGGGGCTGGGGAAGTTGGAAATAAAAACAGAATCATAAAGAGAAGGGCATTTTGAATGGTGGAAATGGGAGACCTGTATAAGACTTGTAACGCGGTAAGAGTGGGTAGGTGTTTCCTCCAGGAAAGGCTAGCTATCTTTGATGTGTTGAGGATTTGCAGTGACCCCGACTCATCACTAGGAACGAGTTCTTGTGGCAGCCCTTGGTAACAATCTGTTGACCCAGGTTGGGCTGGTTGGTTCGTGTATGTGTGCAGGTTCTCTCCCTGGTAAAGTCAGGCATGCCGTGGCTCACAGGCGCCACTGCTTCAGCGACAGTCTCTCACAGGCACGGACGAGCCCTCTCACCTGCGGGCTGGACGCCCAGAGCTGGTCGGTGTCAGGGAGCATTGGGTAAACCAGGGAATCGCAAGCAATGCTTACTCCTGTACGTTATTATAAAACTTTTTTATCGGGATTGTGGGAGAAGATGGTGGTCCCCCAGGAGATAACGTTCCTTGTAATTTTCGCTTGTTGGAAGAACTCGGAGAAGGACAAAAAGGAGTAGGCGATGGTATGGTTAGCTGGGGCCTTGGAGATGATGAAGATATGACACCTCAAAGGTGGACAGGTATGGTTATTGGGCCACCGAGGACAAATTATGAAAACAGTACATAACCCGAAAGTAGAATGTGGAACTAAATACCCAGAAACTCCTCCATCACATAGATTTGTAACCAGAATGAGTATGAATGGAATTAATAATTCCACTGGAATGGTGGATGCCTAAGGCATAGCAGTGTTAGCAAAATGGCACAATTCATACAGCATTAAAGTTGTACTTCAAGAGCCAAGACGGCTAATGATGTCCGAAGAAAATATGGAGCTTCCACAGCCACCAGAAAGACAAACACGTGGCAGTTGATTTTAGTGGATCTCAAACTTGTCTTATATCAGCCACCTTCTACTCATGTTAATGTCTTGATTAAATATCACAATGCAAAAATACCCACACATTAAGTGAAAGAATTCCATGAATTCATGGAAAACATGACCTGGACATTTGTAAGGATGTATTTAATATGTGTACACCATTATGTTTTCAGGTTACTGGAGGAAAAATTCAGCACAATTCTTTTTCCTCTGTTAAGGCACTGTCATTTAAGCATAAACCGGGAGTTCTCAAAATGGAATTCAGGTTTACAAGATGAGCGCATGGAGAGACGAGGCAGATGCTGTGGAAGCACGTGTGTTTCTGAAAAGTAAAAACACATCTCGAGAAGGAAAAACGGAAGTGGCATGCTTTGTCTTGCCTACTGAAGGAGCTTCAGCTGAAATTGTCTGAAGTAGCAGGTACAATAAATATTGTCACAAATTCTGTTAATTTTTGAAGCAGTGTGGGCGCTGTCTCCTAGTAATAGCAAAAAGGTGTTCAGGATCGTTTGATGCCTGTGTTTATAATAAAATATGTTTCTGGGGGCGGGGTGGAGAGGTCGATAAATTCTGTTAGAAGCCGTTCCGGTGTGTTACATGTAACAGGCATGGTAAATATTTGTTTCCGTCTTTGTTTGAGAAGCCATGCATTTAAATAAAATCAACAGAAAGGAAGTAGGTGTATGGTTATGTGATTTTGAGATTAAAGTTAGTCTTAAAATGTAAATAAAATGTGGATCGTGACCTCAGACTTTTCTTTTTAGGTCTCTTCCATTTTTCATTCATGTCCTTTTTCTGGGCCAGTATCCCACCCCGGGCAGCATAATCGAGTTTAGTCGTGCTTTCTCCTTGCGTTCTCTGGTTCTCTGGGCTGTGACGGGTTCTGAGACTTTGTTTTTGTTTTTGTTTTTTTTTTTGTTTTTGTTTTTGTTTTTTTAATGACCCTGATCATTTTGAGGACTGCTGGTCATGCATCTTGTAGAACGTTCTTCAGTCTGGTTTGGATGATGTTTTTCACTGGATGAGATTCGGATAATGAATCTTGGGGATGGAGACCCACAGAGGTTAAGTGCCCTCCGCTCACGTGCTGTCGGGGGTGTGTGGCGTCCGCAAGCCATACGTCTGATGCACTGCCCCGGTCGCTTGCTAGTGGTGGGTGCCGGGGCTCTCGACTCTGCAGTTACCGTTCTTCCTTTCCGTGGGCCGTTCTTCCCGAGCCCACGCTCGGGGCATGCGTGTTAAGCTTCACTGGGGATTGCTTGTGCTTTAGGTTAAAGTACACCAAGTGCGAGCTCATTCACCAGCCTCTCGACGGAAGTGGATAGAGCTTTTTCCTAACTGCAGATCCGGGTCAACTCTTGTGATAAACTGAACCTGTGGTTTGTCCTCTGCCATCTCCAGTGTCGGCTTCTTTAAGGTGGAAGTGGGAGCTGGGAGAGATTTCTGGAAGCATTTCTGTGCAGAATCCACCCACAGATTTGTGGCCTCTGCCCACACGTGTTCCCCCTCGTCCGCCCTACAGCTATCTTGATGACACATTTGTGTCCCGCGGTCTGCCTTGGGTCGGCCTCACTGCAGCATAGCACCTGATGTAGTTCTGGGAGAAGCGAGTTTTGCGTGCCCAGTTTGTAGGTTGATGCAATACTGAATTACTTTTCACAGATGTACTTACCCGGTCCGGCTGGCACGAGCAGGTTTGGGCTCGGTGGACACGGGGTCTTCATGGGACGTGCAGATTCGGGCTCCGGCAGGGAGGCCCCTGGGCCTGCGGGGCAAGAAGGGGACCCCAGCGTGGTGAGTTCCAGGCCCGTGGTCAGCTGTCAGCACGTCTGCGGGGTGCACGGTGCCGGTTTAATTCAGCGAGAAAATCACATTGGAGGCCTTGTTAAGAGACCTTCTCCTCTCTGTATTTTTAGAAGCAGCGAATATCAATCATAAATATTTAATGTAGTGTTTATAGACTGTAGCATCATAAAACTCCAAAAAGGTGACTCAGAGGAGGTCGGTGCGTGTATTCCTAAAGAAAAGAATTGCCCCAACACATCATGTGCTAGAAGGAAAAGCATCATTGATGTTCTTAGGAAAGGAAGAAATAGGTGAATAGCTATCTTATGTGTCTTGTTAATACCAGATGTGGAACCTAGTAATTATTCTTTGCATGCCAGGGTTTTCATAAGTCTTTCCTGATTTTAAAAAATAATGTGAGCAATTTGAAAAAATAAAATAGCATGGAAAGAAACTAGACTCCTCTAAACCCACCCATGGAAGTTCCCCTTCAGTGTTCTGGTGTATTTTCTCCCAAACGTCTGTACATGTGCGTGTGTAGCAGTCTGCGTGTTCCGCTGTCTCATGCTCATCTCCACTTAAGCTTCCAGAGGAAGCATGGGTCATCTACCAGCATTTAATGATATATTTGTATGCATCTCTCCTGTCGCGTTCATGTGCTGTAGTTGACGGAGTACACGTAGCTGGAGATTGAGATCCCTTCCAGTTTGTGCTTTAGGATCGCTTGCTTGGAGTAGAATTGTAGGGCTCTTGACACTGATTACCAAATTGCTTTCCTGAAAGGTTGTTCCAGTTGTACAGTACTTGGGGGCGTGGGGGGGGACAGCCCTCTCAGGGAGCTCCCACGATGGTGGTCAGCTGAGCTGGAATGCATGGCATCTTTATATCTCTCTCTCTATATATATGTATATGTACGTGTGTATATATGTATATTAGTAATCAAAGAAATGCAAATACATACATACATATATATGTGTGTGTATATATTTGTATATATTTGCATTTCTTTGATTACTAATGAGGCAGACTATTTCATCTTGTTAGTCAGCCACTTGCATTTTTTTCCCCCTGTGATTTGGACAAAAGCCCTTTTAAAAGGCTTACCTTAGGTTCATTCTTTGAACTTGACGCTTTCTGGATTTTCCTTGAAGGCCAGTTGCTTTAAGGATTTGCAGTGTCAGCTTGAGCTAAATAGGTCATTTCTGATGTTTGCTGGCACATTAGTCCTCTGAGTTGAGCCAAACTGAATTTACATATTAGGGCTGCATTTTTAAACAGGATCTGTGTCCAAACGCAGGACGTTAGCGATTAATTTACTAAGGTTATACTTAACACATGTGTTTCTAATGTCATTGGTGCAGCTCCTTTCCTTCAAGGAGTCTGTGTGCACCAGAGGTAAGACCGGCAGTTATCATGTACGTGGATGTGTTCAGAAGTCACAGAGACACGTGCATTCCGCTCATTTCCTATTTCCTAGTATGCTTATCAAAAGTCATTATTTTTATAGAATGACAGCTGTAGGAGAAGCACAGATTCTTATGTAAGCCAATGAAAGATCTTTAAAATATAATTATAAATTGGCAAACTTGTCCATTCGTTTCCACTCGTCATTAGCCAAAGTTCAGTGTTTCCAAAGGATGTGTATATACGCGTGAGTGTGTGTATATGGGTGACATATGTCTTCTCGTACAAATGAATTAATTGAGTATCAACTTTGTGACAGGCTCTGTGCTGCACGTGAAGCACGGAACCATTCTATCAGACGATTGGGCATGGAATTTTCTAAAGCTCTCTGAAGCCCTTATTCAGAGAAACGCTGTGATAATATGGGGGTGGGATTCTTGTCCTTTTATGGCATTGCAGGTGGAGCGCCTTAGTGGTGTCTGGGCATTTTTGCTCAGAAGTACATTGATTAGGGATGCCTGGGTGGCTCAGTGGGGTTTAAAGCCTCGGCCTTTGGCTCAGGTCATGATCCCAGCATCCTGGGATCAAGTCCCGCAGAGGGCTCTCTGCTCAGCAGGGAGCCTGCTTCCCTTCCTCTCTCTCTGCCTGCCTCTCTGCCTACTGTGGTCTCTGTCTGTCAAGTAAATAAATAAAATCTTTAAAAAAAAAAAAAAAAAAAAAGAACATTGATAGGGAAGAGGCTATCCAGGGCTTGAATGAGTCATTTCCTGCCGAGTGTCCGTAGGTGAGATAATCCACGGCGAAATGGACATTTTCTCCAATATCGGGCATTTCCTTACGACTGAAGATTCCATTTCCTGTCTGTTTTCGTACCCCAGACTCAGAGTTTTCTTTGTTCTGCGGTGTGCAGTAGACCCAGAAGTCGGGAACGGGGAGCAGCAGCCTTCTCTCACTTGCCTCTCCGGAATGTGGGTCAAGGTCGATGACTCTGAATGTGAACTCAGTTTCACAGGGTGTACAGGTGCGCACGCGGCGCCGGCATCCGCCAGAGTGGACTCCTTCTCCTTCCTCCCGCTTCGTCACCAGGGCGGTGCGTTAGTGGTTCCACGTGAACGGAAGGCAGCGGTGATACTCCCGTTGCTAAAACTAAGACAGTTGAGTCCCTGTCTGTGGTCCCTGGGGACGGGCCTGCAGCGACCCCCCCCTCGCCCCCAGGCTCCAGCCCTGCAGGCGGTGATTCTCCATTGTGTGTAACGGGCGGGCCTTCAGTCGTCAGAATCATGAAGTGATTCCCTGAAAGTTAGGGGCAGAGAATGTCAGACGTGAAAGAAGACTTAAATGTGACGCTAGTAACAAGAGTGACGAACGGTTCCTGGCGAAGCTGTTTTGTTCTTAATTAGTGGCCCAGTGGGACCTGAGCTCCGCCGTTTTGTCTCCTGCACAATGCCGGTTACTTAGCATCGCTGCCTTTGTGTTCCTGTGGCCACGTGTGAGGAAGTGGGACACCGGTGTCGTGACGTCTCCCCCATTTTGGAGAGGAGGGAGCTTCAGCTGACCTGGGTCCTTAACTGGAAATGAGGCCTGTGCCACCTGCTGAGCCTGGAAGCTCCAAACTCAGAATGTATAACGAGCCCAGAGGTGAGCCTGGGGCTGTTTGCTCACCCCAGGGGTGACCTGCCGATGACCTTGGCATTCTGAGACTGGGGCTTTCACCTGCACCTTGCTCAGGTGTCTGATGGAACTTCTAGTGATTCACAATATTAAAACGTAACTTCAAACACAAAATTGCTTTTTTTCCGAGAGAAAGCTAGTCTTCAACTGGAGTGGTTTGTGATGATTAATGTGTTTCAGATTGGTCAAGGAATAAGGAAGATGTTACGGCATAAATAAAAATTGGCAGTGGTCACAATTAAAGCCAGAATCCTGTGGACAAAACAGACTCTGCTTTCATCCGGTGACCACCATCGGCATGTCGGAGCCTACAGGCACCTAGAAGCGATCTCCTTGGGTGCTGTGCAGTGGAACTAGAATGGGGGCCCCCGAATGTGATTTTCTTGTGGCCATAATACATGGTAAAAAGAAACTGGTGAAATTAATATTGCAACATATCTTAATATACATCAGGTTAATACTGCAGGGCGTAATTTAATATGTAATGATACAATGATACATTCTGTTTCACTCTCATTCCATTTCAACAAGTGATCCCTGTGAAAAATTATCGAAAAGATATTTTATGTCTTTCTTTTTTTCTACCATCTCATCTGTGAAATTCAGTGTGTAATTTGCATTGACAGCCCCTGCTGTAAACGTGGACTCCTAGGTCGGTCCGGTCGGAGACTCTGAGGTTCCTTATCTAGAACTATGAAAACTAGCTCATGATAATGAAAAGTAATTTTGAAGAAGAAACTTAATACTGCTTTTAGGAGGAGATAGTTTTAAACTTTGATAATTTATTAATATGTGGTGTTAGTTAAGACAAAAAGTGTGGTGGGCATGTAATTTAAAAATCTGCATGAGGACCAGTTACGGAGGATTCATCTGGCCTGGGAAGTCCCCATATCCCTCCATCCTGCAGACCACAGTCAAAGGATTTTTCTTAGTACCTGTCGTGACCTGCTGTGTCCAGTCAGGTAGCCACTAGCCATGTGGAGCTGTGGTACCTGAAATGTGGCTAGTGTCACTGAGGGGTGGACTTTAAAATTGCATTTCCTTTGAATTGATTTAACTTTAAACGTCAGTACTTGGCTTAGTTATTGGACAACATTTAAGTATGTTGGGAGTTACGTAGAGAATGTGATCTGTGATTTCACGGCTACATTTTCTGAACTATAATAGCAGTTATGTATTTCCAGCGAAAATTGAATTTCCTAATCGAGATGTGTCATAGTGAAAAGTACACATTGAAGATTTTGGAGATTGAGTTAGAAAAAGGAACCTAAAAGATCTCAATTAATTTTCGATACGGAGTACATGTTGAAATGATGCTGTTTTGCGTATATATTAAATTTCAATGTATTATGAAAAATAACTTTACAGGTTGCAACATGTTTGAAATTTAAAGCTCTACAGAAGCTGACCTGTCTCTTTTGGACCGTGCAGGTCTCCCTCCGAGTTCTCCTGTTACAAACGAAGGAGGTAGTGCTTAGAATTACAGGCTCCTGGTTAATGATCACATCCCAGACCGTGCTTTCACCTTCCCTTTGAAGAGCATTCTGTACATTCCACTGAATCATCTTGATGGTTTGTCCGGCTCCGCGTTGGGCCGTTTTCAAGCCTGGCCGCGCCTCAGCCTACCCCCGCCTACCCCTGCCAAGCTCCCCCTGGTATCGGGAGTTGGCCCCGAGAAGGCAGGGCTCGTCTCCCTGGAAAGGGAGCAGGCCCTCCGTCTGCACTGTCTTTCTTATCCCTACAGCATCCCTATGAGATAAAAAAGGCGAGTCCCATTGTACACGCAAGATGAAGGGCGTCCGACAGCTTGCATCACTGACCCTGACAAAGGAAACTTGCAGGTTCAGAGTCCAGGATGGAGCCCAGGGATGCTTCCTCGGACAAAGGCGGTTTTTTTCAAGCTTTGTTTAGGCGGCGCCGTACCCCAGGGCTCTAAAGAAATAAAATTTGGTGCCACATGCGGAAGGAAGTTCCCAAACGGAGGAGCTGGTGATACTTGCTGACCGCCGCACTGTGATGTGAAGAGTGTGCTCAGGAAGCTGCGAGTTTGACTTCTCCTCCTAGTCATCGGCCAGAACTGGGTCGCATGGAAAATGGGTCCTGTGGGGAGAGTGTGGCCGTGTGCCCACATGAAGTCCAGCTATCCTGTTCTCCAAGGATGGAGGGGGAAACGGGTGAGGGGAGACTGGCCAACTGGGCTCGAGGCCCTGTTCTGCCTCGTGAGTTTCTGCACCGTGCCCAGAGACCTCTCTCTCTGTCCACGAGGACCTCCCCTGGGTTTTAAGGGCTAAATGGAGTAGCCACGACGAAAGGGACGCTTTCTCTTTCTTTCCTATCCTAGGCCAGACAAGCTCGAACACAGTGTTGGGGAGTTTCCATTGACATGAGTGCATGGTGTGTGTGTCGTGGCCACCTGGTACAGGAAAGGACTTGATCTTCTGTCTTTGTGGTCTTCCCCCTCGTACCACCTCCATCCGCACAGCTCGTTGCAAAATATTTGCACCCATTAAGCTCTCTGTGAACCCTTCTGCTCTTCAGTCATTTGCATTCACTTCCCTCTCAGCATCCAGCATTCGGCCAGCCAGCCTGCGTTTATTGAGCACCTACTGTGTCGACATCCGGAACTATGTTAGATGCAGGGAATATAGCAGTGAACAAAGCGGACAAAAATCTTCCGTTGTAGTGGGCTGAGAAGTAAGTGCTCCGTGTGACACGTTAGATGTGGTGCTGCAAATGAGAGCCGGGGAAATCACTTTGCTGTCGGTTATATTGCATTTTATGGATTTCAGGGACCGGCGGTGTTTATCGAAGGCAGATACAGTCACACGCACCCTCCAGCACGGCCGCCAAAGCAGAATGCAGCAGGAGTGTTGAAGTACTGATTGCTTTTCAGTGTTATTCTGGTATATTTGAGTTCTTTTCTTTATGATTCTCAGCCGTGGAATTAAAAACTCAGCTTTTTACGATTTTTGTTTTTCGAGAGAGAGGTAAAACACCATTTTCTGTTATATAACAGGACTTGGTTGAGGAAAAAAAAACAAACCCTGCACACTTTTTAATGTACCTTTGCCAATTAGAAAAAGGGTAAAGTGAAATTGGTTTCTCTTGGGGTTTGTGCAGAAATTAGCAAACATACTGCTTTTCCCTGAGCAGGATCTTGTTACACCTGCAGAGAGGCTTGTGATCAGGGCTGGTGGAGTGAGGCGAGCTGACAACTAAGAAGCCCCGGTTTTGTTTCAGTAGCATCTTCAGACCCAGTAAGGAGAATCCAGGCTGCATTTTCTTGCAGTGGCGATGCCGTTAAAACGTATGCAAGCGGAGCACTTGTTATTAATACCAAGCCTTCGGTAAAGTATTTTGCTTTCTGAGAGGCTTCGTGAATCCTCCTCACGTTTCCCCAGTGTACTGGTTCTCGGTGCCCCCCTGGCCTGCCGCGCTGAATTTCCATTCGGCGAGAGCAGTCTCGTTAAATGGAGGCTTACGGCCCCTAGGCTGTAGAAGAGATTAATGCAGTTAGACCAAGCCGTTGGAAGGACCGGCGTGTGTGGATTGCTTCCTCACGTTTATGGTGACTTGGACACCCCAATGTGCACGTGGCCGCTGAGCGAGTGGCGACAAGGGCTTACATGCGGGGTTCATCCATGTGGCAGTGTTCTGAGTAATCGAGCCACTAACATCCAGTAGGAGTGGTATAACGGGAGAGATGGGAGGTACGGTGCCTGCGTTTTTTTTTTTTTTTTTTAAAGATTTTATTTATTTATTTGACAGACAGAGATCACAAGTAGGCAGAGAGGCAGACAGAGAGAGGGGGAAGCAGGCTCTCCACCGAGCAGAGAGCCCGATGCGGGGCTCGATCCCAGGACCCTGAGATCATGACCTGAGCCGAAGGCAGAGGCCCCAACCCACCGAGCCACCCAGGCGCCCCAGTGCCTGCGTTTTTAATGTGATTTTAAATCGACCCGTTGTTTTTGGCCTCATTGGCTAATTTTTTGGTGTCGGCAGGTACTGCCTTGTGAGGTAGGCGTGACGATGGACTGGTGTTCATAATGATTCTTCTTCTGCATTTTAATAGACGCCCTGGACATCCTGAGCCTGTTTGTACCTGATCATTTCGCTCTCGTTTCCCTCGCCTTCCCCTGTCCGTCTCTGCGCTGACGGCAGACACCGTTGGGTCATAGCAGAAGGCCGTGGGCCGGCGTACAGAGTGCCTTCTAGGTAGAATGGAAGTTGAGGTTCATTGAGATTCTGTGACTCAGACCATCCTTGGGGATTTTTTTCGTGTGTGTGTGTGTGTGTGTGTGTGTGTGTGTGTGTGTGTTTTCCCATCTTGATGAGGAAGATGCCCTACATACAGACGCACCATGGTAATTACCGTACGTCGCTCGCGGCGTCACCTGACCTGCTAATTAATAAAGCTGAATGCCGTATGGTAAGTGTTTTATTCTGTTAAGTTCAGGCAGAATATATTTGTTTGGAACAAATATATTGAACCATTATTTTCTAAGGACAGTAGCTTTGGAAGATAGAAACATCAACATGTGGTGCACCACCGGCCTCCCTCCAGTCATGCCCAGAACCTATGAGAACAGTCCTCGGACGCTAGAAAGATAAAGCGAGATTGAGTTCCGACCAAAAGAGTGAAGGTGTATTGCAGACAACTTAGGAGCAAAGAGAGAAGTGAAACTTGTATAGAACATGAACACGGGCTGCAGGAGAACCACATAGATTCCCATAAGGAGACAGCACGGGTTTCTGAGCCTGGGCATTATTCACATATGGGGCTGGATAGTTCTCGGTGGTGGGGCTGTGCTCTGCGTTGTGGGGTGTTGAGCTGCTGCCCTGGGCCCCACCCACCAGGTAGCAGGAACTCTCCCCGCAACAGTTGGAACAACCCAAACTGTCCAGAGAGAGCCCAGTGTCCCCTAGGGGGACATCATCACCCCGCTGATGAGAACCTCTGGAATAGATACGTAGGTGCAGACAGGTGTAAGGGTCTTAGATCTGGCATCTGGAGGAGGCGTGACACATACAAGGAAGCCATCCCCGTGATTGCAGTTGGTCCTTCCGTGTGCTACACATGGGATCCCTGGGAGCCCAAGGCGGCCATGAGCAAACCATTCCTCTTGGGGTCAGGAAGGCTCTACCTCACCGACGTTTGGAAGAAATGAGTTTTAAGCCTCCTTTGAAGGTGGAGGTGAAGAGGTTGAGGGACTAGGTCAAAGATCAGCATTCGGTCTTCTATTTAAAATTTGTCCGATTTCCTGGGCACACATTTCCCTTTGCAGATTCCTGCGTTTAGGACAGAATGTTCATGAAATGAGTTATTATAAGCTAACATTTCACAACGTGGAACACATTTCAGTTTGAATTAACTTATTCCAGTTTTAGTGAAAATAATCGTAATTTATGTTACATATTAGGCATTTGGACACATTTTGTAAAGGAACTTCAGAGGATTTGGGGGGTGGTATCTGGAATATTGTAGCGATTTTACTGCGTAATTTCACATTGTGAAACTCTAGCCATAGAAGCTTGGGCTTTCTCTGGACTCCAGAAAGTAGGCAGTCACTGCTAGCTATGTAGCATTTCATGGTGGAAGCACAAATGACTTCTTGATTTATGCCCATGATAAATGTATATTCATCACCCAGAGATTTTATAGAGAGTTTTGTGTGAAAACGCAGAAGTCGGCCGTTATCCCCCTCCCCCAAAATCTGGCCTGAGCATTGCCATGTTCATTGAAAAAGTCCGTAAAAGCTGGGAATCCTCAAAAAGGAGGCGTACACATCTTCTGCGTTCTGTTGTTTTCCCCTAAGGCATGTGAATGAATGCCCAGTCATCGGTGAGTACTCGGAGGGCCGGCTTCCCCTTTGCTCTGAGGAGTCCCAGCCAGAACTCCTCCAAGAGGCTCCACCCAGAGTGCCCAGCGCCTTTTGCAGGGTTTCCAGCTTCTGGTCCTCCCACGTGGAAGCAGCACAGAAGTCTCTTGTCTGCATCTCACCAGACTCCCCCCGTGTCCCCAGCCTGCTGGGTTGTCTTGCCTGCGCCGAATCCGTCTAAAGGCACTTCAGGTTCATTTCTGGGAAGAGCTAGTGACAGGTTCCATGCGCACTCGTACTTCCTGCATTTGCGTGATGTCTCTGTAGTTTGTAGTTAAGGGGAGCGAGGCCAGCCGCACGCAGCTGAGCAGCCCGGGCTGGGTTTGGGGACGCTGGGTGTCTGAAGGATATCCCGGCCGCTGCGAGTAGCGGAGTCCTTCCCAAGAGCTGGCTGCGATTCATCTCCTCACTGTTAGGCCGCACGGTGAAGGCTGCATGGTACGTGTTGGACTAACTTGGTTGTAAGGTTTATGGGACAATGATACTAAACTCTCGCATGTGAGTAACAACAGGGAGGCACCGCCGTCTGCTCATGAGGGTATAAATTTGGACGGCTGTGATCTCACCCAGCTTCTGCTTCTGCCCTTACTGTATGATTATCATCGACGCTTACTGTAAAGTCCTGTAGGACCCGAAAATGGTGCATGAGTCATCAAGAAGAGACATGCAGTGTTCAGTGGAGTCTGGTGTTAAGTACATCTTACTGTGTTCGGAAGGTGTTGTGTTTTTGGTAGTTGTTGTTGTTTGTGTGTTTTCGTGTGTCTTTTTTGGTGCTTGTCTGTTAAGTTTCGTTCTTGTTTGAAGCACAAAGCTAAGCTTTGTGGACGTGCAGGTGCTGAGCCAGATGCCCTGTGAGCCCAGGGGTGCAGCTGCTGATGCCCCGACCTGCTGCACCTGGACAGGCAGGAAGCAGAAAAACAGACTAGGTGCTTGGGTAACAACACGGGCCGGGAAGGTCAGGAGCAGGGTCATGTGTCCGAGTGACTTGGGTGGAAGGGGTTCCAAGGTAGAGGTAAGAAGGCTTCTTAATGAGAAGATGGTTGAGTTGAAGTTTTGGGGATGCAGCTGGGGAGAGCCAGAAGAGAGTTTGGGAATAGCACGTGCAAAGACCAGGCAGTAGGACCGAGCTTCGGGAACATGAGAGGTGAAAAGCCAGACCGGGCAGGTGTGATGTGATGGGAGTAAGCGTCTGACAAGGGGATGGGATCAGAGCTGTGTGCAGGGAACAACCATCAGTAGTAATAATGGTGGAGAATTCGGACTTGAAACCCTCCAGTGTCTTCCCACGGCACCAGCAGGTGGCTGGCTCCTGTGTCGGGGAGAAACTGCAGTGGCTGTAGCCCGCTCCCAGACAGAAGACAGTCTCATTCTCCACTAGCGGAGCTCCATGGGGCCAGGATGGAAAGCCCAGATTTGGGCTACTTCAGCAGAGATCACCGCAGATGTCCTGGGTACAGGAGGCCAGGAGGGCGGTGTCGTCCGCTGAGACAGCAGGTGGGAGGACGGTCGCGCTCGTGTTGGTGTGGGAGGTGGGCGCAGGGCCCCGTCATGGACAGGCAGTGTTTGGGTTTCTGGTTGGACCTCCACGAGGACATGTCATGTGGGACCAGTGTAGAGCCGGGAGGGCCAGGACCAAAAATGCATCTGGGGGCTCAAGCCAGGGACAGGGTGTGTTCTCTGTGGGGAGGTGAATGGCGGTTTGGGCCTACCCCGAGGCACTGACGGCACAGTCAGTGGGAGGGGCCCAGGGGTCAGAAACGATGCCTTTCAGAAGCTTCACTAAGGTGCCACAGTCCTTTGATAACCCCTTGTATTTTCGTAAAGATTGACACAGGCTTGTAGAAGATCAGAGTTGAGTGAACCGCCATCTGGAAACCTCGTGAGAGAAGTTTGTTAATGTCATCCTCTTACTAACTCCTTTCTTGTTTCAAAGTAAGGGGAGCAGCTTCCACTCAGAATTATGCCGAAATTTCCTTTTTTCCCCTGAAGCTTTCATCTGAGGTAGGGAGACATTACTTGGCTGAGGTTAATTAAATCTGAATACCTCTTGTTTTTCTCAGGCTTCTAGAGCTTTTGCCAGTAACCACAAGGACAGTGCTGAACATCATTTAACAGCGGAGTGTGTTCAACCTTTTTTTTGAATGGCTTTTATGATCTTGATTGAACAAGAACTTTCGTCCCATTTCCCAGCTAAAAAGATCAATACGAATTCAATTAACCAAAGTGTGTCCTTCTGCTACCATGTAGCTAAATTCCCCAAGGACAGAAACTGGCCTAAGAATTTCCGGGTTTGACTAATGTGCAGATATTTCAGAAAGTACCAAGATTCTGAGATTGTTTCTAGAGAAAGGCTCTGTTCCAGCAGGAAGTGTGTCCGAGAGCCAAGAAGGAATCTGGAGAGAACGGAGTCCATTTTGTGTTTCCCGGTTAAGGGTTTGAGACTGGCTCAGGAAGAGAAAGTGGTCATTTTTTCTTGACACTCACTTCAAATTAAGATGGCTGATGTGCGATTTAACGCTCATCACCGTTTTGATCTAAGTTTCTTTTTAATCAACAAGTCGGGTCTTTGGAAGAAGTGCATTTGCACTGAAGGTTGATTTTCTTTGAGATTTTCTTTTACTGTGGTATAAATACGTATACGAAATATAGAATTTCCCATTTTGGGGCACCTGGGTGGCTCAGCTGGTCGAACGTCCGTCTGACTCTTGATTTTAGTTCAGGTCATGATCTCGGGGCAGGGCAGGTGCTGGGATCAAGCCTCGCTTCGGACACCGTGCTGCGTGCCGAGTCAGCTGGGGATTTCTCGCTCCCTCTCTCTGCCCCTCTCCCAGCCATGCTCACTCTCAAGTAAATAAATCTTTAAAAAAATTAAAAAGAAAACGTGGTCAAAATGGTAAATTTTAAGTACACAGTTTAGTGGCATTATGTAGATTTCCCTGTCCATCCCCAGAACTGTTTCATCTTCCCACGTCCAAACTCCATAGCTATTAGGGCGGGGACTCCTTTTCCTCCCGCCCACCTGCCCGCTCCCGGCAGCCCCCGCTCCGCCTTCTGTCTCTGTAACGTCGCCAGCTGCCGCACACAGGTGGAGTCACACACTCTTGCCCTTTGGTGTCCGGCTCATTTTCCTTAATGTGACATCCTTGTCGTTCACCCGCAGTGTGGCATGTATCAGAATTTTGTTCTTTTCAGAGGCTGACTAGTACTCCGTCGTGTGTACGTGTGTGTGTGTGTGTGTGTGTGTGTGTGTGTGTGTGTGTTTTTATAATTTATACAAGCTTAGTGGATCCGTTGGTCCATCCGTGGCATGTGGGTTGTTTTCCTCTTTTCGCTGTTGGGAATATGTTGCTGCTCTACGAACACCAGGGTCCAAATACCTCCTCAGCTGCCTCCTTTCAGTTCTTTCTGTTCTATACCTAGAAGAGGCATCGCTGGGTCACGTGGTGATTCTATATTTAATGTTTTGGGAACCATCACACTGTTTTCCTGAGGGTTCATTTTGAAGTAATCTTGGGGAGATGCAATGGAAACGGCATCGGACATGACTCATGGGATCCAACTCAGAGCTCGCAGACGCCCACAGGCCAGAATTAGCCCAGTGCCTCCTTTCCTACCATCAACAAGCTCAGGGTGGTGTTTACATTTTAAATATCAAAAGAAGAAGAATGTCTTGATACGTGAACGTTCTGTGAAATTCAGATTTTATTGTACATCATTAAAGTTCCGTTGGAACGCAGCTACCCCCGTTGGTTTGCGCGTTGTGCGTGACGGAGGTCGACGATTGTGACAGAGAAGTCCTGTGGGCTGCGAAGCGGAAACTCATTACCTTCATACGCTGAAAGGGCAAGTTTGCCAGCCTCTGGGCGAACAGGTGACGGTCATGAGAAGTCAGACAAGCATATTTACGTCTGTTGACCACCGCGCCTACGGAGCACGGGCTTTTCCAAGGGTCTTTGTAGGTGCATCACGCGTCCACCTCACTCGTCTCCCGGTTCTAACCCTCACTTCCGTCCCTTTTTCCCGTGGAAGCCTCCAGTGCGCGTTGCCAAGGCCCCACAGAGGTGTAGAGTTCAAAACCCCAGCCAAGTCGTTTTTTTTTTTTTTCTCCCTAAGGTTTTATTTTTAAGTAATTTCTACACCCAATGTGGGGCTCAGACTCACCCTGCGATCAAGAGTGCTGCGGGCTCTACTGAGCTGGCTGGGCTCCCGAACTAACCCCAGCCGAGTTTCGAGACTTGCGCATTTCAGATATGTGTCCTTTTCCATTCCCAGTTCCAAAATTTGCTTCTCTGTCCCGTCTTTTAAGGAATTCTCTCTTCCCGGCAAATAAGAGAGAAATCTCTGACTAATGAAGGAACCAAATTTGAGGATGATTTCTCAAAATTCACTCCCCCCCGCCCCCCTGCTTTTTTGGATAAGGTCTGTGCCCTACTAAAAGGCAGTCTTTTATTTTTAATCTGTGATATTTCAATAAAACCATGTAAATGTCATACTTGGAACTGTAGGGTGTTTTCAATTTTTTTTTTTTTTTTTTTTTTTTTGCAAAGAGCTTTTCTCTGCAGCAGGGGCTGTGTACGGGTTGTGAGAAGTTCTATTCACACAACCGGAAATCTGAAATAGCATCCGTTTCCACCATTTAAGATCTTCCTTCATTTTAGTGAGATCTTCAGAATATCATTTAGGGTAACACTTTGCTCAGAGTTTAATTTGTGGTGAGACACATCTCCGCCAGAGCTCCCTAATGGACCCAGACAGCTGTACCACAATCACGGATACACTTAGACGGTGACCGTATTTACCCCTGTGTCCCGTGTCTGCCGCCCCCCACCCCGGGGAAGAAGCCTTCCGTTTGTTTTCGTGTCCGTGAAATCATAGTGTTTGTCTTTCTCTGACTTCTCTTAGCGTGATGCCCTGTAGGTGCGCCCCCATAGGATTTTCTGTCCCTCACGAACATGATCTTAGGACCTCCCAGAAATTGGAACAGGCTCAAAGGAAAACCGGCTAAGTGTAATCGAGAAAGTACCCTGAAATTTTACTTTCCCTGTATTTCCTTTTTAAAGGAAACCAAGCATTGGCACTTTCTTGTTTTGGCAACTGTGTTTGCACAAAGAACAGTGTTGCCCGCGCGGCTGGTGAGGTCGCTCGGCGGAAGCGAGGAGGCAGGCAGGTGAAACCGTTCGGTGAGCCGAGCGCGACGGCCGGTCCCATCTGCTGTGGGTCTGAGCCGGTTTGTTTTCTCATCCGATGGTGCTCACTTTCTTTCTCAAACGCGCTTGCTCATTTAAAAATTAAGTTGTTTGAGAATCAAGTAGTATGTTTCCATATAAGGAAACCGCAGATAAATGGGATTATGTCCCAGTTGAAAGGAAAACGAGATTCCCTCACACGTTTACTGGTGTGACAGTTTTAGCCCCTTTAAAGAAACCTCCTGAAACGTGTTCCTTTGGAGGAGTGAGTGGCGTACATGTTTTTAGGTTCATCTTGGCTTTTAAATTTTTACTTCTTTAAAACATTTCTCATGGCAATAAAATACAAACAAGGTACATCTGGTTTTGTATTTTCAGGTTCACGGTTTTCCCCCGCCTTTAAAAACACGAGAGAATGATTAGTAGAACAGAAGGAGCGGGGCGCTCTAGGGGCCAGGGTTTCGTGGCTGCGGCCACGCTGCGGCTATAATCATAACTCCGTTGTTACCCGCCTGCGTGCCTGGCTTTACATATATTTGGATACGCGCATCTGTGCGGTGTAAGTGTCCAGCGCCGTTCTGTGTGGCACAGAGAGGTTAAGGTTACGGTGTTCGTCAGGAGACACACAGCTCCTGTAGGGGATTCTGGGGTTTCGCCACGGCCGGCCTCACTCCGGGGCCGTGATGCTTCTGCAGGAGTCTGCCAGATTGCCTTGTAAAGGAGACATGACCCTTTCCCGGCACAGAGTGTAATTTCTGGGAAACAGACCACACTGGAATCCAGGGAGGAGGAAGCCAGCTAAGACTGGGTAAAAGCACAGCGTGATGGACAGGGCAAGCAGAATTGAGGCCAGAGTTTGACCTTCAGGGGAAATGGAGACCACTGGAACGACACAACGGGGCTTTCTTCTATTGCTAAGAGTCCCTTAAAAATGCACCCTGAAGACAGACATTGTTGGGGAGGGCGATGTGGTTTAGGGCCAGCTGGCCTGGGATTGCCTCCAGGTTCACACCTTCCTGACAGCACACTTGCAAAGTCTCTGGGCTGCTGGCGGGGGTGGGGTGGGCAGTGACAGTGTTGGGGGACAGCGGTGCCCTGAACTCGTGTTCCTGCAGCCTCGAAGCTTAGCATAGATGCTGGGTGTTTCTCTTTGCACCACACACGGACATTTTGGCCGGCGTATTCCTGATGGAGCAAGACGAGATGCCTCTCTGCTTTATGGGATGTCAGCATCCCAGCCCAGACTCCAGAGCCAGTGGGACCGTCAGAAGCCCTTGGAAACCTAGGGATTCTGATGACCCATCCGTGCTGAGCTGTTTGACTCACAGAAAGTTCAAAAGGCTTTAAATCGTGTGTTCTGTTCTCTGTCACAAGAGTCCGTTGCCCTTGTATTTTTTGGTATTTATTTTTATATTTTTAAGGTTTTATTTTTAAGTAATCTCTACACCCAACGTGGGGCTCAAACCCAGGACCCCGAGATCAAGGGTTGCGTGCTCTACTGACTGAACCAGCCAGGCGTCCCTCAGTCACCTTTTTAAATTGCAGGGAAACACGAGTCGTTGTTGTCATCGTCTTCTGGCTTTTTGATTGTTGCTGTGTTGCTGTTCTTAAGTAATCTCTGTGCTCAGCCTGGGCCGCACACTCCTGACCCCAGGATCAAGAGTTGCATGCTCGACCAGCTGAGCCCGCCAGCCAGGCGCCCCGGAAACCCCGAGTTTTCTGGCAGGTGTCTTGGTAGGCCCTGCTCTGGGCACAAGGTGTGTTTTCTTTCAGTGTCCTGTGTCCTTCATTTACAGCGGACAGCTAGTGCCTGCCTGCCTCCCACAATTTACGGCAGAGTGCATTTTAGTGAAATGGTCAAATTCTTGGTCCTGCAAGCCAACTGCCTCAACTATTTGTTTCCCCAAAGGATTGCACACTGCCCTTTGCAGCCATCGCACACAGGAGTAAACCGGTGTCCCCGCGATGTATCCCGTTACATCCAGGAAGAAGAAGACGTGACTGTTTGCTCCTCGGGACCGAGAGAGCCAAATTGTGTGGCCTTGCGAGTTCCAGCCTTCCCCAGGCCGACTGAGCAGCACCCACCCCGGCAGTGGGCTCAAGGGAGCGACGTCAGAGCGTGAGAAAGGAATGTGGATTGACAGGTCGCCGTTCTTACAAAGGTAGCGACAGTCGTCTTACGACTGGGGAGGCGCTCCTACTCGGTAGCTACAGACACGTGACATTGGGCCTGGTGTGAATGCACACTTTTGCGGTATGTTGTGTGTATTGCCCTTGATTTTACAGTCCTTGCTTCTAATGATCAGTGCTGCTTGTGTCCTCGCAACTGTCCAGGACCAGTGATGGAATACGGGAGGCCTTACATCTTACAGACAGATGGAACAGCAGAGCGAAAGCGTTCGCCGGAATGACGGCGTGTAGAAGTGGCATGGTGCCCACTGCTAAAGACTGGAATTCCGTGGGTCAGAAAGCAGTCTTGTCTTCCACAGTGCAGCCTCCTCAACGGACCGCACATCCTGACACTTTCTTCGTGAGCTGATGACCTCGTCCGCGAATGAATGATCTCCGTAAATAAGATATTCGATGTTAGTCGAAGACTCCGGTCAGTCTAGATTTTGGCTAACAAGACAGAGTGAGCAAAATGCAGAGCCCAGGATAGCTCCCTCTCGTTCCAGCTGCCGGGGTCTAGACACCTGACCGCATATCACAGCTTCCCTGGCTGGCCGAGCCTCATGTGAATTGGTCGGAAAAAACAAAAGCTCAGAGAAAATCCAACAATGAATCGAACCCAGTTGCTCGATGGTAGAGGGTAAACGGCTGAATCCATTTCGGATCAGCTGAGAGCGTTAGTGGAGCCGAGGGACGTGCACGGAGCGCGTTGCGTCTCTGAAATCGAGTTCCCAGAGCGTTTGGGACACTTCCCTTCAGTAAGTTCTGTTAGCAGCTGCCAGTTCCTGTTTGTTTCCATCGTGCAGAATGAATTCTTACCTCCCCTCTGTCCAGGTGACTGGAAGGTGTGAACGGGTGTGATATGAAGCAATGCGAGCACAGACCAAAGCCAGAACTTTGGGGTTCAAATCCTACCACTTAGAAGCTGCGGAACTAGTCTAGACCATTCCCTGAAACTCTTAAGAACTCAGCCATTTTACCTACAAAATGGGCATCGCGAAGAGGGCCGCTGTGTTCCAGAATGGACACGAAGGGGCTTTAACAGAAGATACACTTCCTCCGCACGTGGGGGTGGGGTGGGGTGGGGCGGGGCGTGATGTGATCGTGTACAGGTGAGGGCAGAGCCTTGCTGCCCAGGGGCTTTCACGGTGGAGACAGCTGATGGGTGCCTCCCTGTTACTGAATGCAGTATTTTTAGGTTCATGGTTTTCCCCCCATCTTTAAAAACACGAGAGAACGACTAGTAGGACAAAAGGGGAATGAAGAATCTGTACTTCCTAGACTGTATTTCTGTTAAAATCAAAAGCTTACTGTAGAAGCCCTCCACACCGAGAGCCAGCAACCCAGAGTGACTTGGAAGACTTGGGACATTTTACCCTCGTACCAGGATTGCCCAGCCTCAGCTCTGTTGACGTTGGCGACCAGATAATCCTTTCTTGGAGGGGAGATGTCTTCTGTGCTGTAGGACGTTGAGCAGTTTCCATGGCCTCTACCCATTAGATGCTGGTGGCACCTCCCCCTGACCTTGTGACAAACAAAAGTCTCTCCAGACATTGCCCTTGGGGCAGATGACCTTCAGGGGTCATAACTACCTACACTTGGGAACCACTGAAAATCTCTCCCATGAACATGTGTTACTTACCTCATTTCAATGATATTTACTATTTTTTTTAATTTTTAAAGATTTTATTTATTTGACAGAGAGAGAGAGAGAGAGAGAGAGAGCGAGCGCGCGAACGCAAGCACCCAGGCAGGGAGAGTGGCGGGCAGAGGGAGAGGGAGAAGCAGGCTTCCTGCTGAGCAATGATCCTGATGTGGGACTCGATCCCAGAACTCTGGGATCCTGACTTCAGCTGAAGGCGGGCACTTTACCGACTGAGCCACCCAGGTGCCCATTTAACGGCATTTAGAAACCGGAAATTTACGCAGTGGAGTTAAAAACGTATCCATACAGAAGCCTGCACACAGCTGTTGATAGCAGCTTTATTCATCATTGCCAAAACCTGGAAGCAACCAAGATGAGATGACATTCGGGAAGCGAACGGATAAATAAACTGTGGTCCGCCGTCCGAACGACAGAATATTATTCAGCACTAAAGAGAAATGGGCTTGAATCAGGCCATGAAAAGTATGGAAGAACCTTAAATGCCCAGTACTAAGTGAAAAGAAGTCAGTCCGAACGACTCTGAATGACCCTGTGACTCCAGCACTGGGCTGTTGTGGGAAAGGAAAACCAGACACAGTGTGGAAAGATCAGTGGTTGCCCAGGGTTGGGGCGGGAAGAGATGTTGAGACAACACAGGAGTTGTTAGGGATTATACCGTAGGGAGGGGTGCGTGTGCGTTCCTTTCAGTCCGCGGAGTGAGCAGCAGCCGGAGCGAACCCTTGAAGGAAACTGTGGGCTTTGGGTGATAGTGACGTGTCCGTGTAGACTCGTGAACGTGAACTCACGGCCGCTCTGGTGGGGGATGTGGAGAGCGAGGGAGGCCGTTCGGGAGCGCGTGGGAGATCTCTGGACCTTCTGCTCGCTTTTGCTGTGAACCTAACACTGTTCTAAAAACTGAAGTCTGTTTAAATATAATTTTTTGAAACGATTTTATTTATTCTTTTGAGAGATAGAGTGAGAGAGAGCAAGCCCGCATGCAGAAGCAGGGGGAGGAGCAGACTCCCTGCTGACTAGGGGGCTCAGTGGGGGGCTCCATCCCAGGACCCTGGGAACATGACCTGATCCGAAGGCAGAGGCTTCACCGACTGAGCCACCCAGGCGCCCCTTAAATATAATCATTTTTAAAGGCAAAATAAATGAAGGATGTCATTTCCAGACTGATTCAGTTGTTCTGAATTTCACCCTTCTGTGACCCGCGAAAGAACTGAGAAGCTCCAATGAAACTTTCTGCACTTGGGTCCTGAAAGCGTGTTAACTTGATGTGACATTTGCACGACTGTCCGGACGACTCCTGGGGGCAGCTGCGTGCAGGTCCCCAGGACCAGAGGCCCGTCCTGCCATTTCCCCTTCACTGTGCTCATTCTCCGTAACAAAGCGCACACCTGCTTTACTTCTGGAACAAAGCACTGCTTTCTTTGCACGTTGACTGTCTCAAGTCACCCAGATGCAATTTTAGGTTGTCTATTTAAATTTAGTAATGAGTTGTGGGTGCTCAGCCTAATACATCCAACAGCGTAGTGCCCCCAAGGCAGGGGTGGGCACACTACCGCCCAGAGGCCACCCCAGCCCACGGTCTGTTCTTGTAGATCAGGTTTTATGGAAGTAGCCCCACACCCATCTGTTCGTGTATTGTCCGTTCCTTCATTTGAGCTTCCGGCCGGAGGTGATTAGTTGTAACAGGGTACGGCTGCAGAGTCTAAGACACTTACCCTTTGGCCCTGGAAAGAAAAAGCGTGCTCAGCCCTGCTCATGGCCCTGGTATTTGCCTTCCGTTGCCATGTCCAGGTAGGTCTCCCAACTCGTAAGCTCAACTTCCGGAAAGGGGAGGGGAGTGAAGAGAGGAGCCTGATTAACACAAATGATAGAGAACACTGAGAGCGTTTCATCTGAGTACTTTGGGGAGTTCCTGGGAGTTCCTTTACGTGTCAGAGTCCCATAATGGGTACCAGTGTGTATTTACTAAAACGCCTGGCTTGTACACTCTTCCCGCAGATACAAAACAGCACGTTCTGTGATTTTGAAACTAAGTGTTAGTGTGGGGGCGCCTGGGTGGCTCAGTGGGTTAAAGCCTCTGCCTTCAGCTCAGGTCATGATCCCAGTGTCCTGGGATCGAGCCCCACATCGGGCTCTCTGCGTGGCGGGGAGCCTGCTTCCTCCTCTCTCTCTGCCTACTTGTGATCTCTGTCTGTCAAATAAATAAACAAAATCTTTAAAAAAAAAAAAAAGAAGAAGAAGAAGTGTTAGTGTGGCGTCCGTGACGGAGGCACTTGACAGCCCAGGCCCGTGTAGCGTGCCGTACTGTGCCGGCTGCTCATGTGGCCAGGGTGTAGGAGGTTCGCTGGGGTCACACGCCAACACCTGCTGGACAGTGGCGAGCAGGACTAGTTGGGCGTGAAGCTGCCGTGCCTTCTGGAAAGCCACTTCCGCCCCAAGCCTCCAAGTCTAACACCCCAGTCAAGGTGGTCTTTAGCTTGAACTTGTCTTCAAGAGCAGAGATGTGACCTCTCACCGTTACGTTCCTTAATCCGTTAACCGCGAGGCCTGTGTTCCGGGTGAAGCACAGACAGTGTCTGTGTGCTCACGCTCAGACCTCTTAAGGAGCGGGTGGTCGGGCTCTCTGCAGTCTGCAGCCAACCAGGGCCGCCGTGTCGTGCGACCGTCACGTGGGAACCCCGTACAGAAGGCAGATTGCTGTCGATGTCCAGGAGTCACTCTTTGTCTCATCTTCCTCTTTGTATTTTCTTAACCTCTAATGCGCCTTCCCCAGACTTGTGAGGCAGGTGAGAAGTGGAAGAAGTCACGGAGGAGAATGCGAAATGGAGCAGAATACATACTGTCAGAGACCCTACGGGTCAATGACATATGGCCAGTGGCGTGTAAGGGACACACACACACGCACAGCTGCATTCAGAGACAGAGTACACGCTTGTCCGGAACGGCTTGGTCATTGACAGCAGACTTTGATCTTGCCTTTTATACAGTCCCACGATCAGCCTTTGCATCAGAGTTGACCTGGGGTGGGGAGGGGCAGAGAGAGAGGGAGAGAAGCAGACTGCCTGCTGAGCAGGGAGCCCAACCCAGGGCTCCATCCCAGGACTCTGGGATCATGACCTGAGTTGACGTCAAGAGTTGGCTGCCCAGCCGACTGAGCCACCCAGGAGCCCCAATTTTTAGCGTTTCTCTCATGTTTGCGGTCATGGTCTTTAACTTGTCACAGTCTGCATGGGTCTGTCGTAACCACGTTCTGTGGAAGGACCTAACAAGGGTGTACATCTGTTCTTCCCTTCCTACTTCTTGGTACTACTGTTGTCAAACCTTTTACTTTCATATGTTTAAGAAACCACAGTACAGTTACTAATTCTGCATCAGGCAGTTAATTATATATAAAAGAAATTTTAAAGTGAGAAGAAAATGTGTTCGTATTTGTCCCGTGTTGACCCTTTCTGCCGCTCATCATTCCTTTGCAGAAATCCAGAGATCCACTGGAGGTCATTATTCTTCCCCTTAAAAAGAACTTAATCAGTTTTTCTTGTAGGACAGGCGTATTGGCATTGAATTCTCTCTGCATTTGTCTTAAAGAGTCTTTATTTTGTCTTCATTTCTGAAAGCTGGTCTGAGAGTAGAATTTTAAATTGACACATTCTTTTGAGTTCTCTGAAGACTTCATTCCATTGTCTTCTGGCTTACATCGTTTTTGACAAGAAGTTTGTGAGTTTTGCTATCTTCCCCTCTGGGTGTAATTTGTGTTTTTTCTCTGGCTGCTTTTAACAGTTTCTTTTTACTGCCGATTTTCAGGAAATTGATTGTGTCTTGTTAGGGTTTTCTCTGGTGTTTATCCTGCTTGGGGTTTTGGTTCAGCTTTATGGATCTGCTTTATGGATCTGTTTTACCTTTTTTAACTTAGAAGTTCCCAAACTTACTTGATCTTGGAAGCTTTGCTTTAAGTAATACACGTTATCATATCTGAAGACCGGTGTTTTATGAACAGACGCTAACATGAACCCTTCCCCATGTTTGGGCACCATGAAAATCAGTGTTTACTAGTTCTGCATGCTTTGTGACTCCGTACTGTGTACTTGGACCATAGAAAATTGGATGATACAGAGAGCTCTTGGACACGTCCCTGGTCGTGTGCAGAGTGTACAAACAGGGCTTGCAAAAGGGGTGTCAGCCGTAACTGTCTGTGTGTGACTGCCAGCTGTGCGGGCACACTTCATGAGTAGCCATTTTTCAAGCTTTCTCATGTCTGGACAGTAACGATCCATTGCCTAGTTCCTGTTCCCTAAAGGAGAATATGGCATACCCTGGATTACCGCCTGTGGCTACCAGTAGTAAAATGTTAGTTCCAAAAACATACAGTTCTAAATGTTTTCCCTAGGCATCGGACAACATATATTGTCATTTGACCATGCAGAGTTTTTTTTTTTTCATGCAGACTTTTTTTAAAAGATTTTTTAAAATTCATTTGAGAGAGAGCGAGAGAAAACGAGAATGAGTGGGGGGAAGGGCATAGAAGGAGGGAAAAGCAGACTCCCCTCTGAGCACGGAGCCTGACACGGGACTTGATCCGAGGACCCCGGGATCATGACCTGAGCCAAAGGCAGATGCTTAACCAACTGAGCCACCCAGGCACCCTGAGTATGCAGACTGTGTTTAAAAGAAAAATGTTTTAAGATGTTTCTTGTTTTTAATTGATGTGTTTATGGCATATAAGCTTATTTTTGAAGAACATCAACGGTTAGGGCCCTGGGGTTTGTCTGTCACGTTGGCATCTTTTACCACTCACAATACAAAACCAGTTTTCCTGGGTCATAGAATAACTTCAAAGGGAAGGGGTCTCTTTGGTGTTAACATATAAATAGACAAAGGCACACATCTACGACAGTGGCAAGAATTAATACACCTAAATTAGGGGTCTTCCAAAAGTACTTTTTTTTTTTTTTTTAAAGATGAGATAAGATATGAGGAAATAATTCAGGCATTGTGACTTTTCACTTTGTGGTACCCATTTTCCTAGTTCAGTGAGTAAAGAGAGAAATGAGGATGATGGCCTGATTAATTCCCAATGGATAAAGGTTTATCTAGAACTGCCCTATTTCTTGATACTATTATAGTATTAAAAGTCACGTTTATTTTTATAAGTCATTACCATCTTGGCACTTGTGTTCATTTTAGTCAAGTACCATCATCTTTAGATTTTCAAGCTTCCAAAATCTAAAGAAGTGTGTTTTTCGTTTTCTCTTGGAGAACACCGTCTTCCAATAGCAAAACCTCAATTAATTGGAATGTCTAGGGAGTGATGTGTTCAGTCAATCAGAAAATTGTCTTTTGAATTTCAACACAGTGTTTCAAAGCCATTCAGAGAGGACTTGGGGAGTGTCAGGCAAACCACGGCATAGTGACCGTGAGGCGTCCTCACCCATGGGACGCCAGGGTCCCTGGAGGACCCGCTAGAAGTGCGGCTCGATGAAGAAGGTGTCTCGCAGAATTCCTGCTGCCCGTGGCTCCCAGCGGTGAGCAGGTCCTGGCACCAGGATTGCGACGTACTGTGTGTGATCGCCTGGCGTGACATGGTTGTTGGCGGGGCCTGGGGTACAGCAGTGAGAATGCGGCATGAGGTCCGGGGAGGCAGGCTTCTTTCATTATTTCATAAAGGATGGCATGAGTTTCAAGCATGTCGAACAACTTGGGCAGACAGTAGGTACAGTTTCGTGTTAAGCGCTATTGTTTTGCTTGTTTTTACGATTGTTGGATTTTTATTTTAAGATGCTATTTATTTATCTGACAGAGATCACAAGGAGGCAGAGAGGCAGGCCAAGAGAGAGGAGGAAGCAGGCTCCTTGCTGAGCAGAGAGCCCGATGCGGGGCTCGATCCCAGGACCCCGAGATCATGACCTGAGCTGAAGGCAGAGGCGTAACCCACGGAGCCACCCAGGCGCCCGTATTGTTGCTTTTTAATAGCTTCACAAAACCCAGTGTTTCCAGTCCTCTGGGACCGTGGAACCGTTCTTCAGGTAGTGCCGACCAAACGCGAGCCAGCCACCGAGACCGCCTCGTTCTGAGGAGCCCGCTTTGGCAAACTCTTGCTTACTTGCCCCACACCTCGGGCCGCCTGGCTTCCCAGTTCATCTGGTGCTTGGTTTTCCTGGAGGCAGCCGTGCGCGCCCCCATGTGCCGTCGGTGGCTAGCGGAAGCGCCTGCTGGAGGGGGCTCTGCCCCCACGTGTCTTTCCCGGCGGCCCTTCCGCAGCTGTTGGATTCAGAGCGGGAGGAGTGCCGGCGCGACTCAGCGGCGTGCTTCTGGCCGGGGCCGCTCTGAGACGGCGGCCAAGAGCTCAGCCGGGGCTGCCGTCATCCGACAGTTTGACCGGGGCTGGATGGCCTGCGGCCGCGCTGGCCGCCTCACGTGGCTGGGAGGTGGCGCCGGCTGTCTGGAGGAGGCCTCCGTCCCGCGCCCTGCTGGCTTCTCCGTAGGCAGAGGAAAAAAAAAAAAAAAACGTTAGGGAGCATATTGGATTGCAGGCCCCCAAGAAATAGCATTAATATTTGTATGCTATGCATTTAATTTATGACCGGTAAAAGGGTATGTTTGTCCCCTTGACCTAGAGATCCACGTGGGTTATTTGTGTTGAAAATTTGGGCAGTGACGGAGGAAGCTTTCGGGCAGTGGGCGGAAGCACCCCCAGGCGCTGCCTTCCGAGTCTAAGACCTGCGCGACAGCGTTATTTCACCTTCTGATATTTCACAGTAAAAATCAGAAGTCATGAGGAGAGGACCTTAGTCTAAAACCTGTTCTAGTAAAGTTTCTCAGCCGTGTAGCGTTATTGCCGTTTTTGGGCGAATCAGTCTTTCTTGTGGGGAGACTGTCCTGTGAGGTGGAGGATGTTGCGTGGCCTCCCCGGTCTCTCTCCACTCGTTGCCGTTGGACCCCCTTCTCCAGGTGTGACAGCTGACGGTGTCTCCAGAACGTGCCTGCTGTATCCTGGGGTGCAGGCACCGGGGGCCCTGGTAGACACGACTGTGTTCGGATGTGGGTGCGCTGTGATACTCGCATGCTTTTGTGAGGTGTCATGTGCATGGATCGATATCCGATTTCGGTATTGCATCTGAGAAGGTCCCTGACAACCGTTGTCAAACTCAAGTGTCGCTGATGAATCTGAGTGGAAACGTGAGCAGCCGTGACCTCAGAACTTGGTGCTAAACTGGGGAGGGGGGAAAGGGGGGCAGGGGCAAAGCAAAGCCGGTCCAGTTTCCCCGGTTGCCTGATGCGCTTGAGGAGCGCCTGCGTGGGAGGGTAGCTTGCTTTGCCGCAAGCAGAGAGAGCATTCTTCATCTTGGCGCTTGCCGTGCAGAGCTCTAGCCGTCCGCCGTTTGCCGGCGGAAGCGCAGAGGCCCCGGGCTTCCCTGGCTCCCTCCGGTACGTCCGTTGGCTGCGCGGCCCTCTGTGGCCGTCCCGTTTGCGTCGGTCGGTCCTGCAGAGCTGGAGGCTTCCACAGAGGAGGATCAAGGCAAAGTGATAAGGGCAGTTCCCCTCCAAGGGCGCATGCCCCACGGGATGGAAAACTGGGGCTCAAACACATGCCTGTGCCCGAATATTCGTGGCAGCAGTAATCACGATAGCCGGAAAGTGAAGGCCTGCCGGAATGCCCGGCATCCGATGGGCGGGTGGATGAGGCAAGTGTAGCCCACCCCGCGGTAGAGTAGTCGTCGGCCGCGACGAGGAACGGAGTGCGGACACACGCCTCCTCGCGGCTGACCCTCGGGAGCCTTTTGCTCAGAGAAAGGAGCCAGACACAGAAGGTATTGTGTGTTTGCACTGATGTGACACGTTGAGAATAGGCCGATCCAAAGAGACAGAGTGGACTGGTAGTTGCCAGGGCTGGGAGAGGGAATGAGCAGGGACTGCCTAATTGGGTACACGGTTTCCTTTGGGAGTGATGGAAATGTTTTGGGGCCTGAGGAGTGGATGTTTGCACAACATGGCAGAGTTCTAAGGGCTCTGTACCTCCCACGCGGAAGGACTGCCTGGATAGGTCTGCCCCGTGCCTTGCCTGGAACCGAGGAGCAGCCCGAAGATGGTGCAGTCCTTTTTATGTGTGTGACCGCCTTTGAGGATACAGGATATGTTGTGTTTGTTAAAATAGTTGGCACTTCACACCAACACTTTGCCGGATGTGAACCTTTTTGCCCGTACTGCGCCTTGGTGGTGGTTCTGCCTGGGCCCTGATCATGGGAGAATCAGGGACAATTTAGGTATTAGAAGAACATATTTATCATTTTTAATTTATTGTTTCTATCAGTAAACTAATTAATTCTGACATGTTGCATAAGCAGAAGAACGTCGCTAACCAGTCCTACTTTCCCGTTTTTGTGTGTTTACAACACGCAGATGATGTTAATTACGCTTACGGAGTTTAACAACATATGTAAAAGATGATCTTCCATTCCAAGACTCTCATTTGTGAGTTACCATCTGTTTTGGACCAAAGAATAAGAATTTGATTCTAAAGGTTTTGCTGAACAGCTTGTAACAAGAGCTGTTTATATATTAATTACTTATTGAATTATTATGGATTTTAGTGTTTTAATTTCCAAGCAATTTGGGGCTTATTGTGGTGACATCTGCTCCTATTTTGATACTTTGTGGTATTTAGTGATTTCATTATAAGGCTATTTTTTCCCCCCTGTGGTAATTTACACCTCAATCCTGAAAACAGTAATCTGCTTTCTTCTTCAGGTCCTATAAGGAGTATTGTCTTACTTTATCTCTACCACAGAAATTTTTTCATTTCGAAATGTGTTTTTATTCTATGAGCAAATTTAATATTCCTTTATGCCTGCTTCACTCTGGTGAGTAATTTCTACTGAAAGACTTGTAGGGAAGTTTTTTGTTGTTGTTGTTGTTGTTGTTTTAAAGATTTTATTGATTTATTTGAGGGAGAATGAGTGAGAGAGAGCATGAGAGAGGAGAAGGTCAGAGGGAGAAGCAGACTCCCCAAGGAGCTGGGAGCCCGATGCGGGACTGGATCCTGGAAGTCCGGGATCACGACCTGAGCCAAAGGCAGTCGCTCAACCAACTGAGCCACCCAGGCGCCCTGTAGGGAAGTTTTGTTTGAATCGTATTATTTTTCTTCAGTGCTAGATTTTTAAAAGTTGCCCTGTTTATTACTTTTATCTTACACATCCTTATGGTGTTTTTAGAAAAATGTACTGTAATGAAACTTAAGGGCCTGTGAGAACCCATCTGTAAAATTTTTTTAGCTGCCTTTCTTTGCACAGCGTAGCTATAAAAATGACTCATTGGGAATAATTTACTTGAATTTCCTTAAAACATTTCATGACGTTCTGTGTTTAATAATAAGAAACACCTTTACTCATAAGCTTCACTGGTGAATTTGAATTCTCTTAACCCTGGTTCCTTTTTATCACTTAGATTGAACAAGAATTTAAGAGAAGATGGCAAGCAGTTGATTTCCTTAGAGTTTGAGCCTGTAGATAATTTAAATGTGGGAGGCTGGATTCATTCATAACCAAGAGAATTTTATGAGGAAGAAGGTTGACACTGTTCAGTCAATGCTGGTTTGATTGCTCAGTGTTTATATTGACCGAAAAATAGAAACGTGTTTTCGATACGAAGGTTAACTTGGGAGCTTACAAACCTGACTTGTTCAGAAGTGCGAATGGTGGAACGCTTGTGAAATGCGATGTATGATAGCAGTAATGGATAGGTTGAGCCAGAGTGAGTCCGGGCCTTTCTTTGGCTTTATTTTCGGGAACCCAAAAGGGGAAAAAAGATTCTAATGTCGTGTCTCTGTGTTTGTAAGGGCATAGCGATACACGTGTACTTGCATGCAAGGCTCTTGTAAACGTTCGTCTAAGTGATGTCTGTAAAGCTTCCTTAAAGCATGTTTTCTTCTCTCAGAGGTGTGTATAGTCTAGTTTCTTGGTTGCGTAAGACACAGTCCCCAAGACAAGAGCATGTCGGTCAGTCATTGATTATCATTAAAGGACGGCAGCAGCAATATCTGAACTAAAATTAATTTTATTTGCTTTGAGACTCTTGGGATTTCTGCACGTGCGATAATACGGACTGGCCGCTTCCGTTTCTCGTCTTTCAGTTTGCATATCCGTGTGCAAGTGTAAGACAGAGAATGTGGCATAAAAGTTTGTGTTGAGATGGAAAAGGGAACCAGTGCCACGCTTGGAAAAAGGATAAACCACAAAGTGGGAGAGGCCAGAGGTGAATCCTCTGCAAAGAATTTCAAGTTTTTTCTTCATCTCTCCTTGGTTCTCACCAGGCAGCTCCTGGCAGACACTTTGGAGTTTATACGAGCGGATGCTGGGGAGCTCACTGGTCCAGAGGTCTACACATGAAGTCACCATAAAGGTAAGCAACCCACTCACTGTGGCATACTTGTCCTTGACCTGAAATCCTTTGGAGAAGTGGCAGTGCATTTTCCCCACACTGAACATCTTCTGTTTTAAAGGGACTTTTTTTTCAAGTTGCACGTCTGTGTCCTTGCTGAAGCTGCAGGTAGTAGATAGAATACCGGGAAATCATTGTGGGCTTATATATAGTTAACTCTAAATGATGAACTTGCCTTTTACTGCCTTCCAAGAATTTTGGGTACTGAACCAGCTACTACAAACTTTTTTTGGGTCTTACCAGGAGAGGATGACACCTTCTAAAACCCAGTCTAGGTTTTTTTTTCTTTTAAAGATTTTTTTTTTTTTTTTTTTTTTTTTTAAGTAATCTCCTTTTGCAACATGGGGCTCGAACTTACAGCCCTGATAGCAAGAACTGCATGCTCTGCTGGCTAAGCCAGCCAGGTGCCCCTGGACTTTATGAGTTTCTTGACACAGTTTGTGTGTATCTGCAAACTGATTTGTAGTTAACCTTGAAACTTACTAGAGCAACCTATAGATCAGTACTTACAGATCTAGGAGATGATAAAGTTTCCAGAAGAACAAATCAGACGGGTTCCAAGAGTTGAACCCCAGATGCCAAGCTGAAACTGACGGCCAGTTCTGGAACAGTTGCTGTCTTTTGGTAGATGGGATTTTAGGGTTCGATTTTATTGTTCCTTTTTGTATTTCCCGTACTGTTTGCGGTTTGTATTTCCATTTTCTTTATCAATTTGGTTGCCTTCTTTTTTTAATTTTAATTCGGTTAATTACCGTATGAAGTATTACTGGTTTCAGAGGTGTAGGTTGGTGATTCATCAGTCTTACATAACACCCGTGCTCGTTCCATCACATGCCCTCCTTAATGTCCATCACTCAGTTACCCCACGACCCTACCCACCTCCCCTCCAGCACCCTCAGTTTGTTTCCTATTTTTGTCTTTAATTTAAAAAAAAAAAAAAAAAAAAAAACCCACAGAAACATTCATAATTTTAAAAACATAAAGCTGGAAATCTGGGGAAGAATTTTGCTTATTGCTTTAAAAACTTCAATCAGAACTAAAGTGACGGTCCTCAGTCTAACTACAGGAAGAATCTTATTGAGGTATTTTTGTTTAGAACCAAGTATGTACAGGCGCACCCGGGTGGCTCAGTCAGTCAAGCATCGGACTCTTGCTTTTGGCTCAGGTCATGATCTCAGGTCTGTGAGATCGAGCCCTGCACTGCGTGTGGAGCCTAACTGAAGATTCTCTGTCTGCCCCCCTCCCAAGACCCAAGCATGTAAAAATAACAAAGTAGATGTATAAGAATCTTGATATTTTACTTAAATATTTGAAGAATAAGGGCATTTGGGTGGCTCAGTCAGTCGGGCGTCTGCATTGGGCTCAGGTCATGATCTCAGGGTTCTGGGATTAAGACTTGAGTTGGGCTCTGTGCTTAGGGGGACGTCTGCTGCCCCCCCTTCTTGTGCTCTTTCCCTGTGTCTCTCTCTCTCTGTCAAGTAAATAAGTGAAATCTTTAAAGTAAATATTTGAAAAATGTAGTTTGCTAAAAAAATAAATAAATAAATAAATAATAAATAAAAATTTGTAAAATGTTAATTATGTTGAGTTTGTGACTACCTTTAACGTAATATGTTCAGGATTCATCCTTCTTGCACCGTGAATCTTTTTCATGGCCTAATAATATTTCATTGTGTGGTTCCACCACGTTTTGTCGGTCTCTTCGCCAGCCGATGGGCATTTGAGTTGTAGTTCCTTGCAGTTATTAGGAGTCCTCATTATTCGTATTCCTGCTGTTCTGAAGATCTGTGTGCAAGTTTCTGTGCAGACACGGGTCTCCATTTCTCTTGGGTGCATGTCACGGAGTAGAATTAATAGGTCGTATGGTGACCCTATTTAACATTTCGATGAACCGCCAGACTTTCCATCAGTCGGTGGTTTTGGAACTGTGGTCGAACCGTCTTCCGAACGTCAGGGGAGATGGCAGAGGTCTGTCGGTTACCGGCGTCTTGACTGGGAGCGAACTGCGTGCTTAGGGAACGCACTTAGGGTTCCATCGAATGGAGTGTACGTGGAATTCCTCCCGTGCGTGAGGCCCTGGTGTTGAGCGTGCGTGAGGCATCCCTAAAAGGATGACTTCGGATTTTTTGGTGTTTCGGGAGCCACAGCAGACCATGGCGGTGGTGTTCCCGGCTCTCACTGCTAACACGGGTGGTTTGTTCCTGAGGAGCTTCTGTGTTGTGGGGCATCCCCTGCGGGTCCGCAGGCGGCCACTTTCAAGCCCCGAACGGACAAAGCAGGCGCTTGTCGTCCGGTGTAGACCACAGTGTAGACAGGAACCTTTTCAGTAGAGCTGAGAAGCCAGATCGAGGGTGGCCTTTTCTGCCAAGGGCCGGAGGGGAAGTAGTTGAGGCCTGGTGGGCCAGCCGGGCGCTGTTCACGGCTGCTCGGCTCTGCCGCTGTGGTGTAGGAACCGCCGTCGAGCGCAGGGGAATGAATAGCCGGGGGTGAGTGTCAGTACAGCTTCGCGATTTACGGACACTGGAATTTGAACGTCAGCTCAATTTCATGAGTCACAACACAGGAATCTTTTGATTTTTTTTTATCAACAGTTTAGAAATGTAAAAACTAGTCCTAGCTCACAGGCCTGACAAGGGGGAGCAACAGGTGGGATTTGGCCCCAGGCCCCAGTCTGCTGACTCCTACCTCGAGGAGCACAGCCGGTTTGTTTCTGCCTCTTCTCACGTCTGCTTTGTGACTCGGGCATCCGGAGGTACAGCTCTGTGAGGCCCATGCTGTGGTGAAGACTGAGTCCGTACCGCGGTCATAGCAAAGGTCCTGCGGATCTTCAGGGACCTGCGACTTCTAGGAATTTGGGGGCTGCTGGGCTCTGTCATGAGGTGTGGTCCTGGACCCATGTATCAGCCCTAAGGGTTCTCTGTCAGAGCACGGCCTCACCCCTGCCCAGGGGACATTCGGCCCTGTCTGAAGACCCGTTGTCAAGGGACGGGTGCTGCTGACTGTGGTGGGCAGAGGCCAGGGATGCTGCTTAGCACCCTACAGCGCATAAGGTGCCCGACCACTGGGCATTCAGATGTCCCGAGTGTCAGCAGTACCAAGACTGGCAAAGCCTGCTCCCTGTTGCTGTCCGTAGTGTACCTGGTGCATTTAATCGGACCAGTCTGGGCACACCTGGGTGGCTCATTCGGTGACGCGTCTGCCTTTGGTTTGGGTCATGATCCCAGAGTCCTGGGATCCAGTCCTACATCAGGCTCTCTGCTCGGTGGGGAGCCTGCTTCTCCCTCTTCCTCTGCTGGTGCTTGCTCTCTCTCTCTGTCAGATCAATGAAGTCTTTAAAAAAACCCAACTTCCTACATTCGCTGACATAAATAGGAGGATTGTTGCACTCTCATCTAATACTTAGGTTCATAATATTTAAGCTTTCTTTAAAGATTTTATTTATTTGAGGGGAGCCTGGGTGGCTCAGTGGGCTAAGCCTCTGCCTTCGGCTCAGGTCATGATCTCAGGGTCCTGGGATTGAGCCCCACATCGGGCTCTCTGCTTGGCGGGGAGCCTGCTTCCCCTCTCTCTCTGCCTGCTTATGATCTCCGTCTGTCAAATAAATAAGTAAAATCTTTAAAAAAAAAAGATTTTATTTATTTGAGAGAGAGTAAGCAAGAGAGCGAGCACACATGAAGAGGGCAGAGGGAGAAGCAGACTCCTGGCTGAGCAGGGAGCCCGAAGAAGGACTCGATCCCAGGACCCTGAGATCGTGATCTGAGCCGAAGGCAGAGGCTGAACTGAAACTGCCACCCAGTGCCCGTTGAAGTGTTCTTTTAAATATATTTTCATTGGGGCGCCTGGGTGGCTCAGTGGGTTAAGCCGCTGCCTTCGGCTCGGGTCGTGGTCCTGGGATCGGGCCCCGCATCGGGCTCTGTGCGCAGCGGGGAGCCTGCTTCCCTTCCTCTCTCTCTGCCTGCCTCTCTGCCTACTTGTGATCTCTCTGTCAAATAAATAAATAAAATCTTTTAAAAAATATATATTTTCATTATTCGTATAAATGGAAGCACCAAAAAATGTTCTGTGAAGACTCAAAAGAGTCCATGGCAGACTGCGTGAGGCATCACTTGCTTTTGTATCTCCTAGAGAAAGCCACAGGGTTTATTTTTTGAACCTCTAGAGGCTGTGTTCTGTGAGCACATGACCTCACTCACGACTCCCTGATGCAGACGAGGGAACCGTCGAGGCCAGAATCCTGCATATGTGGGTGGGAATCACAGTGTCTCAGAGGCTCCGTCGCTGGGCCGCCTGTCTTCCTGAAATTCATGGGAGGGCCTCTTGCACGTTGTAGAGAAGCCGCTTCCGATTTTTCAGTTTTGAAGATAGTTGAGTCTGTACGCTGATTTACACACACATCAGGAGTATTGGCTTAAAGCAACATCATGGGAAAAGCAGAACTCTTGCGTGCAGGCTGTCTCTGGCAGCATCTCCACGGCGGCCTGCCGTGAAATCCCGGGTGCCTGAGTTTGCGTCATAGTGTGTACAGAGGAGGGGACGAGGAAAGAACAGCCGTGCTGCCCGTCGTGTGTACGTCGTCTGGCTCATGGGACGCAGGCTGAGCAGTGCTTTGCCGTTACTAGGTTGAGCACTTCTAGGAAGGCTTCCTTCTGGGTCTTCCCCTGGACAGGCAGAGACGTGTCAGTAAATAGGGAGGCGGGTTTGCAGAGTTGGAGAGAGGACTCTGTGGCCACGTGGGAGGCATGCAGATGGTTCTGGAAGTAACCCCAGGGACTGGACGCCCTTCCTGTCCCATCAGCACCTGCCATTGATGTGCTCACGGGCTGTGGAGAAAGGACCTTTTCTGAATGCCTCACACCGGGGATGCTTTTTCTTCCATGAAGAGCGGCATTATTTTCCTAACACAGGAGCCCCTCCTCTGCCCTCCCAGCCCTGTAGCCTCATTTCCCACTTAGAAGCGCTGAGTTGTTGTCATGCAGATTATTTCTGGAGACACTGCCAGGTTTTAATTACATTTGAATGAATGTGAAAACAGTTCCCGCTCATAGGAGAAGATTTGGAAAATAGAAAAGCACACACAGAGAAAATTCCACCCCCAGAAGTAGATGCTAGACTTTTTGGGAGGGTGATCGGCCATCTCTGTGTGCGCGCACACACGCGTGCGTGCAGAACAAAATGTGGCACCATGCACGTTCCATCTTGAAACCTGCTTTTCTCCTGCATAACGTCGTATCGCGGACATTTCCCCTGGTCATGAAATATGCTTTGAAGGACTTCACCTTATTCTGTTGGCTGATTCCCATATTGTAAATGGTAGTACTGTTGCTAGGACTCCAGTAATAAAGTAATAGTTAGACGCTTAGTAATAAAGTGATAGTTTGATTATATGTATAATTTTGGGCCATCTGACTGCAAGTAAATAAAGAACTGTAAGCTCAGTGGGCAGCGTTCCTTTGTGGGGAATCTTTTCTTACTATAAAATAAAAGATGCCTACTCATTGCTAAATGAAGAGAAATCCAAGAAAGTAAGCAAGCAGCGTGTATGTTCCCCCCGCTCTATTCCATGTGTGTGTTTTCCTGTAAGTGGGGTCAAACTGTAAACGCCATAATTTGTGGAATCATATTGTCATAGAAGAGCAAAGTGTTTGAATAGCCACATGTTGTCGTAATGACGATTATGTAGCAGAAAGAGATCATGCTCAGCGGTACAGCAGACCTCTTTCATCTCCGGCGTTAGCTGGTCCCCAAGCAGATTTTAGAAGAGGATGCTGTATAAATGTTGTTACCTGCGTCAAAAATACCATCTTCAACTGACTGCTTATTGTGTAATGAAAATAACCCTAGCTCCCACTGAAAGAGAGAAACACATTGTGAGGGAAGCGAACAGGGGAGGGTAGGACCTGTGACACTCGAGTCAGGATGTCCACGGAGAAACGCAGAAAGGGCCTTTTGTAGGATGAGGTCATTTCAAGCAGATTTTCCGGCTGCTCTGGCTCTCGGTTCTCAGGCTTGCACGGAGACAAGTCCCAGAGAGCGGAGCCTTTTCCAGAAGATTACTTTAAGCCATGGAGTCTTCCAGCGTCCACGCCAGCAGGCTAGGAGGGACAAGAAAGGAGACAAACTTTCTTCTACGTCTGGAGGAAAAGGGCGGTTTTAAAAGCGTTCAGGAGAATATTTCACAGTGGGGCCGATTGTCAGAAGAGAAGCCTTCCCCTCTAGGGATACCGGATTACACTCTTTCCCTCCCTCGGTCCACGTGCACTTGGCTCGCTGCTCTGAGAGCCCCTCCTGCTGGCCCTTCCTGCCGTCCAGTTCAGCGCCAACTCCCAAGTAGGTCTCCTGGGGTTATGATGTTGAGGATAATTTCATGGCCCCGCAGACTATGTTGTTTTGGGGTGATCCCCTCCCTTCCTGGAGAATGCTAGCCTTGAAAACTGTTTAAGTACGTGGTAAGATGAAACTCCTCAGTGACATTTCTGTTGCACCTGAACTTTGCACTAATTTGGGAAGGGAACCATGATTAACAGCCGTTTCTGCCCCCTTGAGATGCAGTCACAAACAGCAGTGCTATAAGTAACTCCCCTTCCATTTCTCCGTGGCTTCGACCCCCGGTGACCGAGTGTGCCGGCACACTTGTGTTCGCTGCGGCTGCTGCTCACAGGCCTCGGCCCCGGCGCGCTGCCCTCTCGTCTTCAGGCAGCTCCCGGAGGGGACGGCCTGGCTTTCCCTCGCCGGCCGCGGCGCTTCTCCCCTTTCTGCGCACTGAAGACCTCGGGTCAGCCGGATGGGAGGGGTCTCAGATCACCCCTGGGCCAGGCAAGGAAATGCACTCATTAAGAAGCCAAACCCGTTTGGTGTTTGTTTTTGTTTTTGTTTTTTTGTTGTTTCCCTTCTGTTGGAGGCCAAGGAGGGTGTCCCAGTGCCACCAGAGCTCTCTCTCATCCTGGAACTGCAGAGGCGGGAAAGCACCTGTTGGAGCTCTCAGGTTCTTCCTGTCGTGGGTCCAGGGGAGCGTGTGGGAGCATCATGCAAGGTCCCGAATGTTCTGACATGGCAGCCCTCCCCTCCCGTCGCACACAGACACACACACAGACACAAGGCCTCTTGTACTGCTTTTCTCTCCTCCTGTTCCCGTCTTCCTCCCCAGATGCTGTCTTCATCAGCAGGAATTTACCCTCCTGCCTTCCAAAGCTTTCCTCCTTGGAGCTCGGCCACCCCCGTAAGACTTTGTGGGGCACTAAAGTGCTGGAGTGTTCCCTTATTTGTGTAGAGGAAGAGAGGGGTGTGTGTGTGTGTGTGTGTGTGTGTGTGTCCGTGTGTGAATAGTGTGTGAACTTGAATGTGTTTATTTCCTAGAATTGCCAAAACACTGTGCCTTGCATACGGGAGTTGGGCAGGAACTTCTCTGTCATCACCTCAGACCTCATCCTCCTCCAGCGCAGAGAAGGCCGGGCAAAGCCCGCGTCTGTTATTGGCGGTAGGTCTTCCCTGCATGCGGCAATAGGATCCGATGAGGCTTACGTGACGGAGGGAGCTGCTGCTTTTCAGCGGGAAAGCTTCTCATCCTCTTCGCACGGCTCTTTCCGAAGCGGAGTTGGTTGGAAATGACTTGCGGCGCTGACGACTTCATCGGGTACCTGCCGGCGTGACGGCTGCGATGGGCTCGGCGACCTTCCAGCGCCGCTGAACAGCCACAGCTCGGCCTCCCCGTGTCTTACCTGTCTGTGTTCTCATCTCGAGTACCTGAGTCTTTGGTGGGGGCAAAGCAGGGCGAGGTGAAGTAGGGGGCTCGCTCATTGGTGGGGTGGTGGTTTTGGCTGAGCTGTGGAGTTGTGAGAAGGGCTTTGGAGACGGGGGACAAAGCAGGGGCCGCGGTGACCAGCCTGATGAGTGGGAGGGCCAGGGCCTCGGAGCGGGGCGGTTGCTGAGCGGGTCTGCGGCTCAGGGATGCTTCCTTCTGGAAAGGGGACATGACGTGGTCATGAGGACCCAAGAGAAATGTCCTGTGGCCCCATTATCCTGTTGCTTCCCCTTCAGATCGAACTGTTGGTCGTTTCAGATTGTTCCATTTTCGTGACAGGAAGCATGTAAATTAAAAATCACACAGTTGAGTTCCCTGGAGGAATCCCAGTTCATACAGACGAAAAGTATAAGAATGGGTGCCGGGGGGGTGGCGGGTGAGGGGGCAGCGGGGAGTTAGTGTTCAGTGGGGTTTCAGTGTGGGAAGGTGAGAAGGTTCTGGAGATGAGAAGGTTCTGGAGATGGACGGTGGGGCTAGTTTCACAACGCTGCGGACGTCCGTAGTGAGTGGTCCACCACAGAGGTGGCGGTAGTCAATAAGGCATTCCGTTCCCCGCACCGAAGACGAGAGACCAGGAGATGGACAGAGTGTCAGTTTGACTTGCTTGTCTGCTGTGCAGAACGCTGTCCTGCCCCCGAGGAGAGCGCGGACCGACGGACGGCCGCCCGCGCTCAGGGACGCACAGGCTTGCCCAGCTTTTGTCTTCCGGCAAGAAGCGCGGTTTCATCTTCGAACCAGGGCGGGCGTGGGGGCCCGAGACGTGGGGACGCTGCCGCCAGGGCTCCTCCTGTCCATGCGGTGCCTCCGGCTGTTACCATGACGAGGGCGACGGGGCGCCTTCTTCAGTCTGTGCTCGGAGACAGCCTCAGAAGGCGGCAGATGACCGGGGAGGCGGAGTGTCCTCGACGAGGCTCACACCACGCGTGCCGTATGGGCCCCCCCACTGCCGTGTGCCGCTGCTGCAGTTGAGCCCCTCCGTGCCACGAGCAGCAGCGCGTGTCCTCCCGTGTCGCCGCCCGTGGAGCCCTGGGCGGAAAGCCGCGCCGTGTCCTCTCGGCGTCCTGTGGGATTCCGGTCTGGGCCTGCAGCGGGACAGGGAGCGTCACTTCCACGCTCGCGAGTGGACGTTGCTGAGGTCGGTCTGAAGTGAAGCCATTTCACTCGTGGGCGTCAAAAAAGTAGAGCGCACGTGCCAGCACCACCACCTCCGAGCAGCCGTGCGCCCTGCTGACTGTCGCTGTCCCTCCGTGGCGGCGAGGACAGCCCCACGGCGGCGGGGCGCTGGGGGCCTGGTCGGCGAAGCGGCTGCCTTCTGCTCGGGTCATGCTCCCGGGGCCCTGGGATCGAGCCCCGCATCAGGCCCCCGCTCCTCGAGGAGCCTGCTTCTCCCCCTGCCCCCCACCCCTGCTCATGCTCTCTCTCTCTCAGATAAATACGGACAGTCTTAAAAACCAACCAACCAACCCGAGGAGTTAAAAAGTGGACGAATTAGTGCTGTAAGATTTACAGTCCGTTCAAAGACTGTTCCCATGTCTGTATTGAAACAGTCTGAAAATCTACATGTATGTTGCACTTCCCTGGTGGTTTTTTTCGTTTTTTTTTTTTTTTTTTTTTTTTGCAGCTAAGTTTTATTATTTTTTTATTTACTTATTTTTTAAAGATTTTATTTATTTGAGACAGAGAGCGAGAGAGAGCACAAGCAGGGGCAGAGGGGGAAGTGGACTTACTCCCCGCTGAGCAGGGAGCCCGATGCGGGCTCCATCCAAAGACCCCGGGATCATGACCTGAGCTGAAGGCAGGTGCTTTAACCCACTGAGCCACCCAGCCGTCCCTTTATTATTTTTCTAAAAGATTTATTGATATTTTTAGAGGGAGCACTTGTGCATGTGTGCGTGAGGAGGGGCCAAGGAGAGAGGGGGAGAGGCTGAAACAGACTCTCTGCTGAGCACGAGCTGCCCGTGGGGCTCGATCTCACGTCCCTGAGGTCATGACTGGAGCCAAAATCAAGAGTCGGACGCTGCACCGACTGAGCCCGCCACACTCCCCTGGAATTAGGTTTTAAAAGAAGTGGTCGCGTAAAGACCAGTGAGGAAGTTACTCAGCTGTGGGGGAGGTGCGATCCACTTACCACGACTTCAGAAATTGAACCGCACAGCTGAGGGAGAAGAGTCGGGACAGCAGGACAAGGCTTGCTGTCCACACGACATTTCACGTGGCTCTCTTGCAGGCCGGGGCTGGTTTCTGTGTTCTTCTCTCTGATGCTTACACATCAAAAAGCGTTTAAAAAGGTAACACTGTGGGGGTGCCTCGGTGGCTCAGTGGGTTGGAGCCTCTGCCTTCGGCTCGAGTCGTGATCCCGGGGTCCTGGGATCGAGCCCCGCGTCGGGCTCTCTGCTCAGCGGGGAGCCTGCTTCTCCCCCCTCTCTCTGCCTGCCTCTCTGCCTACTTGTGATCTCTGTCAAATAAATTTAAAAAAAATTTAAAAAGGTAACACTGTGCTGGCAAAAGCTTATGCTGATTTATAAATTTAGAGAGAAATTCGATCCACGATCAGAAAGCGGGAGAGCCAGACCTGAGGTAGTAGTTTTCCTACTTGGGGTAAGAGAGGGTGTGTACAGGAAAGGAGGGGCATCAGCCTAACCAAACGGGCCCACAGCCCCTGGTGTCTCAAGGATGTGGTCGTCTCCTGCGCCAGAGTCCTCTGCGAACATGTGTGCACACACCAGTTTGTGACACGTTCTGTGGGTGGCGAGTGAGAACCGGGCTTTGGGGTGCTGGGACGGTTTCTTCTTAGAAAACAGAAAAGAGGGCCCCGGGGTTAAGGAACTACCTTTGGCTCAGGTCATGATCCTGGGATCGAGTCCCACATTGGGCTCCCAGCTCTGCAGGGAGTCTGCTTCTCCCTCTGACCTTCTCCCCTCTCATGCTCTTGCTCTCTCTCTCTCCCAAATAAATGAATAAAATCTTTTAAAACAAACCAAAAAACCAAAAAACAAAAACAAAAACAATCTGGAGGCTGAGAGAAGAACTCCGGATTTTATTTTGTAATGAAACTCCTGACAGCTTTGTGGAAAGTGTTTCCATAGGCTCTGTAAAAAAGCCACCTCCCGTGGTGCATTTTCAGCGACGGCTTGCGTGGCTGTGTCGTTAAGCATCACCTGCCAGACGGCCCCACCTTGCCCCACATCTCTGTAAATGCGGTTCCTGTCAGACACAGAACGCTGATTTTTCTCTTCTCCAGAGAAAAAACAGCAGCAGTTTTGCAATTCGGAGCATTTGGCGACATCTGGAGACGTTTTTGATCGTCACAACTCTAGGGGGTGTGCGAGGTGGTGCTGGCCTCTGATGGGGGGAGGCCAGGGAGGCTGTGGCAGGGAGGCTGCCCGGCATCCTCCAGTGCCTGGGACGGCCCCAGAACAGAGGATCATCTGGCCCCCAGCGTCAGAAGTGCCGACACCACGAGCCTGTTGGATTTTCCTTCTCTCCAAGCACCCCACATGAGCAAATATGGAGAACGGAGCGAGGGGTGGTGTCTGAGGCATTTCAGGCTGCTGTGACAGCACAGCACGGACCAGGCACGTTCACCAATACGTGTGTCCTTCTCGCAACTCTGGAGGCTGGAAGTCTGAGATCAGGGCGCTGGCCGATGTGGTGTCTGGTGAGGATCCGCTTCCCGTTTCCTAGATGGGCGTCTGCGCCTTGTGCCCTCACTCGGCAGAGAGACCAAGAGCTCTACTTTTTCTAGAGCGCTTGTAGGACTGACGTGCAAAGAGCTTCCTGCAGGCTGTCCCCAGTTCTGTGGGCAGTTCACACGATGACAGCCTTCCTCTTCAAAGCCTGCAGCAGAGTGTCTCCCTCCAGGCCACTAAGAAAGAGTCTTACATGCTATAACAAGAGTTAGGAGAATGACATGTGGTCACCCTTGCCGTAGGACATAACCTAAGGAGTAGAGTGACATCCCTGTCCTTTGATGTGTTCCGTGGGGGTAGAAGTGAGTCACAGGTATTGCCCACACATGGGGAGGGGATCTTAGCAGGGTGGGGCTCACTGCGTGTGTCCCTTTCAACAGCCTTTAGGGTGCATCCTTGAAGGTCTTCCTTGCCCTTTCATCTTTATTCTAAATAAACACAAAGTTAGTTCTCATTTAATGATAAACGTTATGGCCCCAGTAAAATGTATGATGTGGAAATGTATGAAATTTCATACACTGCAGATGTATGGTGTGGACCGTGAAGACCGTTCCCCAGCAGCCAGGGACATTTGGGGTTGACGACCACTGAAAGGGGTCCTGGCCTTTCTTGGCTTTGGCTCGTCTTGGCGTGAGTGCTCTGAGAAGAGCTCTGCCGCTTGGTTGACTTCTCTCCTCTCTGGCCTTGCTTGCTCAGATGCTAACGGGGATCGTGGGGGAGAAAATCAGATTCTCTCTTCGGTTGCTCCTTGTCTGTGCTCTGTCTTTCTGAGACCTGGCTTCTTTATGGAAATGATGTCGAGGTGATGCGCACTCTTCTCCCTCGTGGGTTTTCCTCCTCGGTGCTGCCTACAGCCTATAGGTACGGTGACCATCAGGTTTATCGTTGAAACTTCATGAGTGAAAGGTATGAAAATTCATCATTTTCCAGAACAGCATATGCAGTCTGGTCCATGTAATCACCTGCCTTAGGGGTGTCGACGTGGCGTGACGTGACGTGACCTCTGGTCTACTCACGAATCTTCTCTGGGAAAGTGTTTAGTGTCGTACCCACCCGAGCCCGTCAAGAGTGCGCCTCAGGATTCGTTCGTGCTCGTTACCAAGTATGTTGTCATCCAGTGCCTCCATGATTTTTGTCGAATAAAAGGTTGGGTTTTGTTTTCATTTTCCGTTGTTCCTGAATTTGTCATTAGTGCGGTTTATCCTTGACCCTATCTCAGTCTTATAAAATACACGAATGCCTTTTCCTCTTCTTATTTTTTTGAAATTTTTCTCTTGGATCTATTTTTTTATACATGAAAAAAATGCATATATATGTATGTATTACAAAATTAAGATTACTTTCATAGTTAGACCATCATGGCTGTGATTTTTTTTTCAGTCGTCTCAAAAAAAAAAAGAATGCAGAATACAGGCAGTGTTTCAAAACCGTCTTCCCACTTTTTCTTGTCGTCTCACAGAGGGTGGCTCCCACATCCTACAGACCTCATCGCCGCGAGGTGAGGCTAAGATGAGCATAACCAGTGACGAGGTGAACTTCCTGGTGTATCGCTATCTCCAGGAGTCAGGTAAGAGGCTTGGGTTTCGGTTAGTAGCAAACGCACCTGCAGCGTGGTGCGTGCAGAAGCACCCACCGTGGATCGAAAGAAAAGCCAGGCTAGAGAAGGAGAAGAGCAGATGGCATTTCTCATTAAGAGAGCTGGAGGAGAGAAGGTTCTGGGGCTGCCCTGTTTCTGGGGTGGGACGGGGCGTGTGTTCTTTCTTCTCTTGATCTCTCTGCCCAGATGAGGTCAGATGGCAGTAAAGGTCAAGAGCAGTTGGGATAAACATGGAAAGGGCATTAACGGAGGGGCTGGTGTGTCTTTGTGGTGTCGTGTTTATGCGAACCTCTCGGACTGAAGACCACGGATCTTTTGAGCTCCTAAACCACACCCCACCATGGGCCCATGGCCATTTCCTGAAACATAGCAGTAGTTCTGGTCTCCTCCAGCACTTCTGATTATGACCAAGACGTCACTTTACAGTAAGCAGTGTACAGGCCAGACCTGTGCTCTCTGTCAACGTTACGGACCTTGTGAGTAGCAGCTGGTACCCTCAGGGGCCGGGGGAGGGGGCTGACAAGAGCCTGAGGCCCGGGGTCTGGCCGGACTTTGTCACAGGACAGAGACAGCCCTCTGAGGAGTCCTTGGACGCCTGCGAGCCTGGATGCGTGCGTTAGACAGTGTCGCAGCTGCCCCCCACGGCGCGGCCTCCACACAGTTGAGTGGACTGCTTGTGGGTGCTTTCTTAAATTCGCAAGACTCTTCTTTTCGAATGAACGTTGTTAGATTTTTAATTAATTTCTAAAGTGAATATTGTCTTTAAACTTGGAAAGCTTTAGAATATTTCTTTTGAGATGCACAAAACGACATTCATGAGAAACATGGTTGTCACCATCTACCCGCCCAAGCTAAGAACTACCCCACTTCCAGGGCCCACGGGACGCCCGTGTTCGACTCTGCGGTGCCGTCCCCTCTTTCCAGTGCTGACTGCCTGCCCGGGTTTGGTGTTTGTTGTCCCCACATACTTACTGCACACACGGTGTCTTCCTGAGCCGGGCAGGCCCTGGCGTGTTAGTTCACCACGGCACTGTAACCAAGGGGGCAGACTGGGCGGCCCAGACGGAGATGGTTGTCTCACCGTGCGGGAGGACTGACACCCAGATTCCAGGTGTGGGCGGTGTGAGTGGCTTCTGAGGCCAGGAAGGTGTCTGTCCCGTGCCTGTCTCCCGGCTTGTGGAATGGTGCCCGCCGTCTCTGCTGTTCATTGGCTTGTGGAAGCATCACGTCTGTGTCAGCCCTCGTTGCCACGCGGCCTCCTCCCCATGTGCGTCTGCTTCTACCCCTGTCCGAACGTGTCCCGTTTCTCCTTGGATTAAGGCCTCACCAGACTCTGGTATAACTTGGTCTTAACGCATTAGATCTGCACTGAGACCCCCGTTTCCAAATGAAGCCACTTTCTGAGCTGTGCCCGGGGCCTAGGACTTAGGGATTTGGGGCACGACACAGTTCAACCCACAGCCATTGGCCTTGTGCGTTATTTAAACTTTCTATGCTTGGTATCCTATTGTTTATGTTCTGCAACTTGATTTTTCAAGAAGTGAACCAGTTTCTGGGCCTTTCTACCTTCTGGAGACACACGGACAAGACTGAGGGGAAACCAGCTTGTGAGCCCCTGGGTCTGGGCTCTTCCAGAGTCAGCCTGGAAGGCTTAGCAGGGCAGAGGTTCCGTCCAGACCACACAGCTCAGGCTCAGACCCTTGAACAAGTTCTTGACCCCACTGGAGCCTCTCCTTCCCTGCAAATAAAAAATTAAAATGGTTATCCTGGGCAAAAGTCATGAGCACTGGACATGTGTTATAGACAAACGTCTCCCCGTCTGATCCTGGATCTCTGTCCCTGGGGAACCCCAGGTAGCATTTCTCATGGGAAGTGTGCGTTCTTCCTCCATATATCTTAGGTCACTCAGATCGGCTGTTGCCCGCATAGTATGAGAGAAATTGATAAAACGTGTATGACCCCAGCCCTGTGGGTCTGGGGAGTCACTGGCATCTGTCACTCACCCTGAAGAGTCGGGGGAACTGCCCGCTGTCCTGTGGACTTTCAGCATTGAATTTGAGAGCCCTTTCTGTGTACACCCTTCAGTACGAAGATAGGATGGAGGCAAAAACATGGTCAGAATGTGTGCGGAACTCACAGGCTGAACGTCAGGATAAATAAGTGATGTGGAAACTGTGTGCCTAGCCCGGGGGGGGGGTGCAGTCCCTGGGGCTTGAGGCCCAGGGCAAGGGCACCGCTGTCCTCTTTGAATAAATACGGAGACCATCCGTCCCCCAGGAAGGCCACACTTCCTTTTGTCCTGTTTGTTTACGCTTGGCTCCTCTGTCACCAGGCAGCTGAGGAGGGGAGTCTGGGGACAGGAGAATAGGATTTCACCGGTGTGGGTTTTCTACGTGCGAACTCCGGTCCCGTCGGTCCAAGTCCTTTCATACACGTGTGGTGTGCGTCTTCCAGAAAGCCAGGCCTGCCCTTTCCTCTGAGGAGTGCGTGAGTCCTAGAGTGGACTGGAGGCCCCCACAAGGACGTGTTCAAAAGCAAGCGGAGAAATACCAAGAGGTCTTTTTGGGGTCATTGTCTGTGTTTTTCTCAAACCTTCAAGTTTCGGTTTGGCACATCTCTCTTGAGTGCCCACCCAGTGCAAAGAGCGTCTTCTCGGCCTGTCACTGTCTCCTTTCTAGCTCCGGGGGTTGGGGGTGGGTGCGGAGAAGACACACATTCCTCCATCGGGCCTCCCCTTCAGGCATCTCTGCTCTCCCCCGCATACCTACAGCCGCTCCTCGGAAATAAGCCCCGTGTCCCTGTAGGTGACTCATTCTTCAGCGCCTCCCCATCTGGCTTTCTCTGCCAGAAGGCACCAGGAGGTTCTCTCTTGGCAAGGCCTGTGCAGCAGGCCCCATCCGTATGCCTTGTGTGGTGCGGAGGAGAGAGGGAGGGAGGGAAGGAGGGAGGGGGTGATGGGCTGGGGATGGCCTTGCGGGAGGGAGACAGCTGGTTCTCTGGTCCATGTGCTCTTTGCTTTGGTGGTCGGGGACAGCCCCCAGAAAGTTCCAGCCCACCTGCTCGTGGGCAGTGAGGAGCAAGTTCCCTGGAACCCCGGGTGTTCCTGGTCTGGCCACCTGAGCTAGAGGCGAGAGCCTGCCTTCTCCGTGCTGGGCCGTAGATGCCATCCCTGGCTGTCCTGTCTTCAGCACCTTCCATCCTCATCCCATTCCCATATCATCTATCGGCGCGGATGCCTGGAGTCCCCACAGGAACCTTTCTCTCCTCGAGAGTGGGAAGCCGTGTGTTGAAGAGGACACCTTCCTGGGTGGGAGAATCCAGGTCACACGTCTACAGACTGGGGAAAGAGCCTCAAAAGCGGGTTTGCCCCCTTACTCTGCCCGCGAGCGGCAGCCTCGAGATCATCGTAGGTTCTTCTCTCTGGCCCTCCCCCAGAAGTGCGGCAGTAGATAGTACACCCAGACGTGAACCCCGCAGCCTGCAAGGAAGGTGTTTCTTTTGGGACCATCGTTAGTTGTGTGAAGCCGGGGCCTTGCCCCTACATGCGCTTGCCGGCTGCCAGGGACTAGTGAGCCCGCCTGGTCCTGGCGTCACAGCGTTCTAGAAGAGGACATGCCAGTCGGCGAGCGAGGCTTGGCAGCGAGGCGGGAGGAACCTGGAAGTGCCGGCTCCGGCACCAGAGCGGCCGAGGTGGCCTGCTTCGGAGCTGTGTCAGTCCAGCCTCGAGGGTTAAGGCTTGACTGGCCTCTGCCTTATGGGACGCCCCCCACCCAGCCCACCTCACCATCGCAGGGAGCAGGATGGAGGAATGGGCTGCAGCCTGCACGGGCTGGTGTGAGCAGCTCCTGCAAAGACTGGGTGAGTGGCCAGTTGCTTGTCTTGCTTTTCTCTGAACGTAGCTTGGGGGGCTGACGCCCCTTCCAGCTCCGCGTGAAGAAGGGGGAGCATCCGTGAGTCCCTGCGAGTCTGAGTGATTCCTCCGGGGCTTCGTCCCCAGAGCCAGACTACGAGGGAGAGTCCTCCCAGACCCAGCGGGCGAGGGAGTCAGTGGGCACGAGGCGCTGCTGGAAGGCGGCCCTACCACAAGCAGGGAGGGCGGCCGCCTGGGGTTGCCCAGACTCTGCCGGTGAAGGAGCCGAAGTGCTCGGCTTTGGCGGGTTTCTCAGGGAGGGGGGTGTCTGTGTTTCGTCGTGTCTGCCAGGCCAGTCCGTGTCTGCTGGGGGGAGAGATGGATGAAGCTGGGTCATGGTCACGGTTGCGACTGGAGAGGAGAGATGGGCCGGGGGGTTGGAGCCAGATTTTCCACAGCGGTTAAGGGGTGACCGGACTGTTTCTCCGCGGGCTCTCGTTCGGCGTCGTGAGCTGGAGAGGCATTCACGCCGTCGGAGGCGCCCGCAGCCTGTTCTCCGTCGCCGTGTCCTGTTCCGTTTCAAGAGTGTGTAGCCGTGGACGTGTCCGTTCTCCTGTTGAAGAACGTTGGAGTTGTTTCCAGGTTTTGACGATCACGGCTAAAGCTGTTGGAAACATTGGTGAACAGCGGTCCATGGGAGTGTAGGTTTCCGTTGCTCCCGGGGAAGCATCTGGGCGTGGGGTTGCTGGCTGGCGTGGTCAGTGTGGGCTGAAGGTTATCAGAAGCCACTGCTGGCTTCTCCGTGCGTCTGGGCAGCGAGGCCCTTGAGGGAGGACAGGGGTTTGTTGCGACGGCGGGAGCGGCGCTGATCCGTGCCTGTGTCGCGGGGCTGCGTTGGGAAGTGGGCGGAAGGACGGCAGCCCGGCGGGCAGGTCAGCAGGATACTGGTGACGCTTTCCGCTTCCTCTTCGGGTTTAAAATGAGCCTTCGCGGCCTGTCCGGGGTCACGGTTTCCACTGCTGACTTCTGCGCGGAGCTGCTGAGTGATGGGGCATCCATAGACGCACCCTGTCTCCTCGCTCTGCAGCCCGGGGATACGACGGGGCGCCAGGACTGGCCGCACGTCCCTCTGCGTGGGCTTCCGGGCTGGGAGCGCGATTCCCGCAGCCCGGCCCCCCTCCACAGGGCAGCTGCGGAGAGCTTGCCCACTGCCTTGCTCGCACACGGCGGGACTCCGGCGTCGCCGCACCTCGAGTTGTGGGACTGACAGCCGCAGCCCCCGAAGAAGAAGTGGAGGCTTCACAGAAGCGTGTGACGATCGTCAGTGGTTCTGCTGGCGACAAAGAAAACACCCGTGAGGAATGTTTTGTCGGGTGGTGGGTGTGTTACCAGGCTGTGCGGCCCCGAGGGCCGTCACTTCAACGATTTCAGGTAATAAAAGGAGTTCATCGTTTCGGGTGATGGGAAAACCTGATTTATCCTATCTCACGAATCGCCAGGGTGATGAACTTCTTTCTTCGTTGGGAAGGGTTTCAAGTGTGATTGAGAACTCCTTGAACAGAGAGCTGCTTCTCTGATTTGTCATGATTTGTCGTCAAGAGGCCAATTTATTAAACCCGTTTATCGTTCCCGTTAATGTCACAATGCGTTCGTTATTCACGGAGAAGCGCTGGCTGTTCTCTGAAGTGAAAATCTGCTTGTTAGACGGGGCCTGTTTTCTGAAAGAGCCTTGTCTACGCACGTGTTGACTCACTACGTAGAATTGGGCATGTTTCCTTGGATTTACATAATGGACACATAGTTCTGTATTACGTGTCGTCCTTGGATTGTTCTAGATTACGTGTCATCCAAGGAGGATAGTGAAATACTAGTGCTTGGAGTTTCCAGGTTTACAGCAGAACTTAGGTGCCATTTCTCATTCGTTTTGTGGGGCTTCTAGGCCAAGACAGAGGTAAAGATTTCCTTGCCGGCTGCCAAGCACCCTTTCGTGCCCTGCGATGCCCCAGTATGCATGAGGTCAGCATGGTTAGGGCCTAAGAGGAGAGTGAGTGAGGCTTAGGCGGCATTTTGTCTCCACAGCAAGCCCCAGGACAAAGCTAAAGGTCGTTCTGTTCTAAACACACAGAGAGCTTTTACTTTCTGGAAAGATTACGGAGCAGTTTCAAAATCACGCCTGTGTGCTCAGCGGCTTCCTGGGGCCAGGTTGAGGAAGGAGCCTGTTGGGTTAAGCGAGAGAGCCAGGCTGTGCTGGGGGAACCAGCCAAGGCCCCTGAAGGGTGGAGCGGGGCTGAGGGGAGCGGGTCTCCTCTTTCCTGGGGGGGAAGGGGCACCCTCAGCAGATGCCCTGCTCTTTCCTCAAACAGTATGAGGGTACAGAACTCTCCTCAGATACAACACCAGGTGATGTAGGGCCTTTGAAATGGTACTTTTTAATTGAATTGAATTTTTTGAAAGATTTTATTTACTTGGGCAAGTGAGCAAGAGCGAGGGAGAGCGTGAGTGGGAGAAGGAGCAGCAGGCTCCCCGCTGAGCAGGGAGTCCCATGTGGGACCCCATCCCAGGAGCCTGAGAAAGCACAGAGGTTACTGGGGGCTCAGCGGGTGGGATGGAGGCTTAGTGTTGGGTGGGGACAGAGTTTCTTTTTGGGCAGATGACCGAGTTCTGGAGAGGCATGGTGGGCTGTTTGCACCGCAGTGGAAACAGGCTTTATGCCCCTGACCTGTGTGCTCAGACAGGGCTAAAATGGTCCATTCTGTGTTCCGTGTGTTTTTCCACAGTAAGTCACAGTGTTACAGGTAGGAAGTTTCACGTAGTGATTATTTCAGAGTTTGGGGTCTCAGAAGGAAGAGAGGAAAGCACCTGAATTCCACATTGACGTTGTTACATTCAGGGGCTTTTCAGTAGCGTTAGGGGCAAGTCCTTGGTGCACACAGTGGCACTTGTAAGCTAACTTGCCGTCTCGTAAATTCCAGTTATGTAAAAAAAGGAAACCGGAAACAGCAGCTTCGTTGGTAATGAAATGGCTGTGTATTGGAAACCCCCCCAATGTTCCTTGGTGGGCGATGGGCTCGGCAGACTGCGGTTGCGGATCCTGGGGTCCCTCTCCACGGTGAAAAGGGACGCAGTCTGGGTACGTGCCACAACCTGGGTGGGTCTCCGGAGAATTGTGCCGGCTCCCACAGGCCAGTGTCAGAACACCGCATCCTGGACGGTCCCACTTGCTGAACTTACAGTGATAAGACCGGAGGCAGGGCCGCTGGGGTTGGGGTGGCTCTAAGTGCAGAGGGGTCGTTTGGGGGAGTTCTTCCGTGCCGATGGAAGAGCTCTGTGTCTGGGCCGTGGCGAGGATCATGGCGTGCGGATACATAGGATGAAATTATACATTTGTGGATTAGATGCACGCACGCGCACACACACACGCACGCAGGTCAGAAGGTTTGCAGTCTGGTGACCTGTCAGTGACGAGTCCGTAATAATTTCCTAATTCTAAAAAATAAACCCCAAACACAATTTTGCACTTCCATTACTGCAGTTTTGTGTGTGGGTCAATAACACAAAGACAGTCAAGACGCCTTAAGTGAATTTTGCAGGTCATTAGGCATCCTGTGGGCCCAGGATTTGACGGGGACGTCCTTTTGTGTCATGGATTTGAGTAACCGCCGTGCTCCTTGGAAAACGATTGGTCCCGCAGACCTTCTGAGCCGCCTGGAAACAGGAGCAGAGTGAAGAATCACGTGGAGGTAAACAGCACTTGTTGCCTCGAGAGAGCTGGGCGCTTGGCCTCCCTGGGAATGTGGGCAAATGCACGTGGACACTGTGTGCCGCCGCCGCCGCCTCCTTGGGAATTACCGGGAGAAGGAAGGCTGCGTTTGCCTGAGGCCACGGACCCTCGGGCTGCATGAGGCCGGGAAGGGTGGAGTAAGGGATAAACGTCTGGGCTGCGCAGGGCTTCGTCCCCCCTCCTTTTCAAGCGCGTCTTAAAGTGTTTTTGAAATATGTTTTTGAAATACCTCCTTAGGGGGGCGTCTGGCTGGTTCAGTCAGTGGACCGTGGCACTCTTGATCTTGGGGTTGTGAGTTTGAGCCCCATGGTGGCTGTAGAGATTATGTCCGAATAAAATCCTTGAAAAAAATATAAAGTTGGGGGAGGGGCAAGGAAAAAATCCCACTCCCTTATGAACTTTAGCTCAAAGGATTCTGTAATGCATCTGTGGTCCGCCTAAGAGAGGTGGGCGGATCTGAGGGTCTTGACCTCCGCAGGTACTCTGAGCACACGTCACGCGTTACCCAGAGGCTTTCAGCCCCTTCACGGCGGTCCACGTTCTCAGCTCACTCTTGGCACGTGGGGCCGGCTCCGTCTCTTCCAGTGTTAGAGGGTCTTGAGCAGCTCCCTGGCCTCTGTCCACTGAATGCCAGTGACATCCCCCCACCCTGCGTTGTCCCCACCAGGGATGTCCTGGACCTTGCCAGATGGACCCTTGAACGTGAACTCGCCCCCCCGTGGACGACCACTGATGCGCAGCCTTTAGTTCTGGGATGCTTTCGTTCCAGCTGGTTTTTATTACTCAGTGGGGTTTTAATGGGTTTCGGTTTCTTCACACTTTATCTTCCTGGGCTCTATTTTGATTCCCTTTGCTGCAGAACTCAAATAGACTTTAATGATGAGCAAAATGCAGTCCTTGTTTTTATTAAATTTTTCCAGGATATTTTTTTTTCCCCTCGAGGAAGGCAGAAGTCTGCCAAAGCATTCTCTAGCAGATAATAAAATAGGTTTCTTTTTCTTTTTTGGGGGGGGGGGTTCCTGGTTAGGGGGTTGGATAACCAGGAGAAGGGGCACTACTCTTAATATTCGTGAATAGTTGTGTCTCCAGAAATGATGAAGCAGCTTTGCCCACTGTAATCCCAGCAGCAGACAAATCACCCAGTCAGCTGGGCTGTTTCTCGGGACCGTGGAATGCCTTCTTATGCAAGACACGTTTCCACAGATTCGGGAAAGCATTTTAAAACGGCTCAGCTATCTTCATTTAAACCCAAGTTCAGGGCTTATTGTTCAGCTGAGTCTCTAAAAATATGTTTTGACTGCACTGGTTCTACTCCATTGCTAATGTGTGTCCCTGTTTAAAGAGAGAGGCATTTCTTGGAGATCGTGGTCGCCTTTGCTTTAGAAATAATAAAGGAAAGCATTCGTTTCGTCACGTGACAGGTAAGGAAGACCCGGCCAACGCGCCCATGTTACTGTCCGGTGGAAGGATCGCTGCAGTCCTGTGGGGCCTTCCTGTCCCCGCGGGTGGGAGCCACGCGCTCCTGAGGGGGCGTCCGCGCTCCCCCACACCACCCCCAGATCCTACCATCCGCTCCAGGGGGAGTCACGGGGCTTAGGAGCGGTTATTTTCAGTTAATTACAGCAGAAAGATCTAGATTATAAAGGACAACACATTGACTTTATTTTTTGTAAAGATTTCATTTATTTGAGAGTGAGGAAGCATGGATGGGGGAAGGGGCGGACAGCGAGGGAGAAGCAGACTCCCCACTGAGCAGGGAGCCCCATGCAGGGCTCGATCCCAGGACCCTGAGATGACGACCCAAGCTTAGGGCAGAGGCTTCACCAACGGAGCCACCCAGGCGTCCCCACATTGACTTTACGGTTTCCAGTCCTGTGCGGTCTCTTTGAAAGTTGCTAAGAGAGTGCACTGTCGGTGTTCCTGCCGCATCAGATAAATGTGATGTGGCACAACCCAGAACTCTGCGAGGTGATGCAGGTCTTGACTAACATGATTGTGGTGATCCTTTCATGTTGTGTGCGGCTGTCACATCTTCACATTCTGCAGCTGGCATGGATGTGATGTTGGAGGGCGTGCCAGCTGCATAAAGCCAAGGGGAGGGAGAAAACGGGAGCATCCGTGCAGGTAGGCTGCATGAGGCCCAGTCCTGGCGGAGCTAAGCACACGCGGACAGGTGTACCGTCACCGCAGACTCAAGACGGTCCTTCCTTCCCTGAAGCAGCACGTACAGGGATGCACGGACAGTGCTCTAACCACCCGAGCTTGGGTGTCCGTCCTACAGGGCGTGCAGTGTCCGCTGAGCAGGGACAGAAGGAGAACTTGGGGGAGCTCTGTGAGTGTCCCTGCTGCAGTCCCCAAGTTTAAATCTGGGCTGTGGGTGCGTATGTGTCATCTACGCATTTGTGCGTGTGTTGTACTTCAACTGACAAAGTAACCGAGAAACGTAGGGTGGGGTAAGTCGCGGGAGGGTGTGATGCCCCTTTCTTTCCTCTGGAGAAGAATAAACCGTCCCTCGCTCCCTCTGTGGCATCACTGCTTCGCACTCCTCCAGCATAGAGAGGGAACACCCCGTTCCCTTTGCGCGGTGCGGTCCGTGGGGTGCCGTCGCCAGCCGACACGCCCCGCGCGTGCATTGTTCCCTTACAGACCCTCTTGAAGTGGCGCTAGTTGCAAACGAGCTCCTCTTCATTCGGAGCTAGTCTGCTTTTGTCCTGAACCGCTCTTCGGGTTTGGCGATAAAGCTCCCAGCGTGGCTGCGTGGAGTGCTGACGCTGCGGTTTCCGTGTCCCCCGTGTTCACAGCCACCGCGACCATCCGGGTTCCCAGGCGGCTTCCTACTGGCTTCTCTGAGTGCACTGTTGCGATGTGTCTGGGTGTAAATGCCGAGAGTCACGATTTGCCGCTCACGTGTCTGTCCGTTAGAGGGGAGAAGCAATTAGAAGGAAAATGCCTTCGTGGTTTGTCAGTTACAGTCATCTAAATGCGGCCTTGCTCCGCGCAGCCCAGCAGTTTGCACTGGGGTTCACATCGACACAGCCGGAGACCCCGTGGAAGGTGCCGTGAGGTGTATGCTCTCACTTCCCACTTCAGCCCCGTGGACGGCACGAGGAGGTCTGGGGCGGTTCCGGTTTCCTCTCTCAGCTGAGACGGAGCAGCGTCTTGCCCTGGTGTCTGTCTTCAGAGTTCACGCACGGTGACATTAAGGCCTGCCTGCTCTACAGCTCAGATGTCACCTTCGTGTCCAGCGCTCCTGTATTTTATTTCCTGCCGGCTTCCTCCCTTTCCCTTCTTCCTTCCAGACGGACAAGCAAGTTGTCCGGACTATGGGACCCAGCCCTGTCCCTTCTCTCCCGTGTCCAGGAGTCTACCCCAGCCTCTCCAGCGACCTCCCCCAGCCTGGGGGTCCACGCCAGCCTTGACTTCCCCCTGCCCAGCCTGGGAGTCCACCCCTACCTCTCCATTGACCGCTGCCCAGCCTGGGGATCCACCCCAGCCCCCCCTTTGCCTTTCAGACTGCCCTCTTGGGTGAACGGCCCCTGGCTTACTCAGTATGATCGCTCCGGCTGCTGCTGGCATGTCCTGACCGCTGACCAGCCCCGCCCTCCGAGGATCACCTCCTGTCCCATCATCTTCCAGAGTGTCCTTCCTGCTGCCCCCACTTTCCTGTTCTCACCCACTCTTCCAGCAGCAGGCATCCCTCCTGTCCTGCCAGGGTCGCTTCTGTTCCGTTGTCGTGGCCTTGTTGTAGTCGCGGAGCTACATTCGTTGTACTGTGCGCCACGCGTGATTCCAAGCCCTTGGCGAGTCAGGCCATCACCCCCTCCGAAGCAGATGCGGCTGTGTTTCATGTCCGGGCGCGAAAGCCCAGGAGCCGAGCCGGCGGCGACGTGCCCGCGTCTCATCGCCGGAAGTGCTGCAGCTAGGGTCCAGAGTGGGCCATTGGGCTCCAGAATCTTCCTCTTTCAAACGATCTTTCTTGATCCTGTTGATGTGGTGCAATCATCGATCACTCTCCGACGTTAAACCCTGCATTCCGGGAATGGACTCCACTTGGCCTGGACGTTTTTTCCTTTTCTATACATTGCCCAGTTTGGTCGGCTGATACCGTGGGTGGTGTATTCATGTTTATCTCACTGGGAGAAACTGGGGTGTCCTGTTCCTTTCTGAATGTCCTTGTCAGGTGTGGGTATGGGGCTCTGTCGGCCTCAGAATACAAGCGGAGGGATCCAAAAAAAGCTCTTCTGGGAACCTGTTGCCTCTGCCCCCTAATCCAGGTCTCTCCTGGAGAGCAGGGCGCAAAGAACTTACTGTCACGTTCAGACACCTGAGCATCTGTCCCAGCTCTCCGTGTCCTCTTTGAAGCACAGAAGCAACCATGACCCAGGACCTAGTTTGCAGGCCTCCATGCAAGACTTGTGACAGAATGTGGGCATTCCTTCCCCCCTTACCCACAACCCATGTGTTCCGTATTTCCTTTTCCCTTGGCAGACCTCTGTGGCCTTCCCGTGTCACAACAGCCTCAGCTGTTGGTGGCCCATCTGCAGCGTGTCGCCACATTTTATTAATACTCGTTAATATTTTCCTTCACTCAAAGCAGTTCTGAGATGCGCTGGTCTGTTAGCTGCATTTGCCATGGTGCACATTAAAGTAAATAACGGGGATTTTAAGATGTTTGCTCCTGTGCTACACAAACCTATATGGGGTGCTGTGACAGGTTTGGGTGCCAGCAGGGAGACCTCAATGTCCCAGAATAGACCAGCCGTCACCATCGTCACCTCAACAGGAGTCCCAGGAGGGCGTGTCCTTCGCATGGCGGCATGGCCCTAGGTAGTGGGGTGTGCAGATCAGTGGAGGGGAGGGAGTCTTACTTCTCCCCACCTAGGGGGGAGCACTGACATCCAGGGTCACCTGTCAGAGGTCGATGGATGTATTACCTTGGACGTGTGTGCCGAGGGAGCCCAGAGCCCCCAGCAGAGCACGGGGAGAAGGGGGTGTTTGAGCGAGAATTTTGCGAGCAAGGGAAGGGGAAGACCATGTCAAGCAAAATCCAGGAGCTGGCTTGAGGGAGGCCCTGAGGCTCGGCAAAGGCGGCAGAGGGTTCAGGGAGAAGGAGCCGGCTTGCTGGGGGCGGGGGCGGGAGATGGGGGTCAGAGGACACGGAATGAGAGGAACAAGAGGAAAATACCGGGAAGCTGGTCTGTCTGCAGGTCATGGGCAGGCCAAAACGCTTGGGCTGTGTGCGTTTGGAAGCCGTGATTCCTTCTGAAACTACGTCTGGAGGTAGTGGGAGGACAGGACGAACGAACACGGACAGTCCACCGGAATCTGGCTGTTGAGACCGCTTAGCAAGCCGCGGACGTGCCTGTATTGTGTCAGCCCAAGAAGCAGGGGCACAGAATTGTGTGATCGTACGAATTCGTGCAGGCACTCATCGGCACAGAGAAAGGGGCTGGAAGACGTCCCTCACGTGTGCACAGCAGTTGAATCACGTGGAGCAGTGTGTGAGTTATTTCCTTTCTTCCAGATTGCTTGCTCTGTTTTTCCCAGGCTCAGAAGTTAATTTGTACATTTCTCGAGTTAAGAGTGCCCTCGGTGATGAACCTGCGGCGTGGCCTCGGGGCTCGTGTTTGCCTGTCCCCGGGGCTCGTGTTTGCCTGTCCCCGAACCACCTCGAGTCCATGAGGGCTCAGGCTGGCGGCGGGGTCTGGTGCCAGCAGGTGGCGCGTGTGTGCCTCGCGTGTGGGCGCCGCGGGGCTCCAGGAACCGGGCAGGGACAGCGGACTCCCTCGCCAGGCCACCTCTCCCAGGGCCAGTTGTTGGCTCGGGAGGAAGTCGCAACCTTGGCTTATAACCTGACTCATGCTTTCCCCTCCTGGATGTTTCCCGTGTTGAGAGGATATTAAAGTCTTGGCAGGGTGCACGGTCTGCTACAGGCTGAGGCCCATGTTGTACTCAGCCGCCACCCTTGGGGTCCAGGCCAGCTGTTCTAAGTGAAACCCTATTTTAACGAGGTCCTTCTGGTATTTCTTTTGGGCGTGGTCCAAGGCAGTTCCATTTTACACCAAATTCCGTGTTACGGCGGGTCGTCTAGAATAGGTCTGCAGCCCATAAAAACGTTCTCGCCGCACTCCGCGTTTTGCGGCCGAAGGTCAGAGAATTAGGTGGGAAAGTGACGACCGGGTCTTGAGGACTTTTTTTTTCCTAAGATAAAGAGTCGTAAAGCTGATGCCCACGTGTGCAGTGATTGAGAGCGCAGTATCAGAAAGCATTCTCCACGTAGTTTATGCTTCTCACCGCCAGAAGACGTCGAGTTTCCGTATGACAGGAATTGCTTCTTGGGCAGAACATGTAATCCTCCTGTGAGACAAATCCGTCACTTCCGAAACGGAGACGTGAGCCCGCAGCAGACTAGCTGCCAGGGGCGCAGGTGGTGTGTGTCCCTGTGGACAGCTCGCAGCTCCGTGCGTATGTGTGTGTGTTGCTCAGATCTATCTGACCCCGTTCCCACGCCCTTGCCCTTGGCCTCCCTCACATCTTTATTTGGACCGACCCCTGCCCCGGCCCCACCAGCCTGAATCCTCGCTGTCCCCGCGGAGAGGTAGGCGGGCCGCTGGCCCGGCAGCTGCAGCCCCGGTGCGGAGACCTTGCCGAGCCAGGAAACGCGGACTCTGTCATGGAGCGGGACGTTGCAGGGACGTCGATGTTCAAAGAGACAAAAGGAAGTGCTGCATCATAAATGAGCAGTCCACGGGGCCTGGGAGATGGGAGCAAGGCGTCCTCCAGGGCACCGGGAGCCCAGGAACCCCAGGGCCCTACAGATGGCCAGGGCTGTGCACCTCTCTCCCTCACGAGGGGGGCTGCTGCCGGAGCGCCAGAACCAGATTACAAACCTCCCAGCGACAGACCCTGAAGTGTGTGTTTTCACTTCTGTCCAATAAGGGACATCCCCACCTAGCTACTGCCCCTCCGTGTCCTCCTAAAATCCATGTCCAGTTCCGTCCTCCGTCTCTGTGTCTGGCCCTGCGTGCGGCGGCACGGCCCTGTCTCTTGGGAATCGTAAGTCATCTGTTCTTTCGATGGTGTGCACCCCTGCCTCTGTGGGGCCCCTCACTCACCTCTCCAGATTAAAATCCTCTGGGTCTGAGGGCACACCGAGGTCATTTTTAACCTCACCATGGAATTTTAGGATTGAAAGGGGCCTTGGAAATTGTTTATTTCCACCTGCAGTTGTTGTCAGAAAAGGAAGCCAAGGAAGCAGATGGGGACAGACCCAGGCCTTGGAGTGCTTAGTGACGGCTGTCCTTGTCAGCAGCGAGAAACCCGAATTCCTGCATCGCAGCTTCTGACTCTGTTCGATTGCAGTCTCTGCTCCTAAGGCCGCCGTCTTTCGGGGAGTGTCGTCGGAAGATACAGTTCATCTTCGTTTGCTCTGTGTAACGGGGAAAGCATTCAGCCTCGTTTTTGCAATGCAGACCTTGTTTGCAGCTTGCTTGGCCAAAAAACGTGGTAGAAACGGTGTCACTGGTAAGATGATCTTCTTCCTCTTTTTAAAAAGGGTTCCATTTTGAATCATTTAGACGTTTCTAAACACATTCCTGGAGTCTCCTGTGTGTGGATTAAGAGCATGGACTCGGGGGGTCAGATGACCGCTTCTGAGCCGTGTGCCCTTAGGGGAATCCCTTCACTGCTCTCTGACTCCGTTTCCCCATCAGTAAGATGTCGTTCTTACGACCCTGAGCTAATTCAGGAAAAGGGCTAATGCACATATTCACTGAACATCATTACTTTTGTTCTTACTCTCAAATACCGAAATTGTCATAAAATTCAGGTATACGTATGGCCAACAGTCCTCTTTGGTGCTTTCTTGAACGATGAACTCGTACGGCAGTCGGATTTGTTTAAAGCCGGTTTTCCTTCTCTCGTACTGTTGGACCTAAATCCTTCATTCCTGTCCTTTGCTTTCACGTCTCAGATTCTGAAAGTAGCAAGGAGTCCGTTTCGTTCCGTTGCTTACCGCCCTCTTCTCCCGTCAGCCTGAGCGGTTCCTCTCAGCCTTCCTCGAGTTTTCTTCCTGTGCCTCCCTCTGCGGCCCCAGCCGCCCCCAGGTGGGTGCTCTGTGTGTCAAGAAGGGATGCAGATGGGCTTCCTTCCTTCAAGAAGCTTCTGTCTTCTCGGGAGCGGGGAGGTGCAGAAAAAAGGATGGAGAGTGCCGAGCCCTGCGGGAGCTCAGGACAGACAGCCATCATTCCCGCCCGAGAGGACAAGGGGGGCCTTCGCGGAGCAAGGCCCCCTGGCCGCCGCCATGACGACGGAGCAGGTGTCCACGGTGGTGACAGACAGCCCTTCGGGAGCCGGCGTTCTCGACCTCTGACTGTGGAAATGCGGCCCGGCCCCCTCTTTGTTATGGGGCGCTGTATTCTGCACTGTAGGACGCTGAGCGTCGTGGTCTGTCCCTATTATATGCCCGTAGCACCCCCACCCCCACCAGCACATGCCTGTGACAACCAAAAATGTCTGCAGACATTACATCTGCCCCAAGGGGACGGACTCGCCCTCCCTTGACAACCAGGAACCCCTGTTCTAGATCAGGAGCCCGGCATAAGCAGAGTCCCTCTAGGGAAGCAGGAAGCAGGCAAGCGGAGGCGCCCGGGGAGCCCCTGAGAGGTGCCCCGGCTCACGGTCGGGAACGAGGGGCTTCCAGGCTCAGGTGAGGGGTCTTGCCCGGGCCTGCAGGCTCCTGATGGCTCTTGAGAAGGAGAACCCCGGACCCCGCGTGCTGAATCAGGGAAGATGGTGTGACGGTTTGGTGTGCTTTCTGTAGCACGTGTAAATACGGCACGCTGCAGCGTGACACACGGGAGGCTCTCACTAAACGTCCCTCCCGTTGTCATCCTCACACTGTCAGGCAGCGTAGACGAGCGCCCCGTGCCTCTGCGCTCCTGTCGCAGAATCCCCCGGACGGAGGGGCCTAGAGACAGCAGACGTTTCCTGCTCACAGTTCCAGTAAAACTTTATTTGCGCACTCAAGCAGTGGGCCAGACTTGGCCTCTGGGCCTCCCTTTGCCTTCCCCCGATCTAGACAGTTAGAATTCGACGTGCGCGTCGGCTTCGGGCGGCTGTGTGCACTCAGGCAAGCAGGTCCGTGAAATCTGTAGCCAGGACCCTACGGACGATGCCCCAGCTGGGGCCCTCGGCTTCTGTCTCAGCTGAAGACGCAAGACCACCCACATGGCTGCCCTGCGGATCACACGGCTGCTTTTCTCCGCCACATAAGCAGGACTTTGAAGGGCCACAGAGCGGTAATTTAGCAGGTTTTGCTGATGAATCAGGCCGGCATTAAGTGGGCGGAACGGTTCAGCCGCACACCTGACGGACGTGGTCCGTGCAGGCCGCGCTGGAAGAGGTGCGGTCCAGCGCTGTGGTCCTCGCAAGAAACTGCGAACCGGCACTTGGTTTGTTTCAAATCTGTTTTTATTGCCTCGTTGTGTGAGACAAACGGATGTACCGGCTCTTTTCCTCTCTCCTGAGGACAACAGAGGATTTCACTCTGGAAGGTCTCGCCACGTTTTATATAAAACGTCGTGTTGGTTTTAAGCCTTTCCCGGTTGGTCGTGATCACACCCTTTCTTCTCTTTGGAAATATTCCCACCTTCTCTGGTGGTTTCCCGTTACCGGGTGTTACCCGAAATCTGTGGCCAAGTGCATGTAGAGGCTAGCTTGCCTTCAGGGGCAAGTACCCCCCCGCCATCGTGTTTGTAAGTGAAGCAGAACTGTGAGGAGACGGCGTGTCCTTCAGGGGTCTCGTTTCTCTAGGCTACCGGCTGTCAGCCACGGCGGGGTCGAGTAGGCAGTATCTGGAACCCTTGGGGTGGTCACGGCTGAGTGGCGGTGACACGGGCATCCCTCCGGGAGAAGCCGGAGGTGCTTCTCGGCGTTCTGCAACACACAGGACCGTGGCACCCGCAGCAGAGAAGGATCTGGCCCGGTGTGGGTCATGCCGCAGCTCAGAAATCCTGCTGTCGGCAGCTGGTGCGGGGGTCCCTCTTCCTAAGTAGGTGGCCAGCCTGCTGCTTCGGTGATGGCTCCAGGCTGGCCGGGTGTCAGACCCTGGGGACGCCCACGCGGAGCCCGCACACCGGTCTTCCATCGAGGTGCCCCCAAGCCCTTTACTCCCCTCCTATTTCACGACTTTAACACCAGCCGCTGGGCCAGTCTCGCCTATCTCCGTCTTCGTCACATGATGACATGATGTGCTTTCTTCCTACTGCTGTCCCCTTGGACGGAAGAGAAGCATTGAAGGCTGAAGGGGTACGAGGCCCGGGAGCCCCACCGCTCCGGCAGACTGCCGGTGCATAGGCACCCTAGCCTCGGAGTCCCGTGGGGCCTGCCCCCGGGGAGAAGCCTCTGGCCTGAGGAGCCGGTGTTCCAGGATGGCGCCTCACACGCCTCACTGGCGCACAGCCGAACCCGGTGGCCGGGGCCTGAGGGAAAGTGCTCAAGCAGGCCTTGCCCGCGTGGTCTGTGGACAGCCCCCATTCCACGATGAGCGAGCGTCAGGATGGCAAAGTGTCCGAGGGACGGTTTCCCCAGTGTCCTCCCTGTACAGACGAGGAAAGTGGAGAAGGAATGTTCTCCCCAGTTCCTGGTCTTCCCCGGATTCAAGGACTATGCCCGCCTGCTGCTCTCACGCCCGGTTCTCCCGTCCGCTCCTTGCGGTACGTTGTATCCCCACAGTGTAGAACCGGCAAGAGAGGCCCGGCCAAAGGACCTGACCCAGGCACTCGGTGGCAAGTCAGGGCGGACCCAGCGCTCTAGACCGGTCTGACATCCTCTGCACCGGCCCTCCCGCTTGCCTCGATGAAGGGGTGGCCACACAGGTGGATGAGAACACCGTGGTGTGAGGCCGTGTGTAGATGGCCCAGCGGAACTGCAGCTGGGTGAGTTCATAAGCACGTAGGAGGACCCGTTTCGGAGGTGACATGGAACATTCCCGCGTGTTTCTGAAGACACCTGGTTTCCACTCATGATTTTCTGTTCCCCCCAGTAGGGGAGCCAGTAGATGACCCCCAGTAAGGGACATCGCAGATGTTCACACTCAAGGCTCCGCCGCGTACCCTGAGCGCTCGGTCGTCATCTTGCTTTGGTGGGGGACGCGCGTTCTGGCCATTCCTCTCCCACCCTCGGTTCGTCTTCCCAGCTCCATCCCCCTCGTGCGGCCGGCCTCCCTGACCGTAGTCACCACCGTGCTCGGAGTGGGGTCTGTCGCAGAGCACGGTCACGCACAGGGATCCAAAACTGAGGCAGCCAGACCTTACACGGGACCTTTCAACACCGGATGCAGAAGGAAACCGAGGATGTGGCGGGAGAAGTGGGCTTGCAGCTTGTCCTTTGCAAGTTGCCTGCACTGCGTCCGTGGCTGAGGTCGACGGGAGCCGGCATGGTCCGGCTGGGGGACGCAGTAGGCCTCCATGCAGGGAACTGAAGGCTTCCGGTTCCTGTGCCTGTGCGTGTCAGGGTCAGAGGAAACCTACAGCGAGAGTTGAAATTCTGCTTCTGCCTCTCATCACACACATGGGCATTGGACCCGTTCCTTAACTTCTCCAGTCTTTCCCGTCCACGTGTGTAAGCCCGTAACAGCACCGACGGAGCAGCCACCTGGAAGGTCGTGGACCCCGAGGGCCCAGAGCTGCATCACAGCAGCAGTTCGGTCAGAACCTGCTCTTCCGTGTGCGCGCGTAGCAGCTCTGCGGCCGGCGTTGGAGCGGATGAAGCAGGAAGGGGAGGGGGACGGAAATGTTCCGCTAGACTGCGTTTCGAGTATCCCCCAGGTTCTTCTGTTGGGATCCCAGCCCTCGGGTGATAGTACTCGGGGGCGGGGCCTTTGGAAGGTGATGCGCGTGTGAGGACAGAATTGTCCCGAACGGGATTCGTGTCCTTCTGCCGTCCGTGCGCCAGCCATCGGCCCTCCCCACACCACCAAATGTTGCACCTTGATCGTGCACTTCTGGCCTCCAGAACTGTGAGAAATAAGTGTGAGTCCCCGGTCTGCGGAGTTTACGTGCAGCTGCCGACAGGCCGCAGGAAGACATGGAGTGGAGGCTTGAGCTCTCCTCCCCACTGGCGCCATTACTCACCGAGAGGGATGCCGGGCCCCGCGGGCGGCTTCGGTAGACGTTTCTCGGTGGGCTTGTCTGACAGGCCGAGGGCGGCATCGGACGAGGGCGGCATCGCACTGCCCGGCTTTGGATGTCAGCCACAGCCCTTTGGCCGAGTGCGGGGTGTCTGTTGGGGACCCCGGCAGGAGCTCGAGATCTGCCCAGTAGAAGGGGGTGCTGCATTTGGGGTGGCAAAGGCACAGGGTGGCCGGGAGGCTTATGGAAAGTCGTGGTGAGGGCTTGGGGCTGTGCCTGGCCTGGAGCAGGCCCCGGTAAGGGCGGCCTGTTACTGTTCTGAGGCCCATGTGGGTGTGGCCCCGCTGTAGACTCTAGAGAGATGCCAGGAGAAGAGCGAGCAGCTGTGGGAGTCCAGAGTTCTGCCCTGTTTGCCAGGGGACACAGATGGAGAGGAGCCATTGGCCCCGGGAGTGGGGTCAGCAGCCAGAATGAATTCGTAGCTCCTAATAGGAGAACATCACTGTGGCCTTGAGCAGTGGTGACAATTCCAGGCAACGGGGAGTCAGGCCAGGGTCTCAAGGGTCCTGCTCCCCCCTGACCTGGGGTTTTCCGCATCTGCACCGCGCTGGAAACCTGACCGGGGAAACCTTGGTGATGAGACTTCTGGCACGGCATGGGCCCCGGGAAGAGTCACTGGTCAGCAGGGGCTGCCGGTTCTATCTTGGCCTGAGGGGTGGGGAAAGGCAGGAGCCGGAGGGCAAGGTTGAAGGCAGGGGGAGGCGGGGAGTATAGGGCCTTAGCTTCTGGCCCTCGGAGGGCGGGCCTGCACTGGTCGTTGGCAGGTGTGGTCTGGTGAGGGAGTCCGCGGCCGCCGAGCAGCCAAGCCTGCTGGTCACCGTGGCTGGCCCAGGACTCGAGGAAAGAAAGAGAGGACGTGTTGTCTGTAGTCCTTAGAACCAGGCGCTGGGGGATGGATGGGCGGGCTGCGGAGGAGCAGGAAGTCGGCGGAGGAGCAGGAAGTCGACGGAGGAGAGGAGAGGAGAATGCAAGCCCAGAAAGCGCCTTTCACGGGGGAACATTCCCATCTGCTGAGCACGGCGTTTATTGCAACAGCTGGCTGTGTTTTGCTCGGGGAGGGCAGAGAGCCCACGTGGAATCAGCTGGAAGGTGGGACCCACGCGATGCCCCTGTCCGTCTGGCTTCTGAAGGTGGGGTGCTAGCCGCGTGACTCGGGGAGGCCGTGCAAGAGGCGTTGGAGGCTGGCGGGGGGACACCCCGGGGAGCCCCCTGCAGCCCACCAGCATGTAAGATGAGCCAGTTGTGATGGGGAGGTGCTTGCGGAGGAGACCCCTGGAGAGCGGGATCCGAGAGACCCCCTGCACAAGCGAAGGGGAGTGCCTTTTGCCTCACTCCACCTCTAGCCAGGAGCCAAGCATAGGGGTCCCAGTTACTCACAAGGCCAGCACCCCACAAGGCTTCCCAGCTCCCTGGCTCCCAGGCCGCCCCAGACGGCCCAAGGGGCCGGTACTCCCAGCGGACGTGCAGGCCTGCGGCAGCTCCGGCTGTGGGACGCCCCCCCCCCACTCTGCTAGAGGAAGAGGCAGCCACTGCTGGTTCCTGATCACCCTCGGACCCCACATGAGTCCCCGGCACCTCCTCCGCCCTGCCCTGCGCTGCCGCCGTCCTTTCTTGAAGTAGACATTGTTTTGTATGAGTGCAGAGGGAAGGAGGAGGAAGAGCCAGCACCCCAGAGCCCGGGGAAAGTTACCGATGATTAGGGAAAACGACTCAAGCCACCCCAGTGGGTCCAAAATGGTCCGTGTTTCTTCGGGTGTCAGGTCGTGTGCTGCTTTGGCCCCCACCTGCCGTGACCGCTATGAGCCCGGCCACAGCAAGGCGCCCAGAAAGGTGTGCACTCCAGCTGGGCAAGAACACTCGGAGACCGAAGCAGGGAGCTCTGGAAGGAGTAATGGCAACACAGGGAGAAAGCCCAGAGTTGCATTTTTGCAACAGAAGCATTTCCCCGGGGCACTTGCGTAGTGCAGTCGGTAAAGCGCCTGCCTTCCGCTCAGGTCATGACCCCAGCGTCCTGAGATCGAGCCCCGTGTCAGGTTCCCTGCTCGGCCGAGAGTCTGCTTCTCCCTCTGACGTTCCCCCTACTCTTGTGCTCTCTTTCTCCTTCTGTCAAGTACATAAAATACTCAAAAAACAAAAAAGCAAAAAGTAAAGAAACAGTTCTGCAGGGCACACTGTGCTGCCTTTTGCTGTTAATAACACCGAAACGGTTCAGCCTCCAAAGCTGTGTCTTCATCCCCTGCACACGGGCCTCGGGCCCCTGTGTTTCTTCCCGTCCCCCTGCCCATTATCTTCGCTGCACCCCACACCTGGAGCTGGGCATCCTGCAGCCACGCCTGCGGCCCCCAACCCCCCCCCCTCCCCCGGCTAATCAGGAGCATCTGCGATCAGTGGGGCCACCTCTGGATCCCCAGGGCTGCGCCTCCCGCAACCCTTCATTTCAGGCCTCAGGAAACCCTTTGCTCCTTGCTCTCTCTTCGCTGCAGGTTTTTCCCACTCGGCATTCACGTTCGGTATCGAGAGCCACATCAGCCAGTCCAACATCAACGGGACGCTGGTGCCCCCGGCTGCCCTCATCTCCATCCTGCAGAAGGGACTGCAGTACGTGGAGGCCGAGATCAGCATCAATGAGGTACGTGCGCTCCCGGGCGCAGGGCGGTGGCCTGGCCCCAGCCCCAGCCTGCAGAGCCTGGGGACCGTGGGACAGCTTGGAAACCAGCCACGGCCACGCCACCCGTGGGCGGTCCGCTGGATCCCTTCCCCACTCCCTCTCCTTGAATGGACTTCCTCCTTACAAGCCTGTCTTAACTCTGCTTTCTCTTTAGCTTTTCAAAAGGACGAAAGTAATAAGTCCTGTACTCCGTCACCTGTGTTGATCCATCCATTTCCAGAAACCCACATCTTTGGAAACCCCCGAATTTCTATGTGTCCTGCACACATTCTTCCCTGACCGTGGCCCTCTCCTCCTTCCTCCCCAGAATGGGTGTCCAGAGGTGGTGTTCCACTAGCCCCTTGAGGCCCCGACTGGTCTCTTTTTCCCACAAAAAAGGAGTTTTTTGGGGCTAGGAGCGTGTGACCCCAGAGACCCCCCCCCCCCCCCCCCCAGTGAGCTCTCAGATCATGCAAGGCTGCAACCAGATGTCTTTGCTCACCAGTTTCCATGTCTTCAGTGTGTCGGGAAGCCCTGGTGGCTTCTCTTCCTGCGTTCCACATTCCGGCGTGCCGGGAGGGGAAGAAAAAGGCGTCTCGTTGGTGACTTGGGCTTGCAGTCCCTGAACCGTGGGACAGCCTGCTTTCAGAGTTTACATTACGCGGTGTTTTCATTACCCTGGGTAGTTCCTACTTTTTACCAAGTCTTTGTGCATTTGAGGTGTGACTCTGAAGCAGGTGACACGGAAGCATACTGACCGCTTGGTCGATGTCGGCCACGCCGTGACCAGAACTGAAGTGTGAGGGTGGCTGACGGGGTGACCGGCTCCTTGTTTAGACGTATTCTAGCCTTTCCTCGTTTTCTTGTTTCCAAGTGTCATGCTGTTTTCAGATGTAACATCGTACGATTGTATGGTGGCCAGACGTCAGCTGGGGCCAAGTGTCCTTTCGATCGCGTCTAGTGGAAACTCAGGTGGTTCACTTCTTCCTAATTTCCGAGGTCATTTGAGTTCAGAATATGCAAAAACATATTTGCACTTTCAGCAGCCACCACCCAGAAGCACCGACTAATTGTTCGACTCTAATATTTGGAGCAATTTCAAAGGCGAAAACGGCCTCCTGGGTTTTTAAGTGGGTATGGGGATTTTTTCATTGCAGATAGCCCAAGAATCAAAACAAGTTGAAAAAACATGCGTGGGAACTAGACAGTGCTGTCGCCCGAGTACCGCAGCTATCTTCAGTCAACACTCTCAGCCCGGTGACAGCAGATGAATATTTCCCTAAGTCTGATGGACAGGTGTACTAGGGATCCAACCCGAACGGTGCCGAAATCCCTGATGCGGGCTGGAGGCTCCCAGAGAGCTGCCTGTCCCTCAGAATTGGGTGGCTGTTCACAGACTTCCTGTGCTCACCATGGTGTCCGGGCACGGCTTCCCCACTAGTGGGGGCCAGATGATCCCTCGCAGCCGGGCGGCCTGGGCCCCGTACGAGGTCATGCCATGTCCCTGGTCACCCCCTCCCCCTGCACCTCACCTGCCCGGACTCCCTGGGCACCGCTCTGGGTCCCACCATGCTGGGCCGGAGTGCAAGGGGCTGATGGCTGCCCTCTCTGTCTCGCTCCCCAGGATGGCACGGTGTTCGACGGCCGCCCCATAGAGTCCCTGTCCCTGATCGACGCTGTGATGCCGGACGTGGTGCAGACGCGGCAGCAGGCTTTCCGGGAGAAGCTCGCCCAGCAGCAGCAGGCCAGTGCGGCGGCGGCGGCGGCGGCGGCAGCGGCGACGACAGCGGCCACGGCAGCCCCGGCGGCCGTGGCCCAGCAGCACCCACCAAAGAACGGAGAGGCCACCGTGAACGGCGAGGAGAACGGAGCACACGCAATAAGTACGTGTGGGGCTCTGGGCAGGCGTGAGCTTCTGGCAATTTCTCTCCCGAATCTGAGGGGGTCGCGGGCTCTCCCAGATCTGCTGCTGCGGCTCTCAGTCCTGGTGTTGGCGTTGTGTGGGCTCGGAGGAGCTGCACAGTCTCCGTTCTTATCATGGAAACCCTTAGACGTAACGGTCTTGGTGCACGCATCCTCGATTCTAGAAGGTCATGCAGCTCGGAGAACTTGTTCTGTGTGACAGCGAGAAACGCCGTGTGATTAGTTTGACATCGGACGGTTTCGTTTGTGGAGGCCCTGGTCCTCTGTCCAGCCTTCCGTGTTGAGCGTGTTGGGCCAACATTTGCTGTGCTAGTCAAGTTCATGGTTCTAGAGAGGGCAGCGGGCCCCAGACAGCGGGTGTGGCCCTGCGGGGTCCTCTCAAAACGCCAGGCACTTGTCTCTGTTGGGTGGTTGCCCTAAAGGACGTGGCCGATCGGAGTGCCTGACTCTGCTCTGGTACGTGGCTTATAAACTCGAAGAGCGCTTCAGGGTCTGAGTTCAGAGCGTGCCCGTGTGTTGTGTATGTGTGTGCATGTGCAATATGTGTGTGTCACACAGCTGTGTGCCCATGCAGTACGTGTGTGTGTGTGCACATGCATTACGTGTGTGTCACGCAGCTGTGTGCCCATGCAGTGTGTGTGTGCATGTGCAGTACGTGTGTGTCACGCAGCTGTGTGTCCATGCAGTACGTGTGTGTGTGTGCACGTGAAGTACGTGTCACGCAGCTGTGTGTCCATGCAGTACGTGTGTGTGCACGTGCAGTAC